>NC_071517.1:613560-916590 GCF_027887155.1 Malaclemys terrapin pileata
AATTGGCAACAAAGAGTTCTGATGCAAAGAGTGTGACATTTGGTCAGTTTGTCAGCCCCTGTCTATCCCTGTCCATCTCCCAAGTTCCATCCAAACGGATCTAATTAATACTGCACACACCCCAGGGGGCGGGTAGGAGCTGACTTACACCTGCACCAGACAAGACGTTTTCTACTCGGGTAGTTCTCCATCACTGACCCATCCGTTCAAGTGAGCAACTCCACAGAGCTGGGCTTTTGTCTCCAAATAAGCACCTTTACTTGTTAGACTGATACAATTCACCCACGCTACCCAGGGGCAAGGCACTACCCCCTCTAATCGAAGATCTGTCTGTTACCACAACCCCTGTACTGTCTATTAGCAGGACCCACAGCACAGCAGACGCTGGGAAAGGAGCTAGAAGCGACAAGCTCTGAGCTTCCGTTGTTTACTATAGAGTTCATTTCCTCTGAGGAGAGTCCTGAATATTGGAACAAAGGGCCCAGCAGGGGTGACTAGAAGTTTCTGGGGACATTCCTAAGGCTGGGAAGTCAGGGGCCCTGCAGAAAGACTAACACTGGAGAAGGGGGATGAGGTTCGATAGGAAGAGCTAGTGCAGGGGTAGGCAACCTATGGCACGTGTGCCGAAGGCGGCACACGAGCTGATTTTCAGTGGCACTCACACTGCCCGGGTCCTGGCCACTGGTCCAGGGGGGCTCTGCATTTTAATTTAATTTTAAATGAAGCTTCTTAAACATTTTTAAAACCTTATTTACTTTACATACAACAATAGTTTAGCTATATATTGTAGACTTATAGAAAGAGACCTTCCAAAAACGTTACAATGTATTACTGGCACGCGAAACCTTAAATGAGAGTGAATAAATGAAGATTCAGCACACCACTTCTGAAAGGTTGCCGACCCCTGAGCTAGTGCTTCCCCTCAGGGTTGCCCTGGCTGATGCAATTCTATGAACTCTGAGATTCCAACCCAGGTCTGGTAGCTACTGGGACTCCAGTTGGGAGGGCAGGATTTGATCATCATCCCAGGGGTGAGTGAGCAGGAGGTTAAACTGTTGCAAAGTTGAATGTAGTGTTTGCACACTGTATCTGTTCCTCGGCAGAGTGCTGTCTAGCAGCTCAAAGGTAATGTGTTCCAGGAAAAAGATGTGCTAAGTGGGGTAAATTGGGTGAGTGATCTGATGGCAGGGACGTTCTTGGTGGAATATTATGACGGGCAGACTCTGGGGGGGGATGTGAGATCTTGTGTCCCTAAGATACATTACACAGAAAAGTGCTGGGCCAGGCAGATTCTTGGAGGGGGGATGTGAGCTGCTGACTAGAGGGGGGTTGGGCAGTGTGACTGGGTGCAGTGCAGTGATTAGTCCAAGGCATCTAGCAACAGGATGAGGACCTGCTAATCACCTGAGAAGGTGCCCAGGTGACAGCTGTAAGCCGCAGAGCTGAATAGAGGCAGTGAAAAACGCGGCCTCTGTTTTATTTGCACATATACAGACAAGTCCTATTGGGACCTTAATTTCCAAGTGAAATCTCCCTGAATAATTGTTCCCCACTGCTGGCTGCGATCCACATAGTGACTTTGCAGCTTTCCTGCTGTGGTCATTCTGTGGTGTACCTACTTAGAGGAGAAGCAGTTTGAAGATAGGACTTTCCACAGCAGGATGGTTGCCCCCAGCTGTGTTGGTTGGATTATCCTGGGGAAGGGAGAATTCCACCATTCTGTAATTACCCATAAAATCTGCATTAATTTAAAAGTCTTTCAGAGTAGCAGCCGTGTTAGTCTGTATGCGCAAAAAGAAGAACAGGAGTACTTGTGGCACCTTAGAGACTAACAAATTTATTAGAGCATAAGCTTTCATGGACTACAGCCCACTGCATCCGAAGAAGTGGGCTGTAGTCCATGAAAGCTTATGCTCTAATAAATTTGTTAGTCTCTAAGGTGCCACAAGTACTCCTGTTCTTCTTTAAAAGTCTTTGTGAGCGAGTGGGCTAAAGGTGCAGCTTTTACAATGTGCTTAGCTGCTGCACTGTCAACATGCCATGCAGAAAACTCACTAACCTGCAACAGTGTCTTGCCTCTCCCCTCGCACTAACATGACAGTAACACCCCCCACTCCTTGATAGGTTAATATCACTAGACAATGCAGCATCAGAAACAAACTCAGATCACCCACTTTTTACCTCAGGGGCACAAGGGGACCTTTGCACATCTCCCCAGCAGAAGCTTTCTGACACTCAGCTGCCTTGGGATGGAGACTGGGGTTCTCTCTGCCCCTAGGAGGCTGAAGGCTCAATTTGTACAACTAGCCACACTCTGGATCTAGTGTTGGAGCAAGGGACCTGTCCTGATGGTGTACCCTCCGGTGGAGACTAGGGTATTACCAGCAGATCACGCTCAGTGCACTTTATAACTATCTTTTGTCGCAGACCATTGATGGAGCCCCATCCCCAGACCCATCTTCAGGGGAGATTCCGGCTTACCGATGACGCAAGACAGGTGGAGGTGGGACAACTGTTACAGTGCTTGTAGCAGAAGTCTTGTCTCAGACATTTATTGAATTCTTATGCTGTGGCTGCATGGGAGAAAAGCAAAAAGTGGGGTTCCTAGGGGCAAATCTAAGCTCTATTAGTTGCCTTTGATACTGTACTTAAGGGGTGGGCAACTTTAAGCAAGTGAAACTCTCATCCCCTCCCTCAGGCAGTTAAAGCTGTTCTCAAAGGGATGGGGCCTGGGGGGAACTAAAGAGACCAGCAGTTCGGGGCAGCTTTGCAACCTCCCCTCCTTACCAATGGGAGGGCTCCTCTGCCCCACCCTGTCCCTCCATGGCCTGGGAAAGGGCGGGGGTCAAGGCCCAGAGGACCTGAAGCAGGGGGAGAGGGCAGAACCAATGGGGCTGGAGGGACAGACAGGTGAGAGGTTAGACTCCGTCCACTTTTTTAGCTCTTTAAGACCTGGATTCAGCCATCACTTAATCAAAGTTTGCAGCATGAGGATCTGAGCAGATTCTCTGATGCCTTTAGATAAATTACTCCTGGGGGAATTCTGCAACAAAAAAAATTAAAAATTCTGCGCAGAATATTTTAAAATTTTAAAAAATATTTGTCAAAATAACACAGTATAATTACACCAGTTTCAATTATTTTTGGTAATTTATTTAAAAATACCTGTCAGCAAGTATGTCTGTAACAATACAGACAACAAAAAAGATTCAGGAAATGTTTTTTTGGCAAATAGATTCCTTACTAGGCATATTAATACAGAACTCTCATTAATAATTAATTTAAACTACAATACAGAACTGTATTTCCTGCACCCCTCAGAAGCAGTGCAAAGGTTTGGGGGAGTCGGGGTAACAGAGGAGCTGAAGGAGAGGAAAGTAAATGGCCGGGAAGGAGCCTGGGTGTGAACTTGGAGGGTTGTTAGGTATGGGTGGGAAAAATATGGAACAGTTTTTTTTTTTTCGAGGGTGAAGAGGAATTATTAGGAAGCTCCCCCATGCAGACCCTGGTTGACCCTTAGCCTCTCCCATTCAGTCAGGCACATCTGCTCCTGTCCCCATGTGTTCCTGCAGCCCCAGGTGTCCTTGCACTCCTTGTCCACATGTGTCCCTCCACCCCCATTCAGATACCCACTCCCCCCATCCCCATGTGGCCCTGCACCCCTCCCCCTGTTCTCATGTGGCTCTATACCCCCTCCCCATCTCTCTGTACCCCCACCCAGCCACTCCCCTCCCCGTCCCCATGTATTTCTGTGCCCCCACCCAGTCACTCCCCTGTCCCTATGTAGCTCTGCACCCCCTCCCCCATCACCATATGTCCCTGCACTTCACTCCCCCGTGGCCCTGTGCCTCCACTCCCATTCAGCCCCTACGCCAGTCTGTCCTCCACCACTATCCCTTATGAGCCCCTGTATGACCTCCCCCCCAGCACCCCACACTGTCTGTCTCCCTGTAGCCCCTGTCTCCTGACCTGGCCTGACAGGAGCTGTGAAGAAGGCAGACTCTTTCTCCTCCCTAGCTGACTGGGAGCGGCTGCTGTATTCTATCGCCACACGCCCTCTGGTGGGCAAAAGGTGGAACTGCAAAGTTATTTTCTGCTGGGAGCCGCTGCTGTTCTTGGGCCACAGCGCCTTCTGTTGGGCCAAAGGAGGAACTGCAGCAACATTTCAGCAGAAGCTTTTTACTGCGCAAATATTTAAAAATATGTGTGGCTTATTACCTCAGACCAAGGTACCTCAAAACACTCACATTCAGGAAAAAGCAACAGAGGGTCCTGTGGCACCTTTGAGACTAACAGAAGTATTGGGAGCATAAGCTTTCGTGGGTAAGAACCTCACTTCTTCAGATGCAAGACTTGTTAGTCTCAAAGGTGCCACAGGACCCTCTGTTGCTTTTTACAGATTCAGACTAACACGGCTACCCCTCTGATACTCACATTCAGGAGTGCAAGTAGGCTGGTACTTGCTGGTATGACCGGCAAGAGATTTTTAGCGGGTCCGGGGTACTGGAAAGACTTGGGGCTAGTGCCCCCTCCCCTCCCTCCTTAAAGGATCAGAACACAGCTAGGGAGGACATTAATTCTTTAAATGGCTTTAACAGAGGAATACATATGCTAACAAACAAAGGCTTTGTTTGAATTTATCATGTTTTGTGCTGTTACATTGGTCAGGAGTCCTCAAGAGGGGATGGGTGCAGGGTACGGAAGGTGTTTAGACACTGTTTTTTATTCCGTTTCTCCCCGTTGGTCTGAATTATCCATGACATCCATACTGTATCACATCAAGTCCAAATCATTAGAGGAATGCACTGACCAGAGGATGTTTGGATTCTGATGTCAACCCAGTTCTGCAGCCTGACAGGAATCAGGTGTTGTCCCCAGTGTACCTAGAATTCTTCTTTGCAGCTAAACTAGTATAACATGCATTTTATTAACTGGAACAGGAGCAGCAAAACAAAGAAAACAAATGCCTAATATTCCAGCTTTGTGGGTGAGAGAACTATGAGTGAAAATTATAATGCAGGACACTGATGGTCTTTAACCAGCTGCCTCAGGAATCTGCCAAGAACTTTGCTGAAAATATGTTCCTCATCTTAGCAAGGGAGCCAAGACTTATCACACATCTGCCTACCTTTATTTGAATGAAGCTCCTTCTGATCTGACAGCTCAGGCATTGTCAGTTTCATCTAGAACAATTTACAAACTTGAAACCTAATCCTGTAAACCCTTTAATCGTTTTATCAATCCCATTGAAGACAATGGGACTATTTGCATGACTATGGACCACTTTTGTGGTAAGAGTTTCAGGAGTCTGTTCTGTTGAATCCCCCATTTAAATTCAATGTTTGGGCACAACACCATAAAGCAGTTTAGGATACAGTTCTACTTAAAATCATCTTTTAATAAGTCCTACATATGCTGAAATGGCTCCTCACCCAACTCCCATATAAACAGACTGAATACTATATACGTGGGGGGGGGGAAGTGAGTAGTTAAGCATATTGATGATGTTTGTATATACAAAGGGGGCTGTCAGAGGGGATGGGAAGAGCGTGGGGCCCCTGGTCTGGGAGGAGTCACATGGGGAGATCACATGCCCCCCTTGTGTCCCTCCCAGGAGTGCAGTACCGGCAAGAAATTATTTTTACTTGCACCACTGCTCACATTCCATGTATTGTTACCACTGGAGCTCTTGATCTTCGATACAGCATCTCTCTCATCTCCATTTCTTGATGTCCCCCCATCTCAATATTCCAGACATCAGCTCCATGGAACCAAGTCACACCCTGTCTCAAGAGCCAGAAATGCTACACAGCAATTACACCCTCCATTTAGCATTAATTCAGGCTTGTGTCTCATTGGAACTATTGCATTCAGATGCATCCGAAGAAGTGGGCTGTAGTCCACGAAAGGTTATGCTCTAATAAATTTGTTAGTCTCTAAGGTGCCACAAGTACTCCTGTTCTTCTTATTGCATTCAGAGGATTGCTTCCCTTCCAGAAGCCATGGGAAACCTCTCGATCTCACCCGTGTCTCCCCAGCTCTCAGGAGGCCTTTGCTGGGTGGCTTAGGGGGGACTGCCCGGGAGCAGGGGGGTCATTGGCCCGGCCGGCCCGCACCACACCACACCACACGGGTATTCACTGGCAGCACTGCACTGAATCTGAATGCAGGTGCCACGCAGGGCGGGTAACGCAGCAGCCCCGGCTCCGGCCTCGGCTGGCCCGGCCTGTGGAATGGGGCGAATTGTGCAGCACCCAGCTCCTAGCCCAGCTGTTCCCCCCTGCCCGGGCGCCATGGGGCGCAGGAGCCCTGGGGGCCCAGGCCAGGCCGGCCCGTGGGGCAGAGGCCCCAGCTCTGGGCCCTGTCCCTGGGCAAGGGCTGTAGCGCGGCCAGCCTGCACCCCGGGGCGCTCCCCACCCCGCCCGGGGGCGCGCTCGCCCGCCTTCCCTTTAAGGGCCAGGCCCACCTGCGCGACGTCTTTTTTTGCCCCGACACTAATGACCGCAGCCACCTCCCCTTTAAGGCTCGGGGCGGTTGCGCCGGGCCCCCGCTTCATGAATGGATCCACGTGACCCAAACATCACGTGACGCGTCCGTGAGCAGCGGCGGCGGATCACGGAATCTCGGTCCCTCCCAGCGCCACCCCGGCCCCGGCCCCCCCGGCGGCACCGTGAGGAGGGTGAGGGACCGAGCGAGGGCGGGGTCCCCCCTTTCCTGGGGGGGAGCCCCCCCCGCCTTCCCCGGGGTACTGGGGGGAGAGAGAGCGGGGAGCCCCCCCCACCGGGTACAGGGGGGAGAGAGAGTGGGGAATCCCCTCCGCCTTCCCCGGGGTACTGGGGGGAGAGAGAGCGGGGAGACCCCCCCACCGGGTACAGGGGGGAGAGAGAGTGGGGAACCCCCTCCGCCTTCCCCGGGGTACTGGGGGGAGAGAGAGCGGGGAGACCCCCCCACCGGGTACAGGGGGGAGAGAGAGTGGGGAACCCCCTCCGCCTTCCCCGGGGTACTGGGGGGAGAGAGAGCGGGGAGACCCCCCCACCGGGTACAGGGGGGAGAGAGAGTGGGGAGCCCCCTCCGCCTTCCCTGGGGTACAGGGGGGAGAGAGAGAGCGGGGAGCCCCCCCCACCGGGTACAGGGGGGAGAGAGAGTGAGGAACCCCCCCGCCTTCCCCGGGGTACTGGGGGGGGGGAGAGAGCGGGGAGGCCCCCCCGGGTACTGGGGGGAGAGAGAGCGGGGAGCCCCCTCCGCCTTCCCTGGGGTACAGGGGGAGAGAGAGCGGGGAGCCCCCCCACCAGGTACAGGGGGGAGAGAGAGTGAGGAACCCCCCCGCCTTCCCCGGGGTACTGGGGGGGGGGAGAGAGCGGGGAGGCCCCCCCGGGTACTGGGGGGAGAGAGAGCGGGGAGCCCCCTCCGCCTTCCCCGGGGTACAGGGGGAGAGAGAGCGGGGAGCCCCCTCTGCCTTCCCCGGGGTACTGGGGGGAGAGAGAGCGGGGAGCCCCCCCCACCGGGTACTGGGGGGGGGAGAGAGAGTGGGGAACCCCCCCGCCTTTCCCGGGGTACTGGGGGGAGAGAGAGCGGGGAGCCCCCTCCGCCTTCCCCTGGGTACTGGGGGGAGAGAGAGTCGGAGGCCCCACTCGCCTTCCCCCGGGGTACCGGGTGGGGGGGGGGAGAGAGCAGGGGGGCCCCACTTGCCTTCCCTGGGGGAGGATGTGTGTTGCTCTCACCCTGCTATTTGCCCCTTGGAATGTGCAGACCTGCTTGAGGGTGTTAAACGCGAGAGCTGCTGATTCATCAGGTGTCTGGGGCTGTGGTGGGAAGTGTCTCAGAGCTGCTGTGGGTCACACTAGAGACAGTGTTTCCGAGGAGCTGGTGCCTGCACCCCCACCCCCATTCTACATGCACCTTGTGAATGTTGAACAGACACTGCTGACTCATCAGCATGCGCTCACTGGGTAGACAGTGCCAAGGGGGAACGGGGCACTGAGATGGGCCTGAGGTGGGGGCTCATGAACAGGGGGACAACGTGCTGGTCAGTCTGTGTCTGCAAACCGATTTTTAGGGGTCAGAGCTTGACATGCTGACTCACCTGCTGAGAAAGTGACATGGTAGCGCTGTCATGGAGACAGCACTGTCATGAGGGGCAGCAGGTTTCCCCCTCGTGTGCCTGGCTGCTGTAGGATGGAGCTGCAGGTGCAGGCAGTGGGATGAAAGGTGGAGTTAAAATCCTGACCAGAATGTGTGAGCACACAGCGTTGGGTGGCATCCATATGCTGGGTCTCTGCGTTGACCACTCTGGCAGCTGAGGGACATGATGTAGGGAGGAAACAGAAAAGGCTTGTTGTGGGAGGTGGATGTATGTGGTGGGGTGGGAACAAGGATTCTGAAAACACTTCCTGTTTGGAACTAGCTGCCTGGGCTCAGTGTGAGACCATCAGACTGTCTGCTCTGTGTACTTCTCACACCTGTGTTCGGGCTCTGTGCGATCTGCCTGTTTGCATGCTTGTATTGTACTTGTCACACCCTGTGCACCTCTCCTGCCTCAGCTAGTGTTACAGATGATTGATCTGCTAGGGTGATAGTCTTACAGTACAGCCCCTAGCAGGTCCCCAGACACATGGTCTTTGTAACAATAAACACAACCATTTCAAGGGCTCAGCTGAGGAGGCTGGCATACCCTAAACATAAGCAGAAAGAGAAGAGCAGCGCTACAGATCTATTCAAAGTGCCCAAAGATCAACTAAACCCAACTGTTGTGAGACACCAAGGAACCCTGGGTAATAGTGAACACCTGTGTGCAACCTTGCAACAGTGCACCATCTTCCCTCCCATAGCAAGATTTCTGCTAAACCCAAATGCATTGTCACAAGGCAGAGTGAACCAAAATAAGTGGGGTCAGGCCTAACCCCACTGGTAGATATGCTGAAGGCCTCTGCTTCTGAGGGCATCCCAGCTGTGTCAAGGGGGCATATGCGTTTAACAATAACAGCAGTATTTATGAATTAATTGCTGCTGAATGGGTAATGTTAAGAATGTTTTGTGTTTCTCAAGGATGTCTCGCCAAAGGATTTAAAGCTCTTTGCAGATACTTGCCTACTTCTAGGTTTATATGCTGTGCCTATAGGAACACAGGGATTGCCAGACTGGCTCAGACTAGTGGTCTATCTAGTCCAATCTTTGACAGCATCCAGAACCAACTGCTTTAGAGGAAGGTGCAAGAAACTCTGTAATGAACAATTATGGAATAACCAGCCCATGGGGGTAGTTTCTCCTGTCCCTGACTGCCAGTTATTGTTTGGCTTAGGCCCTGAAGCAGGAGGGTTTATATGCCTTATACATTTCTAGCCTGGCTAGTGTAAGGTCTGCTCTACACTAGGAAATTAGGTTGGTATAACTACATCGCTCAGGGATGTGACAAATCCACCACCCAAATGATCCAGTTAAACTGACCTAACCCCCGGTGTAGGCAGTGCTAGGTCGACAAGAGAATTCTCCCATCAACCTAGCTGTTGCCTCTTGGGGAGGTGGATTAACTTCGCTGACTGGTGAATATCTCCTGTCCGTTTAGATAGTGTCTTCACTCCAACACTACAGCTGCAGAGGTGCAGCTGTAAAGTGTAGACAAGCCCTAACTCTAGTTGGTTGATCTTTAAAAACACATTGTGTCAACTGCGTTTCTATGGCGATGTCAGCCATTGTGTTAAGTTTCCCCAGCCCACGCACAACTTTTTCTAAAGAGCCTACCTATCAAATCAAAATATTTAGTAGTGGCAAGGCATTTATTCATAACGTCATTTAGTACAAAATGTTAATGAATTAAGCTCCCAGCTGCGAGGCAAGCAGGTCAATATTATCCCCACACTGCAGAAGTGGAAACTTAGGCAGGGAGAGAGTGACTTCCCCAAAGCCACACAGTAAGTGCAGAGCCAAGAGTAGGATTTGGGTGTCCTGCATCCCAGTCCTGTGTTAAAAACACCAGGTCATGCTCTCCAGTCTCCATGTGAATCCTCCTGTTTGTTCGGTTTTGAGTGCAGTAGCCCCTAAAATGTACCAGGCACTTTCCAAGCACAACAGAAGAGCTGTTTCCTGACCTGAAGGAGGGATAGCTCAGTGGTTTGAGCATTGGCCTGCTAAACCCAGGGTTGTGAGTTCAGTGCTTGAGGGGGCCACTTAGGGATCTGGGGCAAAATTGGTACTTGGTCCTACTAGTGAAGGCAGGGGGCTGGACTCAATGACCTTTTCAGGGTCACTTCCAGTTCTGAGATAGGTATATCTCCATATATTTAAGTGCGCCCATTCTGAGAGAGATCTACAGATGGGCGTAGGGGGAAGGAAGGGTCCAGACAAGTATGTTCTATGTTTATTTTGGTTGGTTTGCTTTATTACATGGATGGCCTCTGCATCAAGTTGTCCTACATATTGGGGGTTACTGTAATGTCAGTCATTGCAGCACGTGTGCTCCCTCTTACCTGGGTGATCAGCAGAGGTACAGGTTTCTATTTGCTCTGCCAGCTCCTCTGGATGGAGTAGAGGTATATGAAGAGCAGCAGGTGCAAGTCCCTTTGGATGTGAAGATGTACACTGCAGGAGAAGACTCTGCTAGAGCCAATGCACCTGCTGTGTTCCACAGTCTGCTATTCAGTAACCTCACTGGCCGTGATCCAGGGCTCTCTGAGCTGAGGGGTGGTGGTTGCTCTTCTGTATGAGGTGTCAGGTGAGGGCTGACAGAAGACTTTCTTCAGCCATCTGTGTTGTCAGTCACCCCAGAGGCTGGGCTATTATTTCTTTCATCTTTGGTCTCCCCATGAAGGAAAAAGCTGGAGAAAAGGACAAGCCAAGAAGCTGCCATTCCTCCTACCTTTAGACCTGAGCGTTTGCTTGTCTCTGTACCCCAGAGACCTGATTCAGGGGTGCGCAGGGCTCCTCTGTTCTGTTTTTTTTCTATACAGTGTCACTTGGAATGAAAGCTTCTGAGTTGGGGCAGCTGTTGGACATTGTACCATTGGGGGGAGGGAGTTTTTGTTCTGTTACTGTTAAAATATTTTCTTAGGGGAAAGGGGTTTAGATATGCAGAGGCTCATTGCATGCTCTAGAAAGGACTGAGAATTGCACTCTATGGGCTCTCCTGAGCCCAACCAGTATCCAGGTTTGAGGGAGAAGTGTGAGGTGAGTTGCTGCTCATTGAAAGACCTGCTGCTGCTTGATGCTTAATTGTAGTCTCCTGCCCCCTGCCCAGAGCTGACAAGGTTTGGAAGGGTTCAGAAAGTTTAAGCTGCATGCAGTGGGGAGCAGCAGGCGCCACTGGAACCTTTCCCTCCCAGGTTTCAGGGTGGGTTGCAGGTCCTGCTCAACAGTAGAATTATTCTCCTTTCTTGTGTCCTGGCATTTCCTGCTCCTGGGAGACAGGAGTCTCAGATGACAGCTTATTGCATGAAGGTTTGCTGCTCAGAGCTGGGAAGGCCTCTGCTTTACACCATCTTAGGTCACTTCCCATCTCCTATGTAAGTTATACACCTTGCCCAGCAGAGCTGTGCATTTAGAAAGGGGTTAACGTGCTGAGGGAAGGAGTATCTGAGAATCAGCTAGTCCCATTCTCTGTCTGAATTCAGCTAAACTGTGCACTTGGAGACAGGTATTTTAGCTGCACTGCAAAGATGCTCTGGGCACTAGTTTGACTTGGGGCCCATCTGCTGCAGCGTGAATCTGGGTGATCTGAAGAGATGAGTTTCAGAGGAAGTACTGTCTCCACTTCCACACATAGTCAGGGAGTATATTCAAGCAGTGTCCTTACTGCCTGTGTAAGCACCACTGTTTGGCCTGCCAGCCCCCCCTGCAAAACCCCTTACTGTGCAGTTCCTTCCTCCGGCTTTTACATTCCTTGAGGATGGGCCTCCCTTAGTGGAGCTGTCTCCAGGCTGGCTGTGCTGCTGGAAGGAGTG
The DNA here is from genome assembly GCF_027887155.1 of Malaclemys terrapin pileata. Classification (NCBI taxonomy): domain Eukaryota; kingdom Metazoa; phylum Chordata; order Testudines; family Emydidae; genus Malaclemys; species Malaclemys terrapin. Next base: position 625,494 of record NC_071517.1, read on the forward strand.
ACGTCAGTGTGTTTACACTAGTTCGATGGCACAGTTCTGTGAATCGGGAATGTTGAGAATGGGGCCTGTGTTGAATCATGCGTTTTGCTGTCAGCTCTGTTGTGCCTTTTTTTAGCTGAGGAGAGAATTGGCTGTGCTTGTGCTGAGTTCAGGCCTTTTGAGTTCTGGGGAAATGTGTTGAGGCTGCATTTTTCCCCTTGGAGCCATTGTACTTGGCACTTTTCAGTGTGATCTTTCTTCATGAAGCCAGTGAAAAGCTGAGAAATCAGCAGTCTGGGGAGTTAGACCAAGTGTGTGTCTGCCTTGATGACAGTTCTGAGTGTCCTCTGTGTAGGCTTCTGAATAGCCCTGCGTTTGGCCTTCCTGTCAGGGCTGGAAAATGACCAGCAAGCCTTTCCCTTGTCCTCCCCTCAGTGATGGAGACTCAGGCACTGATACCTTCTGAGTGATGCTTCTCCACCTTTGATCTCTTTTTGAGGGGGTGCTGAACCATCAGATGCTTTCAACTGGAATCTTATTACAGCTGCAGAGGTGCTGGGAGGCTAGGCTTGGATAGAGAACAAGGCCTGACAAATTGGATTCCTTCTGTTCAACCCTTTTAACCCTTAAGACACAAGGAAGAGTTTAGTTGTTGTCAGCTTCTCCCACTCCTTGGCTCCTTTCCAAGCTGTTGATCTTTCTCCTACCCCCATCCCATCCCAGCTGTCTGACCACCTGCAGTGGCTTGGAAGCACCCAGCCATTGCATCTCCACCACTGGTTCCTTTCAGCTCCCACCTGTCCCTGACTCTTCTCAGATCTCTCCTTGTTCCCAGAGTGACTCTCCGATCTGGAAGCAGTTTGCATGGGCTGTATGATTTTGGGAGCTTGAGGAGTGGGGGGGATGATAGCACCTATTCCTGACAGCCCCGTGCATTCAAACACCCAGTTTGCAGGAGTTCAGTGTTTTAGCAGTAAAGGGGCGTATGTAAGGACTGCAGCGTGCAGGGGTGAAGGGTAGGGTGAGGCCGTGTTCTCTGGGCAGCTCCTGTGCGTGCTTAATGGAGATCTGGAATTTTCATGCTGAGGAACTTTGCTGAGCAGCTTAGGCCCTACATTTGAGTGAATCTGCCTCTGTCCCCCTCCCCCATATTAATACTTTGCTTGGGACTATATTCTGGATAGTAAATGTTTATATAGTCTAAAATATCCGTGTCAAGGCTAAATTTGTAGGGTCTACAAATGTGAGAGTTGCCCCCCTCCCCCCGGTTCTGCAGCTCCTGCCAGTAAGAGCCCTTTTTCCATGAATGAGGAAGTAAACTGACTATTTCAACTCCATTGTAGTGGGGTGTGGGGAAGATTCAGTGTTTCTCCCGAAAGTGAGAGGGAACGAAATGACCCAGTGAAGAGGGAAGAACACGTTTTACGAAGCAGTTGCTGGTGTCCCGTCAAACCGTCCTGCTCGTGGCCTGTGCTAGCCTGCTCTTTGTGCAGCAGCTTCCTGTGCAGGCTGGCTGGCAGAGATGACCTTTTACAGCAGCATAGTGAGCATCTTGTGAGTGGCTAAGGCTGTCCCCTCTGGGCATAAATTACTTACCTCCCAGTAGCCTCTGACGCCTTAGAAGCATTTGAATCCTGCCGGTTTGTTGGGAATCTTGGAATGTGCTGAAGCCTTTCTTCTCTGGTGGGTGGTAGATGCATTGCATGATGCCTGAGCCGCAGTTGCTGGAGCACCGTAACTTGGCATTTACTGACTTTTGTGTTGGATTCTCAGCATTGTGTCAATGTTTCTTGCATGTGATTAGTTTTTTTTATTATGAAAGCGTTAACTGTGCTTGCGACTGGATAGGACACAAATATAAAGGTTTCAGAGTAACAGCCGTGTTAGTCTGTATGCGCAAAAAGAAGAACAGGAGTACTTGTGGCACCTTAGAGACTAACAAATTTATTAGAGCATAAGCTTTCGTGGACTACAGCCCACTTCTTCGGATGCATACAAATATAAAGGTGTTCTCAGTCTGGATTTGGATGGGAGTGCTCATCCCAGTCTTGGCAGTGGCAGATCTCTAGGGGGGCTCATGGTCCCTTCTTGTTTGGGGCACAGCTGTGGTTATGTCACGTGGGATTTCAGGAGGCTTCACAGTAGCAAACCCTAGACAGGGCGGTGGTTTATTACTGTCTTTCTAGAAGGGCAGACCTAGAGGACTAAGGACCTAGGAGCACGGGTCTCCATTACAGCTGTCAGTGTACCTGTGTCTGAATCCCAGGTGGCTGCTGTGTGACGAGAAGAGCTCAAACCTTCCCACTGGTGATAGCAAAGGGATTCACTCTCTTCTTTCTGTGGCCTCTTCATCTTTAATTTATCACCCCTGGTCTCTGAACTCGCTACCCTGAATGAGGAGGGGAAAGCGGTGGCAGGGATAATCAATTCTATTTTGTCAAGGTCCAAATTTCTTGATCAAGGTCCAGACTCCAGAGATGATGATGATGATGATGATGATAATAATAATAAAAAAAAAAACAGCCCCAACAATAATGATGATAAGATTTCAGAGTCTATTCAAAAGCATCTAGCAGTCCGGCTTTGGCCCACAGTCTACCTATTGACTACCCCTGGCGGTGGGCCTTTGGCCTGGCATTTTAAGAGGAGGAGGAGCTTGTCAGGTGGAAAGTGCCCAGCCCCTGCAGAGTGGCTGGGTTGCCAGAAGCCAGCTAGGCTAGGGGTTGAGGAAATACTTAGGCATGAAGTGGGGCTTGTGTGGTACCAGTCCAAACACAATGGGATTCTTTTATGGTGGCTGGCAGGGCGAATACTTTTCCAGTGCTGCAGAGTCCCTCTACCCTCTCACACTTCTGAGTGGGCCGCGGAGCTTTGCTAAGTAGACATGCACCCCTGGACTGTGGGGTGAGAGGGACGGTGCAGGTCAGATGGCGGGAGCGGAGAGTGTGACTATCTGCTTCCTGGGGCTGCCAAGCAGGGGATTCTAGCAGAGCCAGTGGCTTCCCCCCTGCACAGCTACTTCTGGACTCACCATTCCTTGGTCTTCACCAGTTTGGGTCCTCTGGACTCTCTGGCCCCCAGTGTGAATTTTAACCCCAGCCTGAAAGGGTCACAGGTAACGGTGTCTGTTTTCAGGCCCCCTATGGAGGGAGGACACTTAAATGACTCCACCTGGTTGGTTGTGCTTGGGGGTTCTGAGGAGGGGGGTGGCTGAGAGAGGCTCAGAGGTTGCCAATGTGCTGAGTCAGCATGACCGGCTTGGAGCAGCCATGCTCTGGACCCAGCCTGCCAGGCTATTTTTAAATATGTGGCTTCCTTGTACTCTGACTCCTCCCAGTGTTTCTAATCTTCCTTCTGCCCCCGCCCCCCCATTCCCTCCCCAGCCACTGCCAGCACTTGGCTTAAGTCTTCACAGGCGCTCGGGTGAGGAAGGAGAGAGATGAGCAGCCGCAGCTTCTGCTGAGGGGCAGGATCAGTTGCTTGTGAGTCTGTCTGGTTCAGACTGGGAGACAGGTGTTTGCTAAGCATAGCATGTGGGAGAGACTGGCACTGGCAGCAGGCTTTGCCCCAGCCTCCCCTCTTGGAGCCCTTGGGTGCTGTGCAGGGTTAGGTTGCCCCTGGGGAGTTGATCCCACAGGCCAACCTCTGACCTTCCCCTCCTTTCTTTCAGATCCTGACTGACAAGGCTCTCGTGTTATGACGACCCCCAACAAAGGAAACAAAGCCTTAAAGGTAAAGGGGAGGGGGGGTCTGGGAGCATGGGTGACAAGCAGCTGGCACTATGCGGGCGATTGCAATAATGCGTGTGTTCCTCTTCCCACAGGTGAAGCGGGAGCCGGGCGAGAATGGGACCAGCTTGACAGATGAGGAGCTCGTGACCATGTCTGTGCGTGAGCTGAACCAGCATCTGCGGGGCCTGTCCAAGGAGGAGATCATCCAGCTGAAGCAGCGTCGGCGCACGCTGAAGAACCGAGGCTACGCGGCTAGCTGTCGTGTCAAGCGTGTCACCCAGAAGGAGGAACTGGAGAAGCAGAAGGCAGAGCTGCAGCAAGAGGTGGAGAAGCTGGCCTCTGAGAATGCCAGCATGAAAATGGAACTTGATGCTCTCCGCTCCAAGTATGAGGCGCTCCAGAACTTCGCCAGAACCGTGGCCCGGAGTCCTGTGGCCCCAGCTCGGGGCCCTATCACCTCTAGCATGGGGCCCCTCGTCCCTGGCAAAGTCGCCACCACCAGCGTCATCACGATAGTGAAATCCAAAACGGACGCCCGGTCTTAGTAAAGCAACGCTGCCTGGGCTTGTCTGTGCAGGGCAGTTAGGCGCAAAGCTAACCTGGAATCCCCAAAGCACAAACCCTTTTCCTAGTGGGTCAGGACTCCCTCCTCTCTGCTCGGGACTGGCCTGCTGATCACTCCAGTTTTGTGTTTTGTCTTGTTCAGATTGATATGATCAGTGGTGACACCCCCCCATCCTGTGCAAACAGAGCCTCCCACCTATGGGTCTACAGCCCTCTGGGGCATCCTTGGGATAGAGACTGTGAAAGACCTTGGTGTTCTAGCCAAAGAAATTCTGCACAGCATGGAGGAAGGTGTGTGCTTGAGGCCCATGACACTTCTCAGTGGGTTGGGGATGGGAGAGCAGAGGAGGCTCTGTGGCAGGGAGTCGGGATCCCTGGTTTCAGTCACTTCCGAAGGATTTATTCCATTATACTTCCAAGTGGCATATCTCGGTGCCTGTTTGCCAGGTGCCCAAATCTGCTGCTTCTGTCTCGCTTGGTATCAGTGATTGCCGTGGGGGTAGTTTGTGTAACTGAGTTTATGTTAACTTCTAGACGCGCTGCCTGTGTCCCAAAGGCAGGTTTCCTTGTGACTTTCACTGCACCAGCCACACACATGCAGTAATGGAAGGGAGGAAACTGCAGTTCCCTGGTATCTCTGCTCTGGAGGGGTGTGTGTGTGTGTGTGTGTAGGGGTGGGAGATGATGGGGACACTGTGGGGGCCAGCAATGGGAGGAGGAGGAGGTACCATAGTGACTGAAGGCCAGTTTTGTGCCTAACATGTTGCACTGAACAAGACCAAAATCACTAGTTTTTTCCCATCTATTGAGGGTATCAAGTGTCTCTAGTGTGATGGTTTACACAACCAGTTTGTGGTTAAATAGTCCTTTTATTTAAAGAGAGAAACATTCATGTTAAGAGTTATTAAATTATCTAAGTTTAAAATCAGACAGAAGAGAGCGCATATTTATAGTCGGCTTTTTTTACCCGAGCAGGCGGGAATATTTGACCATATAAATGGAGAAATATTCTCAGTCTCTGCTAGCTGAAAAGTAAATAAAGAAAAATAATTATAAAGTTTCTCATGAACCTCCTGCAAACTCTCTGTGGCTCCGAGGTTAGTTTTTATAAAGAGTTATCAGACTTTATTTATAAAATTTAGAAAAAGACAAAAAAGAGGCAAGTCCTGTTTGATATCTTTTTTGCAATTGTACCAAAAGTGACTTATTCTTGAACTCGCTGGCTTCCTTCGTGTTCCCACTGTGTTGCGCTGTCCATGCTCTCTGAGCTCTTGTGTGGCGCTGTGATGTGATGGTGCCAATAGCTGCCTTTGCTGTCTGGATGTCCTGTCTTCACGCTGCCTTTGCTTTCCCAGGGATTGACAGGGGCACTGTCCTAGGCCTGCAGTGGGTCCTTGGCACGTAGGCGAGGTTGCTTCCCAACCAGTGAGGGCCAAAATCCACCCTGACCTTTCTAAACTGAAGTCAGAACAACTTGATGGGTGTGAACAGATGGTGCCACATCTCCAGGAGCCTCTCCTTCTGCACTGTCCTTTTGTATTGTCCAACAGCCTGTTTCCCTAGCTGGCAGCCACCTGTCTTAGAGGTACAGCTGCTGCTGGAGGCGGTTGCTAACCAGGTTGTTCTTGGTAGCTCTGTTACCTGAACATGGCAGACTGTTGTAAGACTGCTCCCCCTACTCTTCAAGCAGGAAAGAGGGCAGGGGAAGTGAAGCAATGGAGATTGTTCCAAGAGGTCATGTTTAGGAGGAGACTAATGGGAAATAGCTCTGGGCTTTGGTTTCCTTTTAGATCCTGCGGTAAGAACTTTAAGTGCTCATTAGATGCTGGCCATGAGCCTCATTGTGCATTTGAGCAGGGCAGGAAGTTGCATCAGTCCTGGTGATGGACTCCCTTGCTGTTGAGTGTCTGCATAGTACCGAAAGGGAAGCCAGGGCATAGTTGCTTTCTTTCCTATCCACCCAACCTCCCCGACTTCCTGGTGCAGCTTCTTCTAGGCGTGATGTGTATGTTAGGCTGACGTGTAGTTTGCAAGGCTGTGCGACGGAGCTAAGATGCTATCTGAGGTCTTGATCCCTTTCCACAAACTATTCCCCTGGAAGCTAAAGCTCATTGCTGTTACCCCCAGGTGGCAGGACAGTGGGAAGAGACCAGCCTGGCAGGGGACACTGAGCTCCATATGGTGATCTCTGGGCTGCTGGATGCAGGCTGAGTGTAGGGGACAGAGTACATGGTGCTGCAGCCTAGCCCAGCACCAAGCTTAGCAGCCTGTTTGTATTGCTGACCTTATCTGGTGGGGCACAGATTTCATGCCCACCCCGCTCATAGGCAGAGATTTTTGCTTTCTACAGAGAAGCAGGTATGCCTGCCAAAGCCCAGTGTTCAGTGAGAAGAGGGAGGGCCAAGGACAGGTTGGAATGTGCGGGCTCAGAGCAGAGCAATAGTCCATTGTGGAGGATTTTCCATTCGGTCCCACCCTTACTCCGGAGATTGAGGGTTTTTTCTGCTTTGTTTTGAACTGGGATCCAGGAGGAAGCTGTTGGGGTCGAACTTCCCAGTGAGTTGCATTGGACAGAGGAGAGGATTGGGGAGGTCTTCCCACCTTCCCCATGTTCCCCCTGCCAAACCATGGGTCTTTCTCTAGTCTCCATTATGAAAAGTAGGTGTCTTCAATCTCTGGTCTCAGCCTCCAGGAACCTGCTGAGACTGTAACTCTCCGGAAGGGCTAGTGACTGCGCAGTGCGGCTCCTTGGGATTTAACTCCCCAGTCTTCTGGGTCTTTTGTCTTCCCATTGCTCAGAAGGTGCCAACCACTGGGTGTTGTTCAACTGCAGACCCCTGAAATGAGCCCAGAATACCAAGTCCAGACTCCCCTTAGAACCAGCTTGAAATTGGGTACCCCACATGAAGTTGAGTGCAGAAGGCAGTTCTGAGCCAGCCTAGCATGTCTGCCCTGCCTGGGATGCAGGGGACGCTGTTGCCAGGGGTGTGTTTATATAGCAAGCTGGGTGCTGTGCTCTTGCTCCAAGAGGGTTTGGTTTGAGGAGGCCCCATCAACTTTTGTGCAACAGAAGGAGCAGGTGGTGACCATCTTCCTGAGAAGATGCACGTGGCCAGAGAGACCCCTGTTAGTGGCTGCCAATCCCTTACCGTCCTACTAACAGCCTGGAACTTCCCTCCCTGACTGACCTCTCACCCATCATCCATCTTCAGAGGAGTCCTGGTCCATGCCTTTACCAGGAGAGGATGCTTTAGGGCTGGGTTCCATGAGTGCTGGAGGACGGAGAGAGCAGACACTGACTCAGACAGAATATAATTTTTTATAACTAATGGAGATATCCTATCTCCTAGAACTGGAAGGGACCTTGAAAGGTCATCGAGTCCAGTCCCCTGCCTTCACTAGCAGGACCAAGTACTGATTTTGCCCCAGATCCCCAAGTGGCTCCTTCAAGGATTGAACTCACAACCCTGGATTTAGCAGGCCAATGCTCAAACCACTGAGCTATCCCTCCCCCGTCTTTTCCACTTCTTGACATTTTCGTTTATTGTGCTTTTTAGTCTGTTATCCCAAACAGCTCTCTGATTGGCTGAGCATATTCAGTAACATCACATCTCAACATAGAGGCTTTAGGTGCAAAGTCAGCAAAGCTGTGGTTGTGTGATGTGGAGTCATGAACTCAGCGCTGGGGGCCAGGACTCCTGGGTTCCACTCTTGGCTCCGCCACTGGCTCCGGGTGTGACCTTGGGCAAATTGCTTCCCTTCTCTGTGCTTGGAGCCTCTGCCCCATGTCAGTGACCGGTGTGTTGGAGGGGCTCTGGGCAGCTCCCTATGGTCTGTGCTCTGCCCCATGTCAGTGTCCGGTGTGTTGAAGGGGTTCCGGGCAGCTCCCTGTGGTCTGTGCCCCACGTCAGTGGTTTTGGTTCTTTGATTTTAGTGAAGTATAAAATCTGAATACCTTCTTGCCCCTGTGTTCAGGGAATCCCCCATTTATGCTAAAGGGGGCACTCCCCCACTCACCCCAGCACCAGTCAGCTTCTTGTGTTTATGGATTGTCCTAGTGTGAGTCAGGCCTCCCAACCCCTCACTTGATTTCTCTCTCTCTCTCTCATATATAGCGTTTCAGAGTGTGACAGTTCTTGTTTTCGAGGTGCTTGTTCATTTGGTTTCCTGCTGTGAAGGGTGTTGTGTTTTCTTTCTCTGGTACCTTTTTGACGCAGCGGGTGGGGTTTTTGCTCCTGGCCTGGCTGCAAAGCGAACCCGTGAAGTGTATCCACCCTCGCATGGCTGGGTGTAGGCGTGGCTGTCCCACCCAGGGCGTGCACAGGGACTTGTGTATGTTGTGGTGAATTGTGTAAAGTGATCTCTTGGCTTAGGCAACACGATGGATATTTCCCTTTAGGGAGAGGAAGAGGCAGACTGCAGTGTGTAGGCAGGAGCTAGGACTGCTCTGTGCGGGTTCATGCAGGTGGGGAAGGGCACGCAGAGCGCTCTCCCCTTGGGTCGGCTGGTGTGTGTGTGAGATCCTGGATGGTCACCACCACCCTGGGTCTCTGCTATGAAATGCATTGGGCGTGGGGGGGGGGGGGGGGGGAAGGAGGATTTGTGAAGAGCTGGGGTGGCATATCTCTTCCAACCTTTTATGAGCAGAGTCCTCCCCCCCCCCTTGCCCTCCCCCCGCCACACCCCTAGTGGCCAGAGGGTAATGGCTAGATGGGGGCTCTGTCCTGTCCTTTCACCAGCCCACAGGGACGACATCGCTGGGAGGGGACTGTTCCTTTTGCTTGCAGGCGCCTTCCTGAATGAAGCTCCGTGCTTCAAGCTGTGGTTTTTCTGGCAGGAACAAACACGAACGCTCTCACCTCAGAGGAAGGTTCCCTTCCTGCCAGGGTATGCTGCTGCCTCCCACCATAGTAAAGGGAAGGGTGGGGACCTGTGAGTACACTGACTTCCCTCCCCACTCAGATACGAGGAGGTAGTGCTGGGCCCCTTTCAGCTGTGGGGCTGGGAGGTGCTAAGGGGCAGCCTGGATGGGGCAATACTCTCTCTGCTCAGTAGCTGGCTTTGCTCCCTTTGGGAGTAGGAGCAGTCAGGTTGGGTGCATGAGTGAGCTTTGGATGCTTGTGTATGATACCTCTGGGTACAGCCTGTGTGAATGATTCTGCAGCCCCGGTTCCTCTCTGGGGCAGCCATATGAACCGCTCCCTAGTGGAGGGCAGTACTATGCTGCCATGAATTCCCAGAGTGCAATGGTGGAGCAGTGGGAGTGGAGTCCCTGCCCTATTCCAAGGGGAGAAGGAGCTACCAAACTGCTGAGCCCTGCCTGAAGTGTGACCTCACTGCAGTCTGCCCGGAGTTTATTACACCCTTGGCCAAACTGGAATGTTATTGGAGAAATAACATCCTGGGCACGAAGTGACAGGACGAGGGCGCCTTGGCTGCAGCCCAGGCTATGCTGCCCTGCAGTGTCAATATTGGCTTGTGTCAAACATGAGGACCGGGCCTGCAAGGCTCAGTTCTGAATCATGTATTTGCTTCTTTTCCGTTTTAAACGGACTCTAAAATGGAAAAAAAAAATATTTTATTAAACAGAATCTAATTTGTAAATATAAAAAATGACTAGAAATGGGGGCAAGATCTCTGACAGGGGTGTAATAAAATGTTCAGTCCAAGGCTTTTCTATAACAAAGCCAAGTCCAGCTAATAATCAGTATTTATTACTAAATTATTGTCCTTTTTCAATCTGTAGATAGGTATCTGTTGATAACTGTCGGGGATTTGCTGTTGCGGCCCCGTTGGAGGTGGTGTTAATTTATTTCTGTATATAGTGTATGTTTGTTGATATGAGGCTTTCTTTATTTTGTATATGACCAATAAACTTCTTTTAAAGAGACCCATTCCAGAGCATCTTCCCTGGGGATTTGGCGGGCAGCTTTGTGGTAAGGTTTGTTTCAGGCTCTTCTGTTGCTCCATTGGGGGGGCTCTTCTGAACTGAGAGACTCTTCCATTTTGCAGACACTGATTTTCATCCCAGGCCTGGTTTATGCAGCTTTTTTACCAGTTTCACTGTTTGGTTAAGTGGTGACTTCTTTACAGGAAATTAAATTGTACAATACCCTCCTGGGGATGCCGTTCTTGATATAAAAGTCCCTTATCAGTGCCTGGGAACTTAAATTCATAGCTCTGCTGGACACTAACATGGCCTTAACAGAGACACTGGTTTGATGACTCACTACAACAATTTGTAATACACCCTACTGCCTGATAACCCTTAGTTGTCCACTTAAAATTAAGTGGTCTACTACAGCATGTGTGAAGTACTTATGCTTAACAATTTCTCCCATGTTGTATTTAGCTTGGATGATCTGTTTACCTTCTCCAGACCTGAAGAAGAGCTCTGTGAACTTAACAGCTTGTCCTTTCCACCAAGGTCACGCACAATCATCAACCAATAAGATATTCCCTTACATACCTCATCTCTCCTTTATAGTGATATTGTTTTTCTGTCCACTTATGGGAATAAGCTATGCTGGTATAACTGTGTCCACATTAGAGGGTTGTACAGCTTTAACTGAGTTTCAAACCAATATAGTTAAAGCAATACAAAAACTGCATGTAGACAAGACTCCAATGTGTTGAACAGAAGACACAAGAAAGGTGCAATACTTTGGACTAGAGTGCAAGGGGCACTTACATCTCACTTCATGGACACTGTTGGGTGATGGAATGGCTTCTTTATGGAGGAGATGCTGCCCCAGACTAGAAATGAAGTTTGAGGTAGGAGGGAGAACCTAGCCATATCTTTCCCCAGGTGGAGACGTTCTTTAAAGTGTTTCACAAGCACTGAGTAGAGAGGGATCCATTGACCTGATGCTGAGACGTGGCTCCATGGAAAAACACATAAACCAGCCTTGGCTGAAATCCCCTCCCTCAGCAGGAGGAAGAGGAGAGAATAAAGTTAGAGGTTGGCAGTGGGGCAGTAAAGGGAGAGAAAACCCTACAGCACAGGCTCCAAGGTGCAAAGAATCAGAGCCCAGAGGTTCACAGTATCCCCTTGCACACTTCTCATTTTGAACACTGGAGAGCCCCAGGGATGTGATACCTCTGGGGGCTGGGGGGGGTAGTGGACACACATCAGTGTGGCGAGGGCAAGCTGGCCAAAGACACCAGGGCAAACTCTACCCAACTTAGAAAGAGCCCATACAGTCATGAGCCTCTTCACAGAGAAGGCAGGCTTTGGCTCTAAGGTCTCTTCCAAGCTGCAACTACACCATGATGTGCCTGCAACTCGTTGTGTTGCCTTTGGCAGGATAAGAACATAAGGAGGGCATAAGAATGGCCACACTGGATCAAACCAATGATCCCTAGCCAAGTATCTTGTCTTATGACAGTGGTTTGTACCAAATGCTTCAAAGGGAATAAACAGAAGAGGGCAATTTATCAAGTGATCCATCTACTATAGTACAGTCCTAGCTTCTGACAGTCAGAACATGGGGCTGGATCCCTGCCATGAACAGGGGGAGGGATAGCTCAGTGGTTTGAGCAGTGGCCTGCTAAACCCAGGGTTGTGAATTCAATCCTTGAGGGGGCCAGTTAGGGAAGCTGGGGCAAAATCAGCACTTGGTCCTGCTAGCGAAGGCAGGGGGCTGGACTCAATGACCTTTCAGGGTCCCTTCCAGTTCTATGAGATAGGTGTGTGTGTGTGTGTATATATATATGTATATATGTGTGTGTGTGTGTATATGTATGTATATGTATATATGTGTGTGTGTGTGTATATGTATGTATATGTATATATATATAAACATTTTATCTTTTATTTAACTTATCTAATTATTTTTTGAACCCTGTTATCCTTTTGGCCTTCACAACATCCCATGGTAATGAGTTCCACAGGTTGACGGTATGTTGTATGAAGAAATACTTCCTTTTGTTTGTTTTAAATCTACTGCCTATTTAATGTCATTGGGTGACCCTGGTTCTTGTTTTATATGAAGGGATAAATAGCACTTACTTTCTCCACACTATTCATGAACCTTATATACGTACAGAGAGAGAGAGAGACCTCTATCATATTCCCACCATAGTCATCTCTTTTCCAAGCTGAACAGTACCAGTTTTTTAATCTCTCCTCTCATGGAAACCGTTCCAGACCCCTAATCACCGTTTTTGCCTTTCTCTATACTTTTTCCAATTCTAATGTATCTTTTTTTTTTTTGAGATGCGGTGACCAGAACTATATGCAGTATTCAAGGTGTGGGTGTACCATGTATTTATATAGTGGCATTATGGTATTTTCTGTCTTATCTATCCTCTTCCTTATGGTCCCTAACATTCTGTTGGCTTTTTTTGACTACCACTGCATATTGAACAGATGTTTTCAGACTATGATGCCAAGATCTTTCTAATTTAGACTCCATTTTGAATGTATAATTGGGATAGTTTTTCAATATGGATTACTTTGCATTTATCAACAATTAATTTAATCTGCATTTTGTTGCCCAATTACCCGGTGTCGTGAGACCCCTTTATAACTCTTCACAGATAGCTTTGGACTTGTCTATCTTGTGGAATTTTGTATCTGCAAACTTTGCCACCTCAGTGTTTACACCTTTCCATATTTATGATTACGGTGAACAGAACTGGTTCCAGTACAGATTTTGGGGGGGACATCGTTTACCTCTCTCCCCTATGAAAATTGACTATTTATTCTACCCTGTTTCTTATCTTTTAACCAGGTAGTGATCCCTGAGAGGACCTTCCCTCTTATCCCACGACTGCCTAGTTTGCTTAAGAGCCTTTGGTGAGGGGCCTTGTCAAGGGTTTCTGAAAGTCCAAATACACTATATCCACTGGATCACCCTTGTTCATAGGTTGGTTGACCCCCTCAAAGAATTCTGATAGATTAGTGAGGCATGATTTCCCTTTACAAAAGCTATATTGACTCTTCCCAATTGTATCGTGTTCCTCTGTCCGATCATTCTGCTCTTTGAGATTAGGTTTTCCGTCCTGTAATTGCCAGGATTGCCTCTGGAGGCTTTTTAAAGAATTGGCATTACTTTAGTTATTCTCCAGACATCTGGTACAGAAGCTGATTTAAGCGATAGGTTATATACCACAGTAGTTCTGCAATTTCGTATTTGGGTGATACCATCTGGTCCTGGTGACTTATTACTGTTCAGTGTGTTCCAAACTTCTGTTATTGACGCCTCAATCTGGGACAGTTCCTCAGATTTGTCACCTATAAAGAATGGCTACGGTGTGGGAATCTCCCTCACATCCTCTGCAGTGGAGACTGATGCAAAGAATTCATTTTGTTTCTCTGCAATGGCCTTGTCTTCCTTGGGTGCTCCTTTAGCACCTCAGTCATCTGGTGGCCCCAGCGACTGTTTGGCAAGCTTCCTGCTTCCCATATACTTAAAAAAATGTTGCTGGTTAGTTTTTGTGTCTTTTGCTAGTTGCTCTTCAAATTCTTTTTTGGCCTGCCTTATTATATTTTTATACTTGACTTGCCAGAAGTTATGCTCCTTTCTATTTTCTTCAGCAGGATTTGACTTCCAATGCTTAAAATGTCTTTTTGAACTCTGCCTGTTTTACGCTGTTTAGCCATGGTGACTTTTTTTTTTTGGTTGTTTTTGTTAATTTTGGGTATACATTTTGTTTGAGCCTCTATTATGGTGTTTTTAAAAATTCCATGCAATTTGCAGGCATTTCACTCTCATGACCATTCGTAACTAGCTGCCTTGTTTTTGTATAGTTCCTCTTTTTGAACTTAAATGGTACTGTGATGGGTTTCTTTGGTATTTTCCTTCCTACAAAGATGTTATATTTAATTATGTTATGGTTGCTGTTACCAAGTGGTTCAGCTACATTCACATCTTGGAGTAGATCCTTAGGACTAAATCAAGAATTACCTCTTCCCCTTGTGCGTTCCAGGACAAACTGCTCCAAGAAGCAGTCAATGGTGTCTAGAAATTTTTATTGTCTTTGCATCCCATCCTGAGGGGGACGGGTACCAATTCATATGGGGATAGTTGCAATCTCCCACTATTGTTGGGTTTTCTGTTTTTGTAGCCTCTCTAATCTCTCTGAGCATTTCACAACCCCCATCACCCTCTTGGTCAGGTGGTAATATATGCCTACTGCTATGCCTTTCTTTTTCAAGCACAACTTCCATTGGTAGAGATTTTACAGTACTATTTCATTAATTTAAGATTTTTACCATATTTGACTCTTCAGTGTTCCATTGATTATCATTCCACTAAGTTTCTATGGTGCCTATTATATCCATATCCTCATTTAATACTAGGCACTTGAGTTCATCCATCTTATTTTTAAGAAGCCTAAATACTAAGATATCTCCATTAATTTATTTATCTCCTAGAACTGGAAGGGACCTTGAAAGGTCAGTGAGTCCAGCCCCCTGCCTTCACTAGCAGGACCAAGTCCTGATTTTGCCTCAGATCCCTAAGTGGCCCCCTCAAGGATTGAACTCTCAACCCTGGGTTTAGCAGGCCACTGCTCAAACTACTGAGCTATCCCTCCTCCCCTTCTTGCATTTCTATACAAGCGCTTCTAAAACTTGTCACTATTTAGTTGTCTGCCTTCATGTGATGCAAGTGAAGGGGACTCTTTTGTTGGTTTCTCTTCAGTTCTCACCTGTACTTTATCAACTTCTCTCCTCTCCTTTTTACAGCTGAGCCCTAGCTGAACGGACCCCCGACCCCCACAGCTGTATCCAGGCCTCTCCTCGAGTCGGGCAGGGCTCTAGGCTAGGCACGGGCTCCTGGCCACAGGCGGGACGGGCCCAGCGCGGCTGAGTGAGGGTCTAGGGCCTGGCCGGGCTCCCGCCTCCAGCGCGGGACCACCCAGCGCCACAGTTCTGAGGGGAGAGGGGGCGCGCGCTGGGCTGAGGCGGGGGGGGGGCGGGGGCGCGCGCTGGGCTGAGGCGGGGGGGGCGGGCGTGGGGGGGGCGGGGGCGGGCGCTGGGCTCAGGGAGGATCTGGCGTGGGGGGGGGGGCGGGGGCGCGCGCTGGGCTGAGCGGGGGGCGGGGGCGCGCGCCGGCTGTCCCGTGTTGTTTGGAGGCCCGACCCGGTGAAGGGCCCCGCCCGCTCCATGGCCGGCGCTGAGCCCAAGCGCGTCACTGCGCAGGCGCCATTGGCGCATCGCTCCGCCCCCTGGGCTTTGCTGCTGGCGGGGCAAAGGCACGTGAGAGGCGGGGGCTCTGGCCTGTAACCCAAACTACTCTTTACCCGGAAATAGGCGCTCTGTCCCGGAAGTGAATATCATCCTTTCCCCCCCCGCGACTCTGTTGCCGGAAGCGGAAGTACAAGGTCTGTCTACGCTTGGCTCGGTACCCGGAAGCGGCCGGCATCCTGTGGCTGTCATGGCGGCTGGCGGGAGCCTGAGCCGGACGGAGCGGAAAGCGGCAGCACGAGCCGAGATTCTGCAGCAGGAGGAGCAGCGGGACCGGCGCAGACAGGTACCGCCCCCTCCCTTTTGCCCCGGGTCCCTCGTGGGACTCCGCCGCCGCAGTGCGGTCCCCCTCGGGCGGGCGCGGCGGGTGACCGTGTCTTTGCTCTCCGGCTGCCAGGTGTCCCGGATCCTGAAGAAGCCGGTGGGGGAGCGGAACCCTGAGGAGAGCCTGCTCCTGGGCGAGTGTGAGGATATCGTGCGGGAGCTGGAGCGGCGGCGCAAGAAGCGCGAAGGGCTGCGCAGGAGGCAGGAGGAGGTGGGTGCTCACCCGTGCTGGGACGTTGAATGCCCCTCGTGCGGACCCCGCTATAATCATTGTTATCCAATGAACCGCTAAGCCACGTGAGCACATCAGACCTCCGCCCTCCCTTGGATCCCTGTCCACTTGCCCTGCCACTTCAAAGGCATAGTCCTAATCTTCAGAGCTGCTAAGGATCAGGACCCTGCACGTCTCTGGGACCATGAGGATCACACGACCTAGAGCAAAGCATGTGAGAGCTGGAAAATTCTCAGTTGAGAGGAGTCAGGTATGGAATGAAATTCCAGACTAGACTAGTGAGTCTCAGGTCTAACCTTTGGTAAAGGTTTCCACCATAACTAGAATGACACTTGCAACAAATATTTTTTCCACTAAAAGAATAAAGTCAACTGCAAACAGAGCTTCCTCTAACTAGAAAAGGGAGAAGAGACAGACTCTGGTAAGGACTTCCATGTTGCTTACCTAACTCTTGTTGCATGAGCCCCAATAGCATAATGATGAGTGGCAGTAAAAAAAAATGGAGGATAGTTTCTGTAATCTACAGAATTAGCCTGACAGGGAAACTGTCAGAAAATGGATCAAATTCAGTGGAGAATTGTCCTTTTGGGAAAGGACATGTAAGGGTGTCACTGTCTAGGAGGTTTCAGAGTAGCAGCCGTGTTAGTCTGTATCTGCAAAAAGAACAGGAGTACTTGTGGCACCTTAGAGACTAACAAATTTATTAGAGCATAAGCTTTCGTGGACTACAGCCCACTTCTGAAGAAGTGGGCTGTAGCCCACGAAAGCTTATGGTCTAATAAATTTGTTAGTCTCTAAGGTGCTACAAGTACTCCTGTTCTTTTTACCGTCTAGGAGATTTCTAACCCACCATCAAGGTTTAATAGTCCATGTCATTTATTTTCTATTCAGAGAAGAAATTGTTCCTGACTGGCATTGTATGTCAGCTCTTTCTCCCCCCCCCCCCCCCCCCGCCCCGCCCCTCCCTAGGATGAGACACTGCAGCTTCCAGGGATGCAGAGTGAGAACCAGGGAGTCAAACTGGTATTTATTTTGCTTTGGTTCAGGTTTGGATTCAGTTGTATTCTATGTGTTTGGGTTCTTTTCTGGTTCAAGCCATCAAAAAATCCCAAGAAACTTTATTTACTGATTCAAACTAGGTCAAATCAAATTTCAATCTGATTTAAATTTAAAAAAAGACCTGAAACTGTTTAACTTTTACATGAATTTTCCTAGTGTTCTTGTGCTGTCAAACAGAATTTATTTTTTTTATGAACAACATGTTTGAACAAACTAAAATAACATCTTGTAAGATTTTCTGTGTTGTATTGGACCTGTGCGGTGAAAGGATACTTCTGAGGCCTGAGAATGTTCTTTCACCACTCACTTGTATTGCTGGAACTGTAAATTGATTCATCTTGGGCATGACATTTTTATGATGTTTCCAGTAGTTTAATATGATTTCTTTCTTAATGAGATGTGGCTCATTTGCAAATGAATCAAGAATTGTCCCAATCCTTTTTTGAGCTTTTCTTCATCCAGATATCTCTTTATTTTTGGAGATTTCATGAGCTTTAAGAAGAAGTTGCAGTTCATCATCCAGTCTTTCCATTTCAGATGTGTCTGACATTGATACTATTACATAATTATTTTCTACTTCTGACTGAAACATTTTCGTTTTCATCCACGTTTTGCTTAAATTAAATTTTACCTTGACTTTGTCGTCTTGTGTCAGTAGGAATTGATATCTAGGATCAAGGTATGCACATGAGAAAAAGAGATCCTTTTCAAACAATTTTTTTTCTAATTTTTTAATTGAAGCCATTAAGGATTCAGTAAAAAGAGAAGAGACTAGAAGGGAGTTAACCAGCAATTTGTGTAGAGTGACACACTGCATCTAAGAGAGATTGCTCTAACTTCCTTGTCTTCTCTTTAGGTTTGTGATGAACCAGAGGAATTAAAGAGAAAGGTCATTGAACTGGCTGCAGCTGTCCGAAGTGCGAAACACCTGGTCATCTATACAGGAGCTGGGATCAGCACGGTAGGGTTGAATGGGATGAGTGTTTAAGGCTGCTAGAGCTCCTTCAGCAGTGTTTCTATGCCATAAATTCTACAGAGATCTTTCTTGGCTAGCGAGTGAATTGCATGAGGACAGGAAGGTGTGTAAGCAAAGTATTAGGAGTCCTAGGATCCTGGATTCAGACTGAGATTGGCCCATGGTTAGGGACTGGACGATGGGCAGGACACCTTCATGTTTTGTGTCTCAGGAAGACACTTGTTAGTCAGAGAGGCTGAGGCTCTGACTGCGTACAAAGATATTTGTCAGAGCCAAGATCACTGTACAAAGAATGTCCTTTTTGATCTGATCAGTAAGGCCACTCCTTCAGATTTCTCTTAAAGACTCACTTCTGTCCTATAGCCAATACGAAATTGGCCAATTAATGATGGCTAGGTTGAAGGGCAGATAGGTCTAGCAGGCACTTCATAATTTTTAAGTTATAAAGATCTATAAAAATGGTCTGCCTTTGTGGTCCCTTCTGGGAGAAGGGGGTGTTGAAGTCAGGCACATCACTCCCATGTATGTCACTTATCACTTTTGATTGTGAATTTTTTGAAGCAGGAACCATATTTTCTTTTTTTCTACAGCCCCTATGGGGGCATGATTCTGACTGAGTTGTCTGGGTGCTACTGTGCTATAGACATTTGTGCTGGAGAATGGCCAGCATAGGCCAACAAAGATGCCACCATATCTGGAGGAACTATGGAAAGATTCAGGAATTGAGTTCTTTGTGGGGAAATAGGAAATACTGAGTGGGAAAAAGTGGCAGAAATTATATCAATTATGTGAGGGAGGAGAATACTAGGGATCTAATATAAAAATGCAGAAACTGAACGAATGGGGCAGATGGACAGAATGTTGCCCTGTGAAGGATGATGATTCTGGATGAATTGTCGGAGTGAGTTAAGCATGGAGTTCAAACAAGTGAGACAGACCTGTATGTGCTTCTGTATGAGAGATGGATGATGAATTCGTGGGGAATGTAGAAAGTGAGAGTCAGATAAACTAACAAGGCTGGACTGGTGGTGTGGGGAGCATTCTCAGCAGGTCTAATTTTCCTTTTGTTTCTCCTGTAATGCAGGCAGCTTCAATCCCTGACTACAGGGGTCCTAATGGAGTTTGGACGTTACTGCAGAAAGGGAGGAGTATCAGGTAAGCAGATGACATTCCTAAGTTTTTTCCTTCTGCTCTAATGGGGTGACAGTCTTTGCAAATCTCACAAGAGTATCTTTCTGGGCTGCACAGCAGAAGGCGAAGACTGAATGTGGGATTAACAGCTCCTCTTCTGTTCCTTTTCCTTTCCATTTGCCAGGGCTACAGATCTGAGTGAAGCGGAGCCCACACTCACCCATATGAGCATTGCCTGCTTACACAAGCACAACCTGGTAAGGTCCTAAGCTCACTAGTGCTCTGGTGCCTGGATCTGAAGGGAGAGACTGGAAAATCAACAGAGACCAGTTGCTGGGAGTGTTCCTTGGGTTACTGAACATAGTTACTGTTACTTACGGAAGGTGGCCAGATGTCCACATGAAAACAGCAGGGTTTGTGCTCCTGTAAAAACCTAGTGTCTTATTAGTGTAACCAGGGTGAAAGTAATATAAAATTCTTACTGGTACGAGGGTCCGGCGTGGGACCCCAGAAGGGGTGGGGCCTCGGGTGGAAGGTGCGGGGCTGGAGAGGGTCAGCCTCCCCCAGCCAGCCCATTAGCACTGCATGGCCCACGCTGCCTGGGGCTCTGGTGGTGATTTAAAAGGGCCCAGGACTTCGGCCGCTGCCCTGGTAGCGGCAGTGGCCTGGAGCCCCGACAATGGTGGCGGCCTGGAGCCCTGGGCTTTTTAAATTGCTGGCCCTGGGGCAGTTGGCCCTTTTGCCCCCCACTCCGTCGGCCCGGGGTGGGACAATTATGCGCTTTAATGTCATTGCCCCTCTCTCCCCCCATCTCCCTCCACATCACCGCTGCTGACTGGGGGGCGGCCAGCAACATTAAAGTGCTGACGTGGTAAAGGACCCTCCGGCAGTGCTTTAGTGTCACTGCATACGGACTGGTACCAGCTTCTTACTGGTACACTGAACCAGCCCACTTTCACCCCTGAATGTAATTCCCACCCTTTGCAGCAGCACCTTTTTCATAGTGCACGCGCGCACGCTCTCTCTCTCACACACCCACCTACCTCTGTTACTGAGGATGGGTGAGGGTCCCTGTTATAAAACTCCTAGCAGAGCGATAGTGATAACTTCTAGCAGAGCTTTATTTAGCAGTGGGAGCCCTTTAACTTCTGTCATAAGTGTGTGCTGGTTTCTGTGTCTTCTCAGTCATTTCTTTCCCACCCTGCTTGGACTCTGCCAACTGTGCTCAGATTCTGGGGTTGTACTGAGATCAGTCTGTTTGCCTCATTGGTGAGCGCTTTCAGAGTTCCCTGCCATGTCAGCTCTGCTTCCTTCCTTCCAAGGTACAGCATGTGGTATCTCAGAACTGTGATGGGCTCCACCTACGGAGTGGGTTACCCCAAGCAGCAATATCTGAGCTTCATGGAAACATGTACATAGAGGTGAGTAGCCAGGGCACAGGCTTGCTATTCTGTGGGCTCAGGTGGGTTGTAGGTTGTAGGCTGCTGGCCTGTCTCCCCAGTCCATGAAGGATTAAACTCTACACCTGGAGTCTGTTCAGGCCCTTTCTTCAGGGCACAATGTATTGGTTGCACTGACAGTCTTTAGAAAAACCCCAAATGAAACAGTTTAGCATAAATCCAGCAGCTCTTCCTGAGTCCTCCTATAGACAGTATGCCTAGGCATACCCCTGCCACAGGAACTACCCTACTTCCTGTAGCTCCCGCCTAGAAAGCGAGCTCTTTCAGCCTTGTAGGAATCAAGTGCTCATCAGGCAGTCACCTGACACACACCCCCCCTTACCAGCTGGGTCTGAATTCCCTACCAGGGCGAAACACCTATTGTTAAAGGGGCACTGCCTCAAACCAAGGCTAACTGATGCAAGGCCCCTGGCAAACCTCCCTGTTACATAACTGCATTTCCTTGCTTCCTTCCTGCACAAGGTCTGTACTTCCTGCACACCCAATAGAGAATATGTGCGAGTGTTTGATGTGACGGAGCGCACAGCCCTGCACAGACATCATACAGGCAGGATGTGCCATAAGTGTGGGACACAGCTGAGAGACACAATCGTCCATTTTGGGGAGAAAGGGACCTTGAGGGAACCACTGAACTGGGAAGCAGCAACAGAGGCTGCGAGCAAAGCAGATGTGATTCTGTGTCTGGGTTCCAGCTTAAAGGTAACTAGACGCTCAGTGAAGATTGTTAGCAGCATTCTCCTTTGGTGATGCACCCTGGCGCGGAGCAGTCTCCTCCCAAAGACCCTGGTGTCAGGCCTCGCCCACCACATGTGATAAATCCAGGTGCCGGGTAGTCTCTCTTCTGACTCCTCCCTCATCCCCTTCCTGGTAATAAATTCCACCTGCTCTCACAGATATATTCTAGCATTCACATCTGCCTTTGGCTATACTGACAGTATCTATTTTATGCCAGGTTTTGAAAAAGTATCCACATCTTTGGTGCATGAGCAAACCCCCCAGTCGCCGTCCAAAACTCTACATTGTGAACCTGCAGGTGAGATGTTAAAAAATGGGAAAAGCCTCATATGAAATGATTCTGCGCCTACATCCTGCTGTACAGGGGAAGCTGAAATTCATACCCACAAAGAGTCTGGGAGCTAGACAGTGAATTTGAGCAGGGGACAGACTGGGACATGGGTCCCCTGCCACAATACCAGGCTGTTAGGTCTGGATAGGGTGCTGTGCAGGGATCATATAAAGGTTGCTCATTCAACCTGTCTGGATTTTTATCTTCACTTCCTTGGCCCCCCACAGTGGACTCCAAAGGATGATCTTGCTGCCTTGAAACTACATGGGAAATGTGATGATGTTATGAGATTACTGATGGAAGAACTTGGTCTGGAGATCCCATGCTATGACAGGTATAGATCATCAGGCCTGGTGGCTGCCTCATGTTTACTGACAATAATATTCATCTATTTTATAGAGAACTCACCCCCCCCCCCTTCACTTCCCTCCTACAAAGCAAGTCACTTCTGCCATCCTCGTTTTATAAATGGGGAAACTAAGGCACAGGGAAGGGAAGTGATTTGCTGTCACGGGAATTATAATACGGAAGTTCCAAATTCCCAGGTCTTTGCTGAGACTGCACCCTCCTGTGCCTGTTTACTACAGAACATTCCTCTGCCTGTTCGGCAATATATTTTAATATTTGTAGTTTAATAGTGATTTTCATCTGGGTAGATATGGACCCAGAAGGCACTGTCAACAACTCCTGGCAGAAGTGGGGCAGTGAGATGTTTGCAATGGCAGAGCAGTCCAAAAGCGTGCCTTCCAGGGGAGAGCACATGAGGTGATTTTAGTCACATAGCCGCTTCTCTGGACTGAGTGAATAGTAGCTGCTCACTGGCTACATCCAGGATGGAGGAGTGTAATTTTCAGCAGTGGGTTCAGTTCCTCTCTGTGGTAGTGCTGAATTCCCCAGCAGCAGGCCGAGGAGTCTTTCTTACACATCTGTCTTGTTTTGGTAGAACAAAGGATCCTATCTTCTCTCTGGCTATTCCCCTTAGCCCCGATGAAGAAGGCAGTCACAGTCGGAGACCCGTGGCACCACCATGGAGCCTGGAGGAGGCGCAGATGCAAGAGCAGCAGCAACAGCCAGCTTCTCCGCTCAGCCTCTCTCTCTCGGGTGGCTGGTTTGGCAGGGGTTGTGCAAAAGGCTCCAAGAGGAAAAAAGTAAATTGACTTTGTAAATTGCCATTTGAACACTCTTTTTATGGAAATACATCAGCTGGTGCCCTTCAGGATGGCTTTTCCCTACTGCCCTGGACTCCGCTGGGTTTGCCATGGACTCCACACAGACTCTGCTGGTCTGAGGTGGGGGCAACTGGAAAAAACTGCAGGAGTCGTACCGTATTTTCATGCAACTATTTACGATGCGAAGACAAAGCTGAGAGGACAGCTGGGTATTGGGCAATGGGGCTTGCGGTCTGAACCCTTCCCCTTAACCTCAGCACTTGCACTCTGCTCTCTAGCAGCACTGGCAGGCTGGTGCACCTGCCGGGTCCCCGCCTGGCGGGGTTCTTTTCGCTAAGTAAAGAAAGCCTGGACTCTCCTGCGGGTCTGTGATTGGCTGGTGGGGTGACCCTGGGCTGGGTGCAGGAGCCCGATTGTGCCCTGCCGGGGGGAGGGATTCCGGCCTTGGCATTACAGCCCCCTCCGCCCCGGGGAGGGAGGGGCGAGACCGGCTGGGGTGGTTGTCACGTGATCTCTCCATGATGGCGGCGCCCTGGGCCGGCCTATCCCCGCCCCCGGTCAGGTGACTGAGGCGGCTCCGGCCGGTGACGGCTCCGGGGCGGGGGTCCAGGACTCGTCCGAGATGCTGCGGAACGGAGCGGCCGAGGCTTCCCCGAGCCCCGCGGGGGGCAGCGCCGCCGCCCCCCGGCCCGTCCGCGTGTGGTGCGATGGATGGTGAGCGAGGCCCCGTTACCTGGGAGACGGCGCCGCGGCCCGGGCTCCCTCTGCCTCCCCGGGGCTGCCCAGCGGCCTGGCGCTCCTGAGGCCCGGGGCCGGGCCCGGCTTCTCAGCCCCCGTCAGAAGCTGGCGCTCGGGGCACTCCCCGCGGGCGGGGGTGTGTGAGACAGGCTGGGGGGAAGCGCCCCGCACTGTGGCAAGGGTTGGCACCCTGCCCTGGGGAGAAGCGAGCCAGCCCTGTCTCAAGGCGGCAGGTTGGCCGGGGCTTGCCTCAGGGAGATGACACTTCCTTGTGCGCAAGCTGGCCAGTGGTGTCTGTGGGAATCCAATTTCTGGTGTGACCGGGGACCCAGGGATGTGCTGTGACTTGAATGTCCTGGACAGAAGATGCAACTGGTTGGGGGGTGGCTATTGTCTCTGTAATACATGGTCTCAGAGGAGGAGATGGCATCAGGTGCGTAGGTGCAGTCTTGCAGTCATCTGAACTCCTGGTTGGACTGTTTTTGCTGGCTTGTCAAGCAGAGGTGCCCTTTTGGGGTGATATCAGGTGAGACCTGGACCAGTCTTTTTCAGAAACTTGTCTCTGACAGTAGCCTTACCAGGTGCTCCAGAGGGAGCTGCAGGAATCCATCTAGCAGACAATTATGGAATAATCTGCCCATAAGTTAGGAAGAAACTTCCACATCCAATGATTTATACCCCAAAGCAGGAGAGTTTGTCCTTTCTATATATAAATAAAGAAAGAAAGAGAACATAAAACAAGTTATCCTGAGTTACTGGGTGTTTTTGTTAGTCTGTTGCACTCCCTGTCCTGCGTCATTCAGAAGGACTTTGGAACTTAAACTCTTCTATAAACATCCATCTTCTTTTCAAGGCCATCGTGCAAAGGTTTTGCGTGCTCACCTGAGTTACTCTTTGAATTTCAGGGGGGTGTGTGTTTAATGGCCCTTGTTTTCAAATGGGCAGGTGGAGCATAGGCAGTTGTTGGATGCAGCACAAACGCATTCCTGTAAGCAGTGACATGAATGTGTGAGCTGGCTAGAATGACCTGGTTTCTGCATGCCATTCTTATCTTTTCTCTGACCTTCCTTAGTTGTGGAGTTTGATCAGTCTCTGTGCAGCATTCCTGGGTTTGTGGGTTACTGTGTTCTGGAGCCTTCACTTTGAGAATTGCCTCTCTGTATCCCCATTTCTCCTGTGCTGGAGAGTTTCAGGAGTCATCTACCAAGATGTGCTCATTAGCACATGTGTCTTCCCATGCATCCGAACAGTTGGGTTTGACCATAGAAATGGAATACTGTCCCAAAATTCTTTCTCTTCTGCAGGGAGCTGTTGATGAAGCTTTGTGCTGGTCTGGAGAACTTTGTTTAGCTTTTTGGCCAGACTTTTAGTAGCTGATTTTACTAGTTGTTTTGATAAGCGGTAGCAACCAACGGCCCTACTCAGGAATGTAAGACATGGTCTCTATTTTAAAGAGGTCATTATCTAAAATGGCAATTCACCTTCACAGGAGGGGGGAGAGGGATACATCTTTTAAATATGATTATAATAACGAATTAATAAATAAATTCTCATTAACTAAACGTGCCTTCCTTTCAACTTGTCTTTGATTTGGCTAATTACTTTTAGAGACCGTAGAAGCAGTGGACCTGGAGGAGGGATTTGAAAGAGAAGAGAGTAGGGGTCTTGCAGATGAATTTGGGAAGGGTGTCTCCTGGGTGAAGGGGGCAGCATGGACTTCAAGTGTGGGAGAAGCAGACACTGGCAGGTTGAAGGATGAGTGTGGGGGTGACGTGGTGTGAAGTGAGAAGAGAGTCATGAAAGGCCTGGATTGATTTAAATTAAAGCAATTTAAATCATGATTTAAACAAGCAGGAAACCTTGATTTAAATCAACAATTGTAATTGTTTGCTTTTGTACTACTTAGTTATTTTCCTAAACAAGGTTAATTATCATTGGTTGATAACCATTAAAACATGTTGATTTGTGCTAACCCTGAAGATAATTGTGTCTATATACATTATTTATATCAGCAGTTTTCAACCTTTTTTCATTTGTGGAGCCTCCAAAAATTTCAAATGGAGGAGTGGACCTCTTCTGGAAATCTTAACATAGTCTGCGGACCCCAGGTTGAAAACCATTGACTTAGATCAATTATATAGCTTAACTTCTTTGCTTGCAATTTGTGTGAAGCTGTATTTGGATAGAAACTCAAACTCAATTAAAAATGCACAAAAACATCAGTTTAAAAAAAACCAACAACCACCTTAAATGTGCTGGATGCATAAACTTTCTTCTTATCTAAACAACTTTTACATGTAAAACTAGCTAGTTCAGTAATTTAAAAAAAGTAGTATTTATTGTTCGTGAATTGAACTGAATGTTTCCAATCGGCTTTGTCCTTCAAGATTTTAAAACTACTAGACCTTGTCCTCTTTCACCTAATTTTTATTCATAGCTTTCCTGCTTTTTCAACTCCAGTTAGTTTTTTAACTTTGAACTAGTAATTGAATTAATATAGTTAGAAATTTTAATGACACAGATGCCTCTTCTGCTGGTGCAGAGGGAATTACTGCTGTCAAAAGTTTGGTTTAGCACTTCAGTAAAGTGAGGTTCCAGATATTTAGCCAGTGACTTCAGCAGTTAATTTTTTTGACATTCTTTAAAATTTGGTCGCAAACATGTACTGCCTAATATTTTTTGTATTTAATTGAAATTATTTTAATATATTATTATAAGTTTAGAGATACAAGGTGGGTTAGGTAATATCTTTTATGGGACCAACTTCTGTTGGTGAGAGAGACAAACTTTTGAGGTGACACAGAGTTTTTCTTCAGGTGTGGGAAACTTACTGAGGGTATGTCTTCACTACCGGCCGGATTGGCGGGCAGTGATCAATCCATTGGACATTGATTTATCGTGTCTAGTCTAGACACAATAAATCGACCCCCAAGCGCTCTCCCGTCGACTCCTGTACTCCAGCTCTGCGAGAGGCGCAGGCAGAGTTGATGGGGGAGCGGCAGTAGTTGACTCACCACCGTAAGTCGATCTAAATACATCTAAATATTCACGTAGCTGAAGTTGCGTAATTTAGATAGATTCTCCCCCCCCCCAACTCCCCAGTGTAGACCAGGGCTCAGTGTCACAGTTAAATACAAGTGGGACAGATTGTTTAGCATAAACAGTTAACATGTATTTCAAGGGACCATTCATGGTGAAGAGGCCTATTAACACCCCTCTGGATTGATGACTTATTACAACAATCTTTAACCCATTTAGGGCTAGTCTACATTGACAACGCTAAAGTGCTGCGGCAGTGCTTTAATGTGGCTTGTGTTGTCGCAGCACCAGCGCTGGGAGAGCGCTCGCCCAGCCCTGTTTAAAAAAAACAAACAAACAACACCACCACCTCCATGAGGGGTGCAGCTCCCAGCTCTGGTGCACTGTCTACACTGGCGCTTTACAGCGCTGAAACTTGCTGCGCTCAGGGGTGTGTTTTTTCACACCCCTGAGCAAGAAAGTTGCAGAGCTATAAATTGCCAGTGTAAACAAGCCCTAAGTGTAAGTGAGATCCCTTTGTAACTTTTTGCAGTCTGCTTTGGACTTAACTATCTTGAGTTTTTGCATCATCTGCAAATTTTGCCACCTCACTGTTTACCCCTTTTCCCAGATTGTTTATGAATATATTGATTAGTACTGGTCCCCGTACAGATCCCTGGGGACACCACTATTTACCTCTCCATTCTGAAAAATAACCATTTATTCCTACCCTTTGTTTCCTATCTTTTAACCAGTTGCTGATTCATGAGAGGGCCCCTCGCTCTTATCCCATGACATCTTACTTTGCTTAAGTAAAATAATAAAATAAACATGTATTTAATTTTTAAAGTCATTTTTATCCACCCTGGTGCACGCACACATGAACACCTGAGCTGTGGAGCCAGCCCTGCAGGGTGAATTCCACTGAAGAACAGTGAGTTCTTGGAGAAGATGCTCCAGGACTGTCCCTGCTATTTCTGTCTCTTAGGTGTTTATAAGGCGTTGGTCTTTGTCTTTGTCCAGTACTGGGAACTGAATGGGGCTTCCTTGAGGCTTCAGTGTACCACCAGCTCCTATGAAATTCCTTTCAGTTGTGGGACATGATAAAATCAGGGAAGGGTCTAAGTCCTCCCTGTCTTGCTTGGATCTTTGGGCACCCAAGCTCTTTATAGAAATACCTTCTTTTACCCCAGTGAGTGGGAGAGAGGAAATTACTTCTGGATCTCCTCCGAGGTGTCACCAGGGTAACAGGATTCTTCAGTCATGTGAGGAGCAGAGCTGGCTGATGGAACGTAGCTTCTGGTAACATTGGCACTGATTTGCCCTTTGTGTGGATGACACACTCTGGGCTCCCTTAATAGCCCTGTTCCTCCAACCAAGTTATTGCAGAGTGATAATACAGCTTTCTGGTCTAGGTTAGCTGCATAAAGTGACTACCAGAGATTCATCTGCTTGGAGACTTTAACCTTTTGAATCTTTTTTTTTGTGGGGAAGGAGTGAGTGGAAGAGGGTCTTTAACTGCAGGAAGATGATCAAATCACATCGTTATGCAGCTGAGCCTTCTTAATTGTACACTAGGCCTAACGCTGACCCTTTGTCTTTCTAGCTATGATATGGTGCATTATGGCCACTCAAATCAGCTGCGCCAGGCTCGGGCCATGGGAGACTA
Organism: Malaclemys terrapin pileata; assembly: GCF_027887155.1. NCBI lineage: Eukaryota > Metazoa > Chordata > Testudines > Emydidae > Malaclemys > Malaclemys terrapin. The sequence continues at coordinate 653,804 of NC_071517.1, forward strand.
TCTCATTGTGGGAGTCCACACGGATGGTAAGAGGCTTTCTCAGTCCTTCATCTCCTGCTGCTGCTAGCGTCAGCCAACAAAATCAGCACTGAGGATGGTGAGCCTGATGCACAACAAATTCCCAGTTACAGCTCCTCTAGCAGCAACAGAGCCATCAAAGGAGGGGTATCTCTGGCTAGTATCCGAGTGGGATTGCTCTCTTCTTAGTTACCCTTTTGCTTACTGGTAGATAATGTATATAAAACATGGGAGATAATTGTCACGCTCTACTCAGCGCAGGTGAGGCCTCAGCTGGAGTACTGTGTCCAGTTCTGAATGCCACGCTCTAGGACAGATGTGAACAAATTGGAGAGAGCCCAGAGGAGGGCAACAGCAGTGCTCTCCTAACCTATGAGGAAAGTTTAAAAAAAAAAAAAATCAGTATGTTTAGTCTTGAGAAAAGATTATTGAAGGGGGGCCTGATAAGTCTTCAAATATGTTAACGCCTGTTATAAAGAGGACTGTAATCAACTGTGTTTTCCGTGTCCAGTGAAGGTAGAACAAGAAGTAATGGACTTAATCTTCAGCAAGGGAGATTTAGGCTAATATTAGGAGAAACTTTCTAACTATAAAGATAGTTAAGCTCTGGAATAGGCTCCCAAGGGAGATTGTGGAATCGCAATCATTGTAGGTTTTTAAGAACAGGTTGGACAAACATCTGTCAGGGATGGCCTAGGTTTACTTGGTCCTACTATGTGCGGGGGTCTGCACTCGTTGACTTCTTGAAGTCCCTTCCAGCCTTATATTTTGATGATTCTGTGAAAGACTTCAGAGTCCAGAGCACATGGGACTGTTTCTAGGGTCTGGCCTATATTAGAAAACTTGCACAGGTGTAGCTTATAATAATACCTATATCTTATGTAGTGCTTTTCTTTAGATCTCGAAGCACTTTACAAAGGAGGGCAGTATCCTTACCCCCACTTTACAGATAGGAAAACTCAGACACAGGAAGGGGAAAGGACTTGCCCAAGGTCACCATCAGGCCAGTGACCGAGCAGGAATAGAGCCTAAGTCTCCTGAGTCCCAGTGCTGGGTCTAACCATTGGTCATACTTCCCCCTTAAACAATGAAAAGTCTACTAGTCACACAGGTGCAAACCCCCAGCAGAGATACCCTTAAACCAATTTACTGTATTCAGACTGTGCTTAAAATAACTTATCTAACTGGTGTACATGTGTCTGTTTGGGATTTGCACCCATGTGTTCAGATAGATTTTTAAATTGATTTCATTACAGTGGCACACGTTTTCCACCATAGACCAGGCCTTGTCTGGGAGTGAGGATCATTCCTAACCTCTGTTACTGGCATTTGGATTCCCTCAACACCTTGGTAACTGTCTGCAGGGTGTCTGCCGTCCCTAGACTCTAGAGAAATCCATGTGCACTGACTTGGTGCCCAGGCCACATCTCTGAGTGAATCTAATGGGTAAAAAGGGAATTCCCTTCCATGGGCTGCCAGGGAGCCAGACCCACTCACTTTCTAGCTGCTGAGAACTGCAGGGTAAGAGCAGGTAACATTTTGAGGCATGGACCACCCTTCCCTCAGATTGGATTTTGGGATGGGCTCTTGTTACATACCTACAAAATGGGTCTAAGGTAAAATATGTTCAGGCCTGTTATGGAGTCAGTTAGACCTCACTCCTGCCCTCTATTCCCTTCTGGGCTGAGCTCTCATACACCAAGCTGTGGTTTTGTGGGCTATCCCCATAATTGGGGGGCCCCCTGGGAACTGGGGCTCCTGAGGAGACTCTTGGGGAATTGGTGGACTTGCCTCTATAGTGGCACTGTGTGTGTGTGTGTCTGTAACTGGCTTTGTTTTCTTTGTTATCCAGAGGAGATTGCCAAGCACAAAGGACCACCTGTCTTTACCCAGGAGGAGAGGTACAAAATGGTGCAAGCTATCAAGTGGGTAGATGAGATTGCCGCACAAGCTCCCTACGTCACCACACTGGAAACCCTCGACAAGTATAACTGTGACTTTTGTGTGCATGGCAGTAAGTGTTCTGGTTGCTCTGTATAGCTAAGGGGCCAAGTGCAGGGAAGGCCAGGTGGGTTCAGCTCTCGTTCTGCTGCACTCGTCCCCTCTGTCAGATCATTCACTGCCTCTGTGTGAACAGACAAGTTCCTTCCCCATCCTCGATGCTATAGCTTCTCCAAGGCACGGTGATGTCAAAAGGGAGTATGAAATAAATGAGTTTAACTGGAAATGGTGACGGAACAGCAGCAACTCCAGTATCTTTGCCAGAGATTCCAGGCTTTTCCCTGGCACCAGGGGTCTTTGTTACTTGCAGTACAGCCTTGTATTCCACCATGTAATACGGGGAGGGTATGGGACTGCTTCATACTAGGGCAGGGGGAGATTTTGAGACATTCAGCTACACAAGCTCTCCCAGGTCACAGGTCTGTCTGGGACATAGGCAGGAGCACTATTGCAGAAGGGGGTTGTATTTCACTGCTCCCAGAGCCATGATCAGAAACTACAGAACCCCAGGGTTGGAACCCATTCGTTTCCCTGTGCGGTGGGACCTGCACTTTCTGGGTGGGGTGGCCTTTTTTGCTGGAGGGCTCAGAAAGAAGCAGGATGGGAATCCTGAGATGATTGAGAGGAACTTCCCCAGGAATTTTACCTCTATATATGGTATTGGGGAGACTGCTACTGGAATACAGCATAGAGGTTTGCTGTGCACATTTTAAAAAAGATATTGAAAAAATGGAGAGGGTGCAGCCAAAAGCCACAGAGAGGATTTGAAGACTGTAACAATGCCTTAGGGAATATTTTTGCTGCAGAGGGTAACTTAGGTGACTGGCACCTGGGTTAGGCTAGCCTATGTGTGACTTGTCTGTGCTTCTAGGCGTGTGGGAGAGTTTAGGGAGCAATGCCTGAGTTAACTCTGCAGTGAAGACTCCTTACAGGCAGAGACTTATGGAGCTCAATCTGTTCAGTTTATCAAAAAGAAGATCAAGAGGTGACTTGATCTCAGTGTATCAGTAACTTAATGGGAAGAAAATACAGGTACCAAAGAGCTTTTTAATCTAACAGAGACAGGCAGAACAAGAACCAGTGGCTGGCAGCTGAACCCAGACAAGTTAAAATTAGCAAGAAGGAACACATTTTTGACAGTGAGGGTGATTCAACCATTGGAACAAACTACCCAGGGATGTGGATTTGCGATCTGTTGATGACTTCAGATCAAGACTGGATGCCTTTCTGGAAGGGCTTTAGTTGGACATAAGTTATTGGGCTCAGTATGGGGTAACTGGATGAAATTCTATGGACTGTGTTATACAGAAGGTCAGACTAAATGATTTTTAGAATCTATTAATTTGCTTTCCTCCCAGGTCAGGAAAGAGTGGCAAATTCCCAACTGTTCCATGGCATGGAAGAGGTTGGCTGTGTGTACACCATGATTTAGAGCAGAATTATGAAGTTTTTGCTCCTGTTCTGACTTGTGTGCTGGTCACACTCAGCCATTGCGCTCCCCACTTCCCCACCAGCTCATTCGATTTGCACAGGGCATAGAAGGGGCTGGTGCTCTAATGTTTCTGTCTCTCTGTAGATGACATCACACTAACTGTAGATGGCAAGGACACCTATGAAGAGGTGAAGGCAGCTGGGAGATACAGGTAACCCATTGCCACTCCTGTTCTAATCAGACCTGCTGGGAATTCCTGTTTAAGTCCGAGGGTGTGGAGCTCAGCTGAAATGCTGGTGTCTTCGAGTTGCCTCTTCACCTTGTCTTTATTAGCTGTGGTGTGTCCCTGCTACTATAGTTGCCCTTACTCATGTGGCCTCCAGGAGGCACTGCAGGCAACAGCTGGCTGGCCAGCCTCCCATCCTATAGATAGCATGTGGCTGTTCCTGTCCCCAGTGAGCTGTAAGGCATGTGGCACTGAAGTCATGTACTGCAAACAGCAGTGCTGGGGAGTTGCACAAGGTGAGTCTTCACAGGAGCTGCACGCACTGAGTGGTGACCAAAGGGAGCAGGAAAGGTGCAGAGACTCAGATAGGCAAATGTTCTTTTCCATGTGACATGGTACGTGGGGGAAAGGGCCTCTCCCAGCCTGAGCCCCTGGTTTGGCGAGTTTCCTGAATGTTCCTGCAGATTGAGGAGACCACTGCTTCTACATCCTCTACTTATCCTTGGCTTGTTTTCTTGCAGGGAATGTAATCGCACCCAGGGAGTGTCCACTACTGATCTGGTTGGTCGCATGTTGCTCATGACCAAGGCTCACCACAGCAACATAGTGAGTCAGACAGCTGTGGGTGGTAACGCTGGGGCATTTCCCAGCGCCTTTGCTTAGCCATTTCCTCATGAGTCACCTTCATCCTGAATGGCAGAGCTGAGCTCCGCACTGGAGCTCCTGGGTCTATTGCACAGAATGTTGATGGCTTTTGCAAGCTACCATGTGGGCAGGGCTGGCTGAATCCTCTGCTTATCTTTGCTCAGACCCCCATGAAGTAGGGCCCCCTGAGAGGATAGTGGCTGACACTCTGCGTTGCTCTGCAGGGGACTCAAGGCTTGGTCCCCCTGGCACCAAGAGGCAGCATGGAGGGGAACACATGCCTCTTTCCAGTGACCTCTCTGAGTGAATGACAATCTCTACAGAGACGCCATCCTATTTTTGGCTGTAAAACAGCATGCCCTGGAGATTCCAGGGAGGAAGCTTCCCCTTTGGGGCCTATGGTTATCTTGCCACGTATGGGCAAGATCAGGGTCAGATGCTGAGCCATGCTCTCTCTGGCTTTTGGGCCAGGTCACAAGGTTTGGGTATTAAATGCTGATAAATCAGTTGATGCAGGATTGGTATCTGGTGCTTAGGCTCCCCTATGCTTTTGCTAGCAGGAGCTTGTTTTGGGCTGAGAGATCCACCTCAGAATCAGCATTCTGATTCTCCACTTCCTCTGTGCAGGATGAAGACCTGGATTACCGGAAGCACAAGGATAACTTTGGGAAGGTGAGTGTGTGGGTTCCAAGCAGTGGGGAGCCAGTGGTGGCACACGTGGACTAGTTGAGAAGGATTCCACATGTGCTTTACAGTCTGCAGTATAAGGTGGTCTTCCTGCCCAGAGACAACCAAAGCAAACCCCCTGCCAGGCCTATAAAATGAACAGGTGAGTCTGGAGTGGGCCTGGGAAGCTGGGCAGTCTGAGTTGTGTTGTAAACACAGCAGAGGTCTGCAGTACTCATTGAGCACCTTGCTGTGTCTTCCTTGCTCATAAGTTCCAGTTTTCGCCACCTTTCCATGGTTCCCAGGACCTTTCTCTTGAGCCGTGTTCCCACCAAGGGGACACTTTGCTCAATGATGCTCCTTTTAAACTAAGTGTGCTCAAAAGAGATTGGGCATGAGGCATGCTATACTTCACAAGTTCAAATTCATCCCTTATTGGTGCCCCCAGATTACATGTACAATCATAGTGACTTTGTGCTCAGTTCAGAAAAATTGGGACCCGCCGCAGGTCCAACCTTTAACCAGCAAAATGCTCCTGATGCTACAGCTACATTCAGCCTGTCACACTGACATTTCTGTGTTTATTTCTGATGAACAAACTGGTCCGGCCCCCTGGGTTTGTGAAAATGTGGGGTATGTTATCAGACCCCCACACTCCTAGCTCTGCAGCTGGAATGTTGCCCAGAAGAACTTGCTCTCATGCTCTGGATTTTACCTTGTCCATCTTCTGGATAGACTGGGTCATTGTTTGTTTGTTGTTTTCAACTTTGCTCTTCCAGATGGTCTCTAAGGTATCCCCTTCTACAGCCAGTGACCAGCTGTGATGGATTTGGGGGACTCCACACTCCCTGAAAGCATCTTGAGACATGCAGGCATCCTATTGATTCATTACATAGCGTCCCTTCTGGGGGGAAGGTTGTCCCTGGGGAACGTCCCTGTTCTTAGCTGAGTTCTTGTCATACTTTTTTAAGCCTTTAGAACTGTTGGCATCGGGTTTCCAAAGTAAATGAAAATGAGCTGGTGATTAAATCTACTGCTGTTTCACAATCCTGCCACACAGTGGAGCTAAAACTCTGTCCTCCTGAATTGTGGTCACATTGGACTTGGACATTTTGCTGTTTGGTTTATTGGTTTTGGATGCTCTCATTTTAATAATTGATTTAAAATCCTGTCTTGCCTGATGAAAGGGTGGGTGAGTGGGGGGCTTTGTGATAGGGCTAGGACAAGCCCCGTTTCGTTTCATAGAATTATAGGACCTTGGAAGGGACCTTGAGAGGTCATCTAGTCCAGTCCCCTGCCTCATGGCAGGACTAAGTATTATCTAGACCATCCCTGACAGGTGTTTGTCTAACCTGCTCTTGAACATCTCCAATGATGGAGATTCCACAACCTCCCTGGGCAGTTTATTCCAGTGCTTAACCATTCCAACAGGAAGTTTTCCCTAATGTCCAACCTAAACCTCCCTTGCTGCAGTTTAAGCCCATTGCTTCTTGTCCTAGCCTCATAGGTTAAGAAAAACATTTTTTCTTCCTCCTCCTTCTAACAACCTTTATGTATTTGAAAACTATTATCATGTCCCCCCTCAGTCTTCTCTTTTCCAGACTTAACAAATCCAGTTTTTTCAATCTTCCCTGAAAGGTCATGTTTTCTAGACCTTTAATCATTTTTGTCGCTCTTCTCTGGACTTTCTCCTATTTGTCCATGTCCTTCCTGAAATGTGGTGCCCAGAACTGGACACAATACTCCAGCTGAGGCAAAATCAGTGAGGAGCAGAACGGAAGAATTACTTCTCGTATCTTGCTTACAACACTCCTGCTAATACATCCCAGAATGATTGATTTTATTTATTTATTTATTTATTTTGCAACAGTGTTACACTGCTGACTCATATTTAACTTGTGATCCACTATGACCCCCAGATCCCTTTCTGTGGTACTCCTTCCTAGGCAGTCATTTCCCATTTTGTATGTGTGTAACTGATTATTCCTTCCTAAGTGGAGTACTTTGCATTTTTTCTTATTGAATTTAATCCTGTTTCTTCAGATTCTTTCTCCAGTTTGTCCAGATCATTTTGAATTTTAATTCTGTCCTCCAAAGCACTTGCAACCCCTCCCAGTTTGGTAAATCTAATCCCATCTTGGTTTATCTTTGCCTGCTAAATTAATATACCAGGCCTAGGCTGCCCTGTTACTCCCCCACTTCCCCCTGTTTTCTTTCCAGCATCTCCTTTCTCTGAGGTGGAGCTCAGAGACTAGCTAGCAGAGATGGGTCAGAAGGAGCTATTGTGTGAGTAAGGGGAGATGGTCATGCCTGAATACTGAATCCCAGGAACTAAGGAATGCAAGCTGCTGCGAGCCAGGTTTCCTGCTTGCCTTTTTGCTGGCATCCTCCTCCTACAGCCCTCCCCTTCAGCTATCTCTTGGGCTAATTATGTGATATCTATATCCCATTCGAACCTGCTTTGTGCTATTGGGACTGAAACATTGTTCTCCTTTGCTTAGGGCCCTAAAGGTCACAGCCCCTGGACTGGAGTCTCTCAGTTCCTGCAGACATCCCAAAAGATCATCCAATTTGCATCTGGGAAGGAGCCGCAGCCAGGAGACACCATCATCTATGTGGCTGGAGCCTTTGACCTGTTCCGTATCCTTAGACTCTGTGCTGCCTAGACAGGGATGGGTAGGGAAGGCTGTGGTCTTTGTCTCTCTTACACTTGTCCACTGGAGCAGAGGATTAGGACTGTGCACTGCCTCTTCCTTTTCTCTCTGGAGAGGAGGAGGGGAAGGAACAGGGCTCTTCAACTGGTGGCTTTTTGGCCTGTCACAGGGAAATGGACTTGAGAAAACAGCTGCAGCTCCATTTTAGTGATGGATTTACAGCTAACAGGGTTTGGGGAGTGAAGATGGTTGGCCCCTCCAAGATCTCCTTTATTCCCTTCTTAAAAGCCACCTGTCACAGTGACCAAGTGACAGCTGTTCAGGGAGTGCTGAACGCAGCATGTGGCAGGGTCAGCCAATGCTGTGGATCAGCCTGTGAGAATATTTTTCTTTCCCTGTTTGTCCCAGTCTACAGGGCTGGGCCAGTTTCCACAGAGTTTCTAAAACGGTTAGAAATTTTTGGAAGAGGCTGAATAAAATCAGATTAACACAATTCCTGGGAAGGTGTGTGGGTAGGTGCCCAGAGTTCATGGGAAGAGGGCAGATGCCCAGGGCACAAGGGCAGCAAGTAACAAAAATTCCTCAGGTTTCCCATCTCATACGGCAGCTTCTTAGTATCGCTCTCCTCCTCCCGCCCCCAGCTGTGATGCTGGTCCCACATCCTTAACAGAAGCCGTAGACATTGGGCACGTAGATTTCCTGGAGAAGGTGCACCTGCTGGCCGAGAGACCCTACATCATTGTTGGACTGCACTTTGATCAGGTCAGTATGGAGTGCCTCTTAAAGTCCTGGCAGAGAGCTGTCCTGGCGGCCAGGTTCTCTGTGTGGGCTCAGAGCAGTAGGGATGCCTGTTTCATCCTCTTTGTGGGGCCATGTTCTCTGAGCCGGACAAATTGTTCTCTGGAATCCCTCAGGAGAGAGTCACAGTCCTGCACAGTGGCAGAATGAGTTTCATGTAGGGAGGGATAGAGGGGAGGGTGGAGGGCGGAGGGCTTATCTCTTGCCCTAATGGTAACTGTTGTGTTTTGCCCATAGGAAGTGAATCGCTACAAAGGGAAGAACTATCCCATCATGAACATCCATGAGAGAACTCTTAGCGTCCTGGCATGCAGGGTGAGTGTCTGGCTAGAATGCTGCTTCTTGAATTAAACGCAGCTGTCCTGTTCTGCAGCCAAAGTGCCTTGGGCTAGGGTTGGTAAATTGACTAGTCAAATATTGGTCAATGTCAAACATGGTCAGATGTTTTAAAGCACTGATTTATTAGAACAGTAACAAAAGAGTAAGACTTTATGGCCTCCAATAGGCTTAGCTTTAGACAGATGCATATGCCTAATTACAAAAATCAAGTTACCTAAGTTATTTTAACTCAGAGAAACATGAAACACAATGATATGAAGCTGTAAAAAATGAAAGCATGGCACCGTGATGCAATCAAAACAGTAGGGCTCTGCCCCCATCAGGGTATTCCTGCTGGAATATTTGACTATTGAAATATGGTCAAATAATAGGCAGTAATTGACCAGTCAGGTGACTTTAACTGACCGGCTTGCCAAGCTACGATGGGCTATGTTCTCATAAGATGCCTGAGCTAAGTAAGGGCAGGCTTGGTCAGTGCCAGACCACTTGAACATCCAAGTGTTGTGGAAGCTGGTGTTGGCATTCAGGTAGTTGGCACAACTTCTGTCAAGGCACTATTAAATCCATGCCTCAGTTTGATGCTGTAAAGGTAAAACCAAGGCTATGATCACTTGTCATTAAAGATCCCAAGGTGTTCTTATGAAGAGTTGCGATGTTAACCACAGTGTCCTGGACAAGCGTCGTTGTGCACTGTAGGAGGATTGCTGTATTCTTCCAAAGAAGTGCCTGCACTTTGCACTGGTTGAAAGGATTCCTGAAGCACTTTAGGAATCTCTGGTTAAAGGAGCTCCAGAAATACTTTCCCTGTGGGTCTGCAGTGTGCATTCAACCAGAATTAATGTCAGAAACATGTTTGTTTGCTCTTACTTTAGATCCTTTTACACTTAGTTCACATAGCACAAGCATGGCTGCAGTTCTTCAGCAGCGAGAAGCTGAAGTACTATCCCCCTCTCAGGTTTCTGGTGTCTGCCCCTGTGGTGCAAACTCATTGCATATTGGCTCCACCACTAGCCTGTTGCTACCTGGAGAACCATAATGAGGCCCAGGCTCTTTAGAGAAGAGAAAGATATTGTATTCTGTTCACTGGCTGTAGAGCCCCCTTTCCAAATACTGCAGTTCCCCTATTCAAATCCCCAAACACACACAACTGAGCAGCTGGACCGCTATTGGGGGATGGGCCAGACTCTGCTTTCATGGGTCTGGAATCATGCTTGGCTTCTCCTTCTTCAGTATGTGTCCGAGGTGGTGATTGGTGCCCCGTACGCAGTTACTGCCGATCTGCTGGATCATTTCAAGGTGAGTGCCAGCTCCTCTTTTATTCTTGGCTGCATGTGTGTGTGCATGTGAGGTGCTACTTGCTGGACTGTATGTCTGTGCATGCTGAGAGTGGGCAGAGTTAAGGACTCTGTTGGCTAAGGTACACTGTGGCATTGGGAAGCACTTAAGTGTGGGGGAGTTGGCACAACACCAGCCAATTTGTAAATGTCTCATCTCATGACTCTGTGGTGCTGTTGGCTTTGGTGTTTCACCAGGCTGCCCCTGCAGTGGGCATAGAGTTTGGGGCAAGTCCCCATCTGGTTCCAGTAGTACTGACATGAAGTGGCACTTTCCGAAAGGAATTTATAATAGTGACCATGTGCTCATCTCTCCAGGTGGAACTTGTGTGTCATGGGCTGACTGAGGTGGTGCCAGATAAGGATGGCTCCGATCCATACCAGGTGAGTCTCCAGCAGCTGCCACTGACCCCCTTTATGCTGAATGTGGCCTGGCTCCGGTGATACTCCACAGCTGAGTGTGCATGTCAAGTTGTGCATCACTCAAACAAGTTCCTGGCAGGCGGCTCTGGCTTCCATCCTCCCGTGACGTAGCTGCAGCATCAGAACCGACAGAACACCCAGAATGGTTCCTTTCCATTAGTCATTGTTTTGTTCTGACTTATTTTGTTGCCTTTATGCTAGAGTGGAAAATCCTCTAATCTCAGCTCTGCTACGCCAGCTTTGGGCAGCCAATCTGTGGAGCACCCAGCTCACTTTCTGCCTTTGCACCCATGCAGCTTGTGGGCTTTCAGCAGAGATTTTCTTTGCTTCCTAAGAGAGGATTCTACATCTTGTGCCAGGCTGGGGGCCCTCAGGACCTGCCTTGGATTCTGTTCATTGTTCACTCTCTGGGCTTTAAATCCAAAGACCTTGATGTTCTTCCCGTCTTAGCCTGCTTTGTTTGTTTTCAGGAGCCCAAGAGACGTGGCATTTTCCGGCTGGTGGACAGTGGCAGCAACCTTACTACAGACCTGATTGTGCAAAGAATCATTAAGAACAGGTTGGCTTTCCTGACCTCCAGGTTCTTCTACTCACATTTAGCCCCGGATTGATCCCATAACCAGCATCAGGACAAACCATACTGAACAGACAGGAGGAGGAAGGTTTTGTGGTTAAAGCACAGAATTTGGAGTTAGGAGACCTGGCTTCTATTCCCAACTCTGCCACAGATTTATTTTGGAACTTGGGGAAAGTCACTTAGGGCCCAGTTTCTAAAACTGTACATGAAAATGAGTAGCTAGACTGTCCATTTATATGCATGCCCACTTATGTAACTCTGCAGCTGAGCACACACATGTACATACCTTACCTCATCTCTAAAATTAATGTACACCTCTACCCCGATATAATGCTGTCCTCGAGAGCCAAAAAATCTTACTGTGTTACAGGAGAAACCACGTTATATCGAACGTGTTTTGATCTGCTGGAGTGCACAGCTCCGCCCCCCCAGAGCGCTGCTTTACCACATTGTATCCGAATTCGTGTTATATCGGGTCGCATTATATCGGGATAGAGGTGTAGTTCCTACCTCCCAGTGAGGCTTTCACTCATTCAGTCTTAAAGCACGTTAGTGACCTCTATTTGAGTTTCTCACAGAAGCTTGTGTTTTATTTATTTACTATTCTTATTAAATGTGGAGGGCTAGGAATTCCCCTGCTGCGGAGAACCCATTATGCTGTCACCTCTGGCCAGCTGTTGGCATTTTGCCCTTTCAAGCCTAAGCCTTTCATTTTCAAGGACCTTGGCTAGGGCCGTTATTAATCCTAGTTTGGTAGTTTTGGCAGAGTGAGCCACCTGTTTCAGGAGGGGCTAAAACTGGAATAGGGCTGGGCAGGACTCAGGCATTGGCAGAGCTGTGTATGGATTTCAGGATCATCTTTGTGAGCAGTAGCATAGGTTATTTTACCATTTCATTAGGTGTGTGTCCTGGATCTGCCCCTTTCCTTTCTACTGTACATGAGCAGTTTCTTGCATTTGGTGTATGCTGCACATCCTAGAATCTCTCAGCTTGCACGACTTGGCAGGTGACAGAGGCTGGGGGGAAGGGCAAACAATCTAAGTTGTGGGGCCTTTGTCTGCACTGCATAATGCTAACTACTTGTGAGGCTGAGTTAGGGCTGTGGCTCTACAGAGGGCTTGCAGTAAAGCTTCTGAAGTGCCAGCTGGTCAAGAGAAGGGCTATGGGCCCCCTTTTTCCAGGCTAGGCAAAGGCTGCTGGGAATATTGATGAAGGGGAGAGGGGGGATTTCATGGAATCTCCTGCTTGTTGCAGGTTGGAGTTTGAAGCCAGGAACCAGAAGAAAGAAGCAAAAGAGCTGGCTGTGCTGGAGGCCATGAAGAAAATGGAGGAAAAGGAGCATGAGACAGGCCTGCAGAGCTAGGATGATTGAGAACAAGTGTGTGGAGGGGAGAGCACAGCTGTGTTCTCTCTTCTGCAGAAGCAAACCTGCCTAGGGCATACCCTAGGCAAGGACAGTGCTGCTGGCCCCAACAAGGCATCTTCTCACACATTCTTCCCTCTTCATATCTTACTGCAGATTGTGCAGAGATGATAAGCTGGGATGCTGCTTCCTTGTTTTCTCTTAATCAGCCCCCAGCCACCTCCTTTCCTGGGGGAGATTTGTTTTACCCCTTTAAAGGAAGTTTTAATTCTAATGAATGTTTTAACATGTTGTGGTTTTACTTTCTGCTAGTTTTGGCTTCTGACACGTGGGAAGTGCTGTCCCCTCTGCAGGACTCAGCTCCCCTTGGTGTGGGATTTTGGTTGGTTATGCTGTTAGGAGTCTGTCTGCTTCAGACCATCCTTCCTGGCTTTTTTGCTATCATCAAGAATTTTACAAACGGAAGAGTCTGCTCCTGCCCAAGCCCTTGATTTTGACTTCTGAGCACCTAGAATTTGTAGTGAGAGCTTGTGGGTACTTAGCACCTGTGAGAATCATTCAGGCTCTTAACCTGTAGCCGTGTCCCTCACAGTTGATACAGAGCACCAGCTGCTGTCTTTGGGAGACAAACTCCAGCTACCATCTGTGCTGAGCTTCTTGCTCTGTGCATGGGCAGGTGCTGGGAACAGGCCACTCTCTTCTGGAGTGCTCAGAGCTGCTTCTGCTCTGTTGGTACTGGTTCAAACAGCTGGGGCAAAGGCTCTGTGGTGGCTGTGCCTGGTGCTAATGTATTGCCAGCTTCCATATGGAGAAATGGGATCGGTGGGGTGGGCAGTGCAGCTAGCAGGAGCTGGGGGGGGAGGTCTCAGTGCCAATAGTTCCCCAAGGGGAAGCAGGGAGGCCACTAGCTGCACTAAGCATGGGCTTTCCCTTGGCCCCTCTTCCTACAGCAGCAAGGGTGTGGACTTTGGCCCTCAGTACACACCACAGCGGGCTTTCTCCTTGCCTTTGCTGCCTGTTCCCGCTCGTGGGCTACTGCCTCGCCTGTATTCTAACCAGGGCGTGGGCAGTCCGCCTGCCTGTTCCTGCTCGTGGGCTGCTATCCCACCTGTACTCTAACCAGGGCATGGGCAGTCTGCCTGTTCCCGCTCGTGGGCTGCTATCCGGCCTGTCCTCTAACCAGGGTGTGGGCAGTCCGTCTGCTGGTTACCGCGCGTGGGCTGCTGTCTCGCTGTCCTCTAACCAGGGAGTGGGCAGTCCGCCTACCCGTCCCGTCCGTGGGAGGGCAGCACCGTGGCTGGGGAGTAGCGGGCGCTGGGTCCCACCTGGGGGGATGTTGGGCGGGCTGCACCCCCTTCCAGCCTGGCCGTTTTCTGTCTGTCGCTCTTGTACCTGTGGTGGAAAATAATAAACTTGTTGGGCCGTTTGGGTGTGGTGAGTGGCCCCGTGCGGGGCGGGCTGTGGCGGGGCCCCGGGCCCGCGGGCGGCGCTGCACGTGTCCCGGGCGGGGCGGGGGCGGCTGGAGCAGCGACCAGTGTCCGACCGGCGCTGCCCCGGCCGCGGGGGTCCGGAGAGCCCGGTGCCGGGCTCGGGCTACGCGGCAGCTGCCGCCTTCCTCGCTCCGCAGCCGGCTGGGCGGGGCCTGCAGCCTCCGGTCCGCGGCGGCGACGTTTGAAAAGTCCCCGGGCCCATGGGGCTCTGCCTCGGCTCCCGGGGCGCCGCGCAGCGGAGCGCAGCCCGCGGCCGCAGCCGCCGCATCGAGCGGGAGCTGTACGAGCAGGCGAAGCGGGAGCTGGGCGCGGTGCGGATCCTGCTGCTGGGTGAGGGCGTGGGGGGGCCCGGGCCGCTCCCGCCCCCCCTTCCCGGGACCCCGCTCCCGGGTCCCGCTCCCCAGCTCCGGGGGCCGCTCCCGCCCCGCCTTCCCGGCCCCGCTCCCCCCTTCCCGGGATCCTGCTCCCGCCCCCCCTTCCCGGCCCCGCTCCCCAGCTCTGGGGGCCGCTCCCGCCCCGCCTTCCCGGGACCCCGCTCCCGCCCCCCCTTCCCGGGACCCCGCTCCCGGGTCCCGCTCCCCAGCTCCGGGGGCCGCTCCCGCCCCCCCTTCCCGGGACCCCGCTCCCGGGTCCCGCTCCCCAGCTCCGGGGGCCGCTCCCGTCCCCCCCTTCCCGGGATCCCGCTCCCGCCCCCCCCTTCCCGGCCCCGCTCCCCAGCTCCGGGGGCCGCTCCCGCCCCCCCTTCCCGGGATCCCGCCCCGCCTTCCCGGGACCCCGCTCCCGCCCCGCCTTCCCGAGACCCCGCTCCCGCCCCCCCTTCCCGGGGCCCCGCTCCCCAGCTCCGGGGGCCGCTCCTGCCCCCCCCTTCCTGGGACCCCGCTCCCGCTCCTGCCCCCCCCTTCCCGGGGCCCCGCTCCCGCCCCCCCCCTTCCCGGGATCCCGCTCCCGGGTCCCGCTCCCGCCCCGCCTTCCCGGGACCCGGCTCCCGCCCCCCCTTCCCGGGGCCCCGCTCCTCAGCTCCGGGGGCGGCTCCTGCCCCCCCTTCCCGGGACCCCGCTCCCCAGCTCCGGGGGCCGCTCCTGTCCCCCCTTCCCGGGACCCCGCTCCCCAGCTCCGGGTCCCGCTCCCCAGCTCCGGGGGCCGCTTCTGCCCCCCCTTCCCGGGATCCCACTCCCGCTCCCCAGCTCCGGGTCGCGCTCCCGTCCCCTCCTCGGGGCCCCGCTCCCCAGCTCTGGGTCCCGCTCCCGCTCCCCAGCTTCCCGGGGCCCCGCTCCCGCCCCCCCTTCCTGGCCCCGCTCCCCAGCTCCGGGGGCCGCTCCTGTCCCCTCCTCGGGGCCCCGCTCCCCAGCTCCGGGGGCTGCTCCTGCCTCCTCTTGGGGCCCAGCTCCTGCCCCCACTTCCCGGGGCCGCTCCTGCCCCCGCTGCCCAGCTCCGGGGGCCGCTCCCATCCCCTCCTCGGGGCCCCGCTCCTGCCCCCCCCGTTCCCGGCCCCGCTCCCCAGCTCCGGGGGCCGCTCCTGCCCCCCCCCCCTTACCGGGACCCCACTCCCCAGCTCCGGGTCCCGCTCCCCAGTTCCGGGGGCCGCTCCCGCCTCCCCTCGGGGCCTAGCTCCTGCGCCTCCCCGTTCCCAGCCCCGCTCCCCAGCTCCGGGGGCCGCTCCTGCCCCCCCCGTTCCCGGCCCCGCTCCCCAGCTCCGGGGGCCGCTCCTGCCCCGCTCCCTTCCCGGGGCCCGCTCCCCAGCTCCGGGGCCATTCCTGCTCTCCTCTTCCCGGCCCAGTTCCCCAGCTCTGGGGGCCGTTCCCCCCCTGGGGCCCCGCTGCTGCCCCCCTCTTCCCGGCCCCACTCCCCAGCTCCAGGGGCTGCTGCTTCCCCCCCCCCGGGACCCCGCTCCTGTTCCCCCTTCCTGGGGCCCCGCTCCCCAGCTCCGGGGGCCAGTCCCCACCTGGGACCTTGCTCCTTTTCCCCCTCCCTGAGGCCCCACACCCAAGCTCCGGGGGCCGCTCCCCAACTCTCAGGGCCAGTCTCCCCAGGGCCTGACTACATTCCAGTCTCTCTCCCGACCCTCCTGGCTCATTGTGGCTGCTCTCTTCCCCTTTCTTCTCTCCACCCAGCGCCTGCTCAGGTATGTTCCCGGTCTCTCCTGTCCCCTGTACATCTCTGACTTCCCACTGACTCGGTCCCCTCCCCAGGCTGATTCAGTGACACTGGGTTCCTGCCCTGCAGGCAGTGCAGAAAGTGGCAAGAGTACACTGGTGAAGCAGATGAAAATCATCCACAGCCAGGGGTTCAGCCCGGAGGAGCTAGCCGACTTTAAGGTGATTCTAGACTGCGAGTCCCCTCTGCCCCCTGTGTCCAGGTCTGGCTTTCCCAGCCTCTCTCCTGGGGAGTGGGATCCTGGCCAGCATCTGGGTCTTTTCTTGCCCTCGGCAGAGTGGAACAGGCGGCCAGAGACGCTTCTGGTGGGTGAGTGGGAATGGTGCTGGCCTGGGCTTGTCTCTGCCTGGGATGTGCTCAGACATCAGCCTGGCTGCTGTCAGGGTTGGGGCTTGAATTGGGCAGGCCCTGGGGGACCCCTCTCAAAGGCCCAGGCTTCTTGTGGATGCTAGTGCAGCCATCTGGAAATCTCACTGGGGGCTGATGGCCTGGAGGGCGCTTTCACCTCAGTGCTGGATGGGGGCAGGAATTTCCCCCTTTGCGCAGGGAAGTGGGACTTTCCTCGCTGGCTTTGCGCTCTCCTCCCTCCAGAACAGCCCTCTTCTGGTGTTAGCATCTCGGCCTCTTGGCATTCAGGGACCACCTGAGCCTCTCTGGATGTCAGATGGCAGCAACCAATTGTGGGCAGTATAAGCATCATGCCCTAGAGCAGGGGACACATTCCAGTTCAACCCCAAGTCAGTGGGCGCGCTAGTGTTATGTCCATAGTGGGGAAGAATAGTTCCCTCCATGCAGGGGTCACTGACTGGTTCTCTGCCCTGTGCTGTGTGGGAGGTCAGACGATGGTCACAATGGTCCTTTCTGCCTTCAACATCTATGGCCTGTGTCTTCAAATTTCCTAGTGATTTGTGGGCCAGCTTGAGTCCCCTTAAAGATGTTCAGGAAGCTCTGAGCACCCCTCTCGGAAAGCCAGGCCCCTCCAAGGGCCTCCCTCTTGCATCCAAAGGATGAGTCACTCTGGAAAATGCAGGCATATGTGCAGCTCTGGGGGGAGACCTGGATCTTGCACTCAGCTCTGGGTCTCTGGATGCCAGAGGCCTCACGTCCCAAAGCCTGGAGGGAACAGTTCCTTACTCTGGCGAGACAGCCACACCCCAGGAATGCTGGGTTCAATTCCAAGAACTAAAGTACTAGAACAGGGGTTCTCAAATGGGACCCCTTGGGGGTCACGAGGTTATTCCATGGGGGGTAGTGAGCTGTCAGCCTCCACCCCAAACCCCACTTTGCCTCCAGCATTTATAATGGTGTTAAATATATAAAAACGTGTTTTAAATTTATAAGGGGGGGGTCACACTCGGAGGAAGGGGGTCACCAGTACAAAAGTTTGAGAACCACTGAACTAGAAAGACATTGACAAACTTGAAGGAATTCAGAGAAAGCAACATGAAGACGCTGGGTCTGAGGAAGATAAGAGCTGAGTCTGTATATGGTCAAGTGACCACTGAGAGGGGAGAACAGACTGCAGCTGTTGGGATGGGGAGCGGGGTTCTGGGGCAGGGATAGAGCTGAGTGCCCTGGAACACAGCTGCTGTGTGAGGGGAGTGGTGCTATGGGCCGTGCGTTTATCCTGATAAGGAACCTCATGTGTATCTGCCGGGCAGAGGCACTGCTGCAAATCCAGGCAGCACCTCTCCCAGCACCTCTGGAAACAGCTTTTGGTTCCTAGTGGAATGAAAAAGTTTGACTTTATCTGTCCCCTGGACTCATGCTCAGATTCCTCTAATTCACCAGAGAGCCTCTCGGACTGACTCCGTGTTACTGAATGGCGTTAACTGGAATCAGATCTCGTATGATTGTGCTGATGATCTGGACTTTGGGAACTGGAGGGCACTTGCTGCTCCCACTGCATTGGCTCCCGTTTGGCACTCGCGAGTTTTCCCTTTCCTCTTCTGCCCTCAGAATGAGTCCCTTCTGCGTCTCCCTCTCTCTGCAGCCTGCCGTGTTGGACAATCTGCTCAGCTCCATGAAGTTTGTTCTCCACGGCATGGGGACTCTGCACATCGACCTGGCAAACAGCAAGAACCAGGTAGCTGGGCTGCTGCGGGAGGGGACACGGACCCAGTGTTAGAGGGCTGAACTGGAGTCAGGGGAGGGGACACAACTCCACTCAGGGGACTGATTCCAGGGGTTCCTCGTGTCCAACCCCTCTGTGCACTCACATTTGACCCCCTTCCATGTGGTTTCTGTGTGCCCTACTTTGTGGGGCTAACCCAGTTATAACCTGTGCAATCATCTCCTTTCTGAGCCACATCTCCCAGGAAGGTTGCAGGGGAACAATGTGTACAGTGGGGGACTGAGAGCCATTGAACCGAACTGTAAACCCTGTATAGGATGGAACCACTTCAAGCTGGGGGTGTGGCAGCACCCCTAGCTCCAGCACCTATAAGAGGTTGTCTGTGTCAGGGAACTAGTACTGATCAGCACCCGGGGGGCGGGGGGGTGGATTTGGGGTTATGGGGTGGAGGTGGCTCTTCAGTGTTAGTCCCGATCAGGGATCTGTTGGTCTCTTACTGCAAATTTTACAACAGGTCCCCAGCCCAGCTCCTGGGTGCTTCCCATGCCCATTGTCCCCGGTGTCTGTGATCTCCACCTCCAGTTCCCGCAGCCAGGCCTGCAGGGCAACCAGGAAGATATGCACATGTTCAGATGAGTGGAGGGAGGAAAGCCTTACTGAATTCACCAGAAAACGAAATGATGCAGCGAGTAAAATAGTTCGTGGTGTTCAGCATGATATTAAATTGCATTTGTTTTATGCTGCCTGTATTGTCAGATTGCAGCAGGGCTCTGCATTGAAAGTGCAGTGTGTCACTGCAGCAGTTTGGGAGTGGGGAAGGTGAAGATTTGAGTAGATGGGGGGCAAGTGGGGCTCGCTAGAACAGCTCACTGCTGAGACTCCGCATCATTGTTATAAAGCAGGAAAGTGCAAGCGATCTTGTAGGCTCTACCTGAGTGGGGTAGGGCCACCCAGTATTGCCGTTGTGTGTGCAGATCCCCTGCCCCATCCCACGTTGTGGGGGAGCGGTGTGTATATCTGTTCCCTGTTGCAGTGGGGGGGGCGGTACATGTCTGTGGACTATTAATCTCCAAGGCACTGTATTGGCATTTCAGTAATGACTCTGTCATCCATGACACAGTTGCTCTTGGAGCCAGGAGACCTGTCACTGTGGAAAAGATTTTAGCTTTAGAAGGGGATTGTGATGGGGAAGGAACCCCCTCCCCACCATACACGTGAGCGCAGGCTCGGAGCCTTCTGAGGTACATGTCTGTCCCAGGAGTGGCTTGGGGGATGGAACTATAGGAGGCTCCAGCCCTCTCTAGAGCTGAGCAGAGGGTGACCTGGAGGTTTTGGGCCCATTCTGAAGCCCTCCCCTCCCATGCTTGCCCCAAGCCAAGATGCTCCAGCAATTCCCAACTGATCTGGGCCCTTCTCTCCCTGTCCTAGGTGCATGCCCGCTCCGTGCTGTCCTGCAGCCACTGTTTGGATGAGACCCAGATGGTGCTTCCCTGGGTGTCAGATGCTCTGTGCTGCCTCTGGGCTGATGATGGAGTGCAAGCAGCAACCAGGAGAGGCTATGAATATGGCCTCAATGACTCTGCGCTCTAGTGAGTACTGCAGCCCCATCAGTGCACTGCACTGTGGCTCTCCTGCTGTGTGGCTGATCTTGTGGGGGAGGGTTTGAGCCCATAACACTCAGGCCTGTTGAATTCCTTTGCTGCTGGGAGTTGGCAGTGACAGTCCCATGTGCAGTGGCCTCAGCCCCGGGAGCCTGTGTGTGCCCCATGTGCAGCCAGCTGTGTGTGCATGGGCACTGTGTGGGTGCTGCACCTGGCGCTCAGGCCCCGCTGTGGTGGACGACCCATGTGGCTGGCTCTGAATGCTTTCAGAGCTGCTGGCCCCTCCTGCCCATTAATCATCCTCTGCAGTAGGAGTGTTACCCTGGTGGCCTGGCTCCATTCCCCTGCCACCTCAGCTCTGTGTGTGTTCGCAGCAAAACATCCTCTTTCCCTTCCTGTGCTACGCAGATTACCCCGGGCAGCTGCATTTTGGCAGGGAGAGTGTTCCTGTCGATGGAGGGTTGGGAGTGGTTTGGGACCCGCTGTAACAGCTGTAAAGTGACAAGAGCTGGATCAACGGCCGGAGAGAACAAAGACGAGAGCCTGCTGCAGACTCTGTGGTCTCTGCCAAGCCTGCCAGGCAGAAGTGGGGTGGGTGGGATCCCTCCTGGTCCATGATGTTCTCGGCAGCCTCCCAGCCTGGAGTGGGGCTTTCTCTCCTGATTTCTGCTGCCTCTATCTCTCCGTGAGTTCAGCTTGTGCTTCCCTCACCCAGTTAGTCAACGCTGGGCAGAGCAGAGCCCTGGGCCTGGGAGAAAGGGGCCCCTCATTGCACTGTGCTTGGCCCACTGCCCAGCCTCCCCTGGGGGGGTGAGGTCGTGGAGGGGCCGCACCCCGCTGGTAATTGAGCTAATGAGGCCCTTGGGGCTGTGATCGGGTGTTGGGGGCTAGGCAGAAGCATTCTGCTGGTTCCATCCATCGAGGAGGACTTTGGGCTTGTTTGTGCTGGGGGCGTATGTGCCTGCTGGAGAGGGGTTAAGGGCACAGAGCAGTGGTTCTGGGGCTGCTCCTTTGCCCACCTGTGGTGGGGGGGGGGTGGCACTGGGAGAGAGAAGCAGACTGGAGAGCCTCAAGCAGAACGGCAGCTGCAGATGGCTCTGGTCGGGGGGCAGTTACTGGGGGGTTGGCTGGACGTGGCTGATGCTTTATTCGGGACTTTTATTTTCTCGTTTTTGGTGTCTGACACCACCACACCTGCCGCTCGTCTCCTAGCCACGTCTTGGTGCCTCTGCAGATCCATCAGCTGCTGCCTTGTGCCTGCTCTTGCCTCAAGCTGCCAAAAGGGCAAGTTGTGTCTCCTGTGCCACTTTGGGCCGTCCTAGAGCTCAGCGTTCGTCTTGGGGTGGGAGTGTTCCCATTTCCATATTCGTTCCCTGGCGCGGTGAGACCTGTCAGTTCTCGGCTCCCTCTGCAAAGTCAGACTCAAGAAGAGTTTGTCATTAAATACAAACAACCCAACAAAAGTGGCAATTCTACCCCCGGCTGAACATTTCCATAGAAAGATGCTGCTTCTGGGCCCAAACAGTTGCAATGGTTATTAAATGTCAATGTTATTTAATTTTTGCTCTCCCCAGTGCTTTGGTGCCTGACTGCTTGTATCACTCGTTCGCTCAGAAACTTCAGCTTCTCTTGATGAGATGGAATAAACAGTGCCTGGCAGAGCTGCAGTTCCTTGCGGCCTCTTATTGTAATTCCTGAGCAGAAATCTTTTTGCATTTTATATTCTTCAGTCTCCTAGTGCCTCCGGGCCCCTCTTTTTCTGTGCTTGTGTTTGCTTGTGGCCTGCAAGTCCTGGGGGGAGGAAGAAAACTTGGAGTTAGATTGGGGGAAAGGCTCATGAATTTCAAGTTTGG
This sequence comes from Malaclemys terrapin pileata, assembly GCF_027887155.1. Taxonomy (NCBI): domain Eukaryota; kingdom Metazoa; phylum Chordata; order Testudines; family Emydidae; genus Malaclemys; species Malaclemys terrapin. The sequence continues at coordinate 675,452 of NC_071517.1, forward strand.
GCTTTGATTGTTTTCTGTTTCAGAGATGTTCTTGGAAGTTGTAGTTACTGTATGGCTCCCGTGGGGCCCTGGCTTCCAGAACACACACAGGTCAGTGCACCTGCTCTCAGAATAACCGGGCGCCCCTGGAAGGGGGCCCCTGGCTGTGACCAGAATAGCTGTGTTCTCCCCAACTCCCACTAATGCTCCAGCGCCTGCTGTGGGGCAGGGACAGGCCATGATATAAACTGCCCCCAATTCTGCAGTCAGGGTTCTGTGCCATTCCTACAGTGCCACTGCTTGAGAGAGCCTGGGACTGGGGTAGCTTTGGGTGGGGAAAGCTGGGGCTGTGTAGCAGCTATGGAGAGATCCGAGTGTTTGTCGACAGGCTCTTCTCCCCTGGGGCTTGGGACTGGTTTTGCCCTCCAGCCAAAGCTGCCAGACAATTAAAGGGCAGATTTTGCTGCATCCTTCTGCTGGTGCTGCTGGGGAAGAGGAGAGTCTGAGCCTGAGACGGCAGCTCCTGGGTCTCTGCCTTGGCATCGCGGAAGCAATTACAGCTCCTGACCTAAAGGATAATTTTTACTGGCTAGCCAGGCCATTGGGGGAGAGCGTCCTGAGCTGAGTAAAGCTGGGAGAAGGAAGCATGAACTGTTCACCAGTCAGTGCTCTGGGGATGCTGTCTACAGCCAGTGCCAAGGACACAGGGTTGGGAAGCTGCCACATCTGTGCTGAAGCCTGGGACACACGGAGGGCAGCAGCACTACTACCGTGTCTCCCCCAAGATGTCGGAGGAACGTGGCGGGGTGGGGGATGGACAGCCACTTGTCAGCCCCCCCAGGGCAGAGGATCGGGATGGGGCTCTTGTTCAGAGCAGTGTTTGGAAAGCCTGTCTGTGGTGTGGGATGGCTCCTCCTGGCTGGGGAGATTAGTATGGAAATTGCGAGCACATTATTGCTGCTGGAGGGAAGCGCTTTGTGCACTTGTCAGCCCCAGGAGAGCAGAGATTGGGAGAGTCAATAAAGTGTCACCACTGCCCTACGGGAGCTGCTGAGTCGTTTGTGGCGCGTGTGAAATTATGGAAATGCGCCCGCAGCACCGTGTTTAGTGCTGCTTCCGAGACGGGCTGGGGGAGGAGGGGGTGGTGGAGCCCTGGACTGCACCAGCAGCTTCAGTGACTCTCCCGTGGAGGAGCTGCCACTAACACTGCCAGGCTTTGAGCTGCTCTTCCAGCCTCATCCTGGAGCTTTGCTCATCCACGGCCTCAGGCGTTGCGTGAGCCCCATCCGGGGGTGACCCCTGCTGGGCTGGGGTGGGTGGATGTGTTGGCTTCTGAAGCTGCCACAGCTTGGCCCTGAGATTTTCCATTTCCCTGGTCCCAGGCCCCTCTTCTGGCCAGTCAGCTCCAGGCTTGTGGGGGCCCCTAAGTTCTCAGCTGGACAGTCCTGCAATGCCTCCCTGCTTCAGGATCTCTAAGGGCAACCGGCATCTTCCAGTTTGGGGGTGTATGCAGGGATGGGCAGCAGAAGGGGCTCTGCTGAGGGACCCCAGCATCCGCTGGGTGTTTGCTTTTGGTTAAAGCTGCGGAGGCCTGGAGTTGGTGCAGGGCCTAGGGTGGTCCAGGGCACGGGGCAAGCGTGCTCTTTGGGGTGTGTGTGCGTGCTGTTTTGCTTTGGAAGGAGCTACCTGTTACCGCCGAGAGACCTGGACCATTGGCTGGGGGTTAGAAAAGGATTTGACTTGGTTTCTTTCCTGGGGGGTTCAGGGGCCCAGCCCTGGGTCAGTGAAACTGCCTCAAACACCTGTACTGGGGTAGGGCACAGCTTGGGCACTGGAGCTCTCCTGAGCTTGTGATGTCATTTCAAGGCCTTGAGAGATGCCTGGGGAGGGGGAGAATGTGGGGCTGAAAGGAGGGCTGGGCAGTCTGGTTGGGTGAAGGAGAGGCACTGGTCAGGCTCTGTGGCGGGGGAGCTGACTAGGGAGGAGTGGACAGACTCTGGCAGGATGTGGTGTAGATGAGAGAGGCTATAAGGATTTCTCCCCTGCTCTCCCCAGTTTCTTTGAGAACATGGAGCGGCTCGTCCACCCCGAGTTCCAGCCCACGCCAAACGACGTGCTGCGTGTCCGACTGCGCACAAGTGGCATCGTTGAGACCCACTTCAGGATCAAGGACCTGGTGTTCCGGTGAGATGTGTGGCCAGCGGATGAGACGCGCTGGGTAGGGAGTGGCCGGATGAGTTGTGAGGAGACTAGGGGCCAGGCCTGGCCTGACAGCACCCAGAGCCTTGGGGAGGTGGGGCCGGAGGAAATCAGCCTGCTAAGCAGACACTTTCCCCATAGTGACTTGACTGCGCTGATTGGGAGCCTGGCCCTGACCAGCAAAGCCCCATCGATTTCCCATTAATCCCCCCGTGTGGGCTTATCTGGCATGTGGCTCTCCCTTGCCCTCCCTGAGCAGCGCTGTCCTCCCACACAGAAGGCTTCTGAGTTCTGCTTGATTTGATAAAGACCTAAAATGTCTCTAGTAGCTGAGTTGGCGGCGGGAGGGGAATACCTGACGAAGTCGAGGTGTTTGGCACTGGGATCTGGGGGCTGGCAATGGTATCCAGGCCCAATTCCATATGGTCAGGTTTCTGCCTGTCTCTCCACCCCACACAGCACTAACTGCCCCCTCACTGGCTGCCTCAGCAGAAGCAGCAAGAGGGGCGGGGGCGGGGGGGCAGGCCAATGTTCTCAAATGCAGCCCGAGGCATCTGCTCTCCAGGGGCAGGCTGCAGAACGCTGGGGCTGGTGGGTTGCTGTGGGGGACCCCTCAGGCTGGGGGCCATTCCCTCTATTCTCAGGTGGCATAGCTGAGTGCCAGATGCGTTCGACTCCTCTGACTGTTGGGGCTCCTGCAGACGGACAGGCTCTGGGAGGCACAGGGGTGGTTGTGGTTGTTGTAATAAGCTGTTTGGATTCGCTGGTTTGAGTCTGACCATCGAGAGACCCTGCCTGAGGGCACAGTCCCTATTTCTGCGCTGCTGCCTGGGGTGAGCCGCGGTGGCTCAGGCGCCAACCCAACAACTGGAGGGGGAAGATGCTGCTGCATCTGACATGGCCTGGGCCACACATGGGAGGGTCTGAGCCACGGTGCCTCCCCTATCGGGCTGGGAGTTTCTTCTTGTTTTCAGTAGCTGCTATAACTTTTGGTGTGAGCCCGACTCTCCGCTCCCCACCCCTTTCCCACAGCCCTGGGCATGGCTGCTGCCAGGCCCTTGGGAAATGCGGCAGATGCCAGTTTTAAGCTCTCCCTGCTCTCTCATCCCGGCTGTCCCCAGCTGGCAGGTGCCAGGCCAAGGTGCTGGCATCCCTGTTGGTGCTGGTCTCTGGAACAGAGGAGAGCTGGGCAGAGCCTGTCCCTGTGCCGCCAGTGACTCTGAGCACAATTGCTCGCCGGGGAATGGCGCCAGGTTTATGAGCTGCAGACCGGGCTGTAATTTGCCAGTTGCATTCTGGCAGTAATTTTCCACTGGCTCATTTGAGCATCAACTGCCACCTGGAGGGAACTGATCACTCGTGTTTGTCACTCATCCACTGGGGCACCAGGGCTGCAGAGCCGGTTCTATGTAAATGGGGGGGGGGGCGGGGAGGTGCAGGGAGCCTGCCATCTGGCAGCCTCTGCTTTCCACATAAAGTCTCCTGAGCAGCGAGCAGGTGGGGTGGGACTGGGGGCTGAGGGCTGCTGTTGAGGGCCCGGGCTGGGGCTCCAGTGGGGAATGATGGTTCGTTTGGGGCTGTTACTGGGCGTAGGCAGTAGGTCTGATGGGTTTGAGAACGTCCCCAATGGCACATCGCTCACTAGGTGCTTGCAGTGGATCCAGTAAAGCAGGGTTCTCAACCTCTTTCTTTGAGGCCCACCCAACATGCTATAAAATCTCCACAGCCCACTTGTGCCACAATCACTGGTTTTCTGCATATAAAAGCCAGGGCTGGCATTTGGGGATAGCAAGCAGGGCATTTGCCAGGGGGCCCTGCAAAGCTACATTGCTCAGGCTTTGGGTTCAGCCCTGGGTAGTGGGGTTCAGGGTCCCGGGCTTCAGCCCTATGTGGTGGGGCTTTGGCTTTCTGCCCTGGGCCCCAGTGAGTCTGATGCTGGCCCTGCTTGGTGGACCCCCTGAAACCTGCTCGCGGCCCCCTAGGGGACCCCGGACTCCTGGTTGAGGACCATTGCACTAAAGATCATTGAGGAAGCATTTGTGGTGAGCAGAGGGGCCCAGGAGCCAGGACTCCTGGGTTCCACTCCTGGCAGTGTGACCTGGCAGCAGCCCCTTCCCACATGCCTCCTTTCTGTAGGGATAGTGATGCTGAGCAGCCTGGTGGCGCTGGGAGGGTTAACCGTTCACTGTCTGACCTACTGCTCAGTCCCCTTCCTGGGGAAGCCGTTTGTCCCTTGCTGGGCAGACCCTCTACGGTACTCTGCCCTGTCTTGCAGGCTCTACGATGTGGGTGGGCAGCGCTCTGAGCGCCGGAAGTGGCTCGGCTGCTTTGAGGACATGCGAGCCGTGCTGTTTGTGGCGTCTCTCAGTGCATACGATGAGGCTCTCCCAGAGGAGCCAGCGCTGGTAAGGCCAGGCTCGGAGGGGGGGGAGGGCTCTCTCGTGTTCAAGGCGCCAGTGTTCTGCCTGCTGTGCAATTGGGGGCTCACTCTGTGCCTGAGCTGATCCTCTCCCAGGGCATGAACACTCATTCCTGCTGCATGACAGCAGCCTGCCAATCCCACCTGTGTTCTCCCCGCGGCCTCCCCTGGGTCTGCCCATGCCCAGAACCCCCCTTTCTCCCCTGCACCCTCTCATAAAGCCAGTGATCCAGCTGCAGCCCCGGGCTGCTGGCTTCTTGTGCCCTGGCCCACAGCCCTTTGTTACCCATCTGTAGATCTCTTCTCACTCCCCTGGCCTGCGCAGTTTGCCCCCTTCCATCTTCCTAGGGCATAGTTCTGGGCCCTTCCTAATGAGAGAATGCAGCCAGCATGCCCCCTTGCTTCTGAGTGCTGAGCAGAGCACAAACAGGGGGCGCTGAGGTCAGGATCTGGGTTGGGGGAAGAAAGCGGAGGGGTGCTCCCCGCCCCAGGGAGCTGGCTGGCCACAGCCACTTCTGCTGATCCACTGCAGTTCCATGGTGTTCAAGATTGTTTTCCTTCTTCCTCAGAATCGGCTTCTGGAAAGCATGAAGCTTTTCTCCTCTGTCTGCAACAACGTGTTCTTCCAAAGCACTTCCCTGGTGAGTCCCAGCAAGAGGCACCATAAGGGAGCAGCGCAGAAGCACTGGCTGCATAGATTCCGGTCCCAGCCTCTCCCAGCAGGAGGAGCTGTAAGGAACGGGGCAGTGGGCTCAGAGCTCTCCCCACCCTGCACTGTCCTGGCATCAGGTGGCGAATGGGCAAGCTGCAGTATGCAGGAGGGGTGGGATGGTCCCACTAGCCCATTGCTCCCCTCACCTGAGCACAGCAGACTCTTGTTCTGGGGATCCTGGCACTGTGATGAGACACTGGGGCCATTTCTGGCAGCCTGGACTCCAGCTCCTTCTCTGAGTGGGGCTGCCACTTGTAATTAAGAAGCAGCTGCTGCTGTCTCTGTGGAGGGGGGGCTGGTTCTGCTTGACAGTGTTGGTTAGTGTCGGGCCCTGTAACTTATCTCACTCGCTAATTGATTCATTTATTTCTGCTAATGAAATGATTAAACAGTGGCATCTGCCTTATGAGCACTGAGTTCCTGCAGCTCAAGCCAGAGGTGGTCAATCAATCCAGTTCCTGACAGGATAACTGGGTCAGAACTGGGACCTCCGGACACCTCTATTCCCCATAAGAGCCCTCTGCCTGCCTCAGGTGGATTTGGCCTAGGCAGGAGCCTAGACTAGTGATTAAAGCAGGAGACTGGGAATCTCTGCCACTGACCATATGACCTTGGTGAGTCGCTTCCCTCTCCCTGTGCCCCATTTATACAATGGGGTGAACTCTCCCCTACCTCCCAGTGGACTGTGAGGATTAAGGGCCCATTGTCAGGGCCCTCAGGAGTCCTGGGTTCTGCTCCTGGTTCTGCCACTAGCTTGCTGGGTGACCCTGTGCACAGAGATGGGAGGGGACCCAGTGCCCGTCTTGTCTCTTCAGACTGGGAGCCCTTTGGGGCAGGGACCCTCTCTCACGGTCTGTCCAGCACTCTCAGCATGAGGGGATCTGATCTTGTCTTCTAGGTGCTACTGTCAGACCAACTTTACTAAGACACCTTGCGCCCAGCCCAAGTTTGGTGCTGGACCCCAGGCGATGGGAGAGGTGGTTTCATGGTGCCCGTGGGGCTGTACTGTATTGGCACCAGCCTCAGCATTTGCCCTACCTTGCGCCCAGCTGCCTTCTGGCAATAGCTGGAGCACAGCTGTCATGGAGTCCCCGGGCGATGCTCTGGAACTGCTCCCCACAAAGCCAGTCAGGACTTTGGGGAGCCTCCTCTCCCTCGGAGCAGACTGTCTTCAGGGCAAGAAGCTCACACGGCTTCACCTCCTGGGTCTCTCCTGGAAGCATTCAGCATATGCCCCTCCGTGCGCTTCCCACAGCGAGTCCGCCCAGGCGGGGTCCTGGGGAAGCAAAGGATTCTGCACCCCCTACTTCGCAGTCAGACGTGACTCTCAGCCAGCCAGTAAAACAGAGGTTTATTAGATGACAGGAACATGGTCTAAAACAGAGCTTGTAGGTACAGCGGCGAACGGGACCCCTCAGCCGGGTCCATTATGGGGTTCAGAGAGCCAGACACCCACGTCTGCCCTCACACCTAGTCCCCAGGTAGCTCCAACTCTGAAACCCCCACCAGTCCCTCCTTCTCTCGGCTTTGTCTCTTTCCTGGACCAGGAGGTCACCTGATCTCTTTGTTCACCTTTAGCTATTTCCTTGTGGGGGAGGGGGGGGAAGGGGCCCTGGCCATTTGTTGCCAGGGAGACAGAATGTCAGTGATTTATGCACACTGGCCTTTCCTCACCACCTAGAGACTTAAGAAATGCATAGGGGAAACTGAGGCACCCACACAGTATTCAGAGGAAACATTAAGAACAGTCCCACTTCGTCACAACAGCAACATATGAGGGAGCAAAAAGAAGAACAGGAGTACTTGTGGCACCTTAGAGACTAACAAATTTATTAGAGCATAAGCTTTCGTGGACTACAGCCCACTTCTTCGGATGCATATGTGGGCTGTAGTCCACGAAAGCTTATGCTCTAATAAATTTGTTAGTCTCTAAGGTGCCACAAGTACTCCTGTTCTTCTTTTTGCGGATACAGACTAACACGGCTGCTACTCTGAAATATGAGGGAGCAGCACTTAGCCAGCCAAGGAATCCCCCTGCACTGGGCAAACTTCCAGAGTCTGGCTCTGGCAGAGTAAAGGAACCATGCAACTACCATGAACCAAGCCCTAAATCTGTGCTGTTTGCCACTGGCCTGCAGTGCTGGGCGGGAAGATGGTGTGGGAGGGAGAGATGTTAAATCTCCTCCCCACAACGTAAAAAGAACAGGAGTACTTGTGGCACCTTAGAGACTAACAAATTTATTAGAGCATAAGCTTTCGTGGACTACAGCCCACTTCTTTGGTATGCATCCGAAGAAGTGGGCTGTAGCCCACGAAAGCTTATGCTCTAATAAATTTGTTAGTCTCTAAGGTGCCACAAGTACTCCTGTTCTTTTTACGGATACAGACTAACACGGCTGCTACTCTGATCCCCACAACGTGAGGATTCTCAGCGGAGACTAGGCAAAGCTGCCCCTGTAACCGTCCCAGCATCGTCTTGCAGATTAGGCATTGGGGGTGGGTGGGGTCTATGCTGCAGTGACGTGGTCGGGAGGGGAGGAGGTGACTTGGGAACAGCAGTGTAGGGCCAGGGCAGGTTCTGATCATCCTGCTTTTTTCACAGATCTTGTTTCTGAATAAAATCGACCTTCTCCAAGAGAAAATCCTGCGCCTGGGCAGGCACCTGCGTCTCTTCTTTCCTCAGTACACAGGTAGGCTCCCTCCACCCCGCTCTGTCCCTGGGCGCTCACCAAGGATGCTTTGCAGCTGAGGTGGCAGGGCGTGGTGCTGCTCCTTCTCCTGGGCTTGCAGCACAGACTGCCAGATGAGCAGGGGTCCCTTCTGTGACCCGGTGGGTGTTGTGAGCAGTAGAGAGCCAGGTGCAGGATGGGAAATGGTTGAGACGACTTCCCTGCCTCTCTCGATTTGTCTTTATCAAAGAAATGTCTGCAAGTGGATTTTGCCTCTAAGTTCCTGCTCCTCTGCTTGAGCCGAGATTAGCAAGCCAGAGCCTCAGCGTAGGGAAGATCCTCTCCAGGGCTGAATTTTGCAGATCTTGGCATGGCAGGAGCGGTCAGTGTTCGGTAGTTTGGTTTGTTGCAGCCTCCCTGTTCTGGGGTCTGACAGGGCAGCATGCACACTCTTGACACACTAATTGGGGGGCTGGGGTCCCATGTGTTCATGTAGCAAAGCAGTTACAGGGCAGGGGACAGTTTACCTGGCGCTGCTGAGCTCTGGGGCCTATGAATCCTTAGCTTTACTATAACACCCTCATCCCCTCTGCTGGAGCAAACCCGTGGGGAATGGTTTCCTTAGGGCCAAGTCCTACAGTGCACTGCGCAGCCGTAGCCCCTGGGAACCTCACCTTGCAGGGCGTGGCCTTGCTCAGCTCAGGGAGGGGAAACCACAAGATGGCGAGGAGCTGAGGGTTTTGTGTCCTGTGGAGCATCACAGCCCACACCTGGGCCTTGAGAACATCTGCACTGAGGGCCCCTTTGGCTTTTCTCAAGGTCTGTAGTTGGTGCCATGTGGTCCCAAGGGACAGAACCATTACTAGGGGTGCTTCTTGCTGGGACCGAAATCCAGGTGTTGCAACCCAGTTTAGTCCTGTCTTCTGGACAGTCACTAATCTGTTGTACTTGGACCCAATCCACCTGGCTTTAAGCCCGAAGCTCTGGGTCTCTAGAGCACACTCCTGGTGAGCTTTTCTTTAAGTCATGGGGCTCTGCAACCCCAGTGCCCCAGTTCCCAAAACTACAGCCTTATCCCTCTGGAGCCCCTAGTCACTCTCACGTTCTGCCCAGAGTTCCACCTAGTTGTGGATGCTGAAGTTTAATCCCTTCAGGGGCAGCATGGTGGGAAGGCAAGGGACACAGCTTAGCAAGGGGATTTCTTATCCACAGTCACTTTACTCTTATAAGTGCTCGAGAGTTATGAATCTTTGCAAACTGACAAACAGTCCTCAGATGCCCCCTCCCCTACTCATCCCTTCTGGGAGGCCGAAGTCTGCATGTCAGGCCAGGCAGAATCCCTCTTGCCTTCTGTCTCTCCCTCCAGCCCAGACTTCTGGCGTGTGATGACCCCACTTCTCTGAGAGCACCCTCTCTAAAATACAGTCTTACTCCCTTTAACCCTGTGCCCAGACTGAGAAACTCCAGTCCTGCCCCTCCAGTCAGGCATCTGTAGAGAGTTACTTGCGAGACGGCTAGGACCAGCAGTGAGAGGCAATCCATGCTGATGGTCCTAGATTGCTTGGATGGCTCCTCAGTCAGTCATTCAGCTACGAGTCCAGCACCTTGCTTGAGCCAGGCTCCTGGCTGGACTGCAGCGTAATAGACTGGACCTTGTCAAGGCCAGCTGGTTCTTCAACACGGAATACAAAATGGCAGTCAGCCCACACTAGGGAAGCTGGGGTCGTTACAGCCCTTGGTGGAGAGGCTGAATGAGCAGGAGACAAGGAGAGGGTGTGTAAGGTGCTGGCTGAGCCCAGCTGAAATAAATAGCTAGGAGCGGAGAGCAGGGTTTGCTGGGGAGTCGAGGGGTGGTCTCAAAACACTGCCAGACTCCGTTCTCCTCCTTGGGAGAGCTGGGTGGGTGGCAAGTGCAGCTCCCACTGATTGGAGCCAATTCTCCCCTGAAGAAAGAACCTTGTGTCCCTCCTGGAGCTGCGGAGCAGGCAGTGGGCGACCTGGCCCCGAGGTCAGCCAGGATTAAGCCTTGCGCTGACACCTGACCTTTTGCCAGTTTCCTGCTATCTGAAGTTCCTTTCCCAGCATTGCCTGTGATTAGACATCTCCATTCTAATCAGTGATGTCACAGACTGACATGATACCAGGAGTGTCCATGGCAGTAAATTGTCAAACCTGAGTACTGGGTGGCTGGTTTATAAAGGCAGACCTGCCCCTTCCTCCAACTCTGACTAAAGTCCTGCCTGCATCCCAGCCGTCCTGCACCCGCTCAGGGACTACCCTGCCTGAGCCTCTCCCCTGTCTCATGCCTGCTGTGCCCCAAGACCTGGAACAGCCTCACTTTCCCCTTTCCAGCCTCCCCTTAAACTGCACTTTCCCCAGTGCTGATAGCTCCCCCGCCGCAGCCTCCTCGTGCCCGTGTGGATGGTGAGCTCCTGGGCCTGTGTCCTGTGCTGGCCCATTGGGGCTGGGTGAGCCACATGGGCTCGTCCGTTAGGGTTAGGCCAGGACCGTCAGTGGATTCCCTCTGTACCAGATAGGGCAGGAGGGCTGCCATTTGGTTAAAAGCAGCAGCACATGCGCTGTCCACCCCACGCCTGCTTGGGGATGGCTCTCTCCTGGTACCCTGCCCTGGGAGAGCGCTCTCTCCTGCCTGCTCTGGGGATGGGAGGTTGCATGGTGGGTGTGCTGCACATGAGCCAGCGGTGGAGATTTTCCATCTCACTTGCCCTCATCTGCTCTCCTGCAGGTGCAGACTGTGATGTGGGTGCTGCAGCCCGATTTATCGCCAGCCTCTTCCTGTCGTGCAATGAGACCCCCCAGAAACTGATCTACCACCACTTCACCACCGCCACAGACACACACAGTGTGCGGGGCGTATTCCACATGGTGATGGACACCATCATCCAGGAAAACCTGGAGGCAGCAGCTCTGCTGTGAAGTGCAGGCAGGTGCAGCTGGGGGGCGGCTTGCTGCTAGAGTTCAAGTGAGATGCCGTATGCTACAGATGGAGCTGCTGAGTGGGCAGAAGAGGGACATATGATGGGATCAAAGGACCTGCCTGGCTCCTGGCACCATCATCCCTAAGCCTTCTGGGACTAACTCCTTCCACTTGGCTCCATGTGGGATAAGGACCTCTCCCCCCTTCCCCCACAGGTTGAGGTGGCACTACGCCCATGCATGGTGACTCTAATCCCTAAGGGGCAGGGCTGAGGTGGGGTATGTGGGGTTGTACATGTGCTTTGAATCTCCCATTTTCCTCTGCACTGGGCACTGCCCCATGACAGCAGCTCCTGCCCCCAGCCTGTGCTGTGTCCTGACAGTGCTCAGGTTAAAGACAGAGGGGAGGTGGGTGCTACCTCTGAGTGGCCTGGCCTGGCCTGGCGCGTTTCACTAGCCCCACACGGAACCGGTTGGGGCTAAGCAGTGCTGGGGGCAGGCTCTCCGCAGGAGCAGTTGGAGCCTCCAACTTCAAACCAAGGGCTAGCCTCTCCCTGAGCCCCTGGGGCAGCCCTAGCTAGGGATGGTCAGGGGGCCCAGCAGAGGCTCTGTCCCACCCGCTTCACCCCTTCTCAGTTAATTGGGCTGGGGTAGAAGCCCCCCCCTGCCCACAGGAGCCTGCTGCCTTCTCCCAGCCTGCAGGGGGGAGGAGACCTGGATCCAGACCCCTTGTGAGTGACTCTTGAGCTCCCTGCCACTGCTGTGAGATGTAAATAAATGCTGTTTCCACCCCCCATCTGCACACTAAAGGCGGGAAGGAGGGCAGAGCTGGCTGAATGGATGGCATTTGGGACAGGGCAGGGAGGTAAGATCACTGCCTGATGCTGTGACTAGGAGGCTGCTGGGGTCTGGGTCCTGCATCTCTCGGGCTGGCCAGTGAGTGGTCTCATGCTGAGGGGTGGTCGTGGGGGCTGGAGCGCTGCTCAGCCTGCCCTGGCTGGTGGGGTGGGGGGCAAATTTCCAGCTGTGGCCCCTCCCTCCTAGCCCAGCCCCTCAGGGATCCCCAAGGGGTGAGCAGGGTGGAAGGCAGCTCCCTCCAGGGGGAAGCAGGTGTGAGCAGAACTGTGGGGGCAGAGCGCTACTGGGGCTGGCATCCCCCCCCCCCATGACAGGCAGGAGAGAGAGATGAGATGGTTTAAAGGTGCCTTTATTGTCAGCTGCAGACGATAAGGTGCTGCTCCCCCATAGCGGGGGGATTAGGTGCTGGTACAGTCTGAGGGGTCGAGGGAGATGGTGACATCAGCCTTGCACAGGATCGTGCTGTGGGCTCCGGACAGCAGCTGGCAGTTCGGCAGCTCCAGGGCAAGGTCCTTCACGCACAGAGCCTGGGGGTGGAGAAGTGGGTGGTTACAGCCCGCAAAGAACTGTCGGGGACACGGATCTCTTCCCCCCACCGCCCCAGCACCTGCTGCATCTTCAGCGGTGAAAGGGACCCGGTTCTCCCTACTCCTGCCTGCTGGGGCCAGGGGCTGCTGCTGGCCCCGCGGGGGGAGGGGGGATCCTGCGGGTGCAGGCTGGAGGGGTGGTGTGACTGGCCCCCCGGAGGGGTGGGTCCTGGGGGTGCAGGCTGGAGGGGTGGTGTGACTGGCCCCCCAGAGGGGTGGGTCCTGGGGGTGCAGGCTGGAGGGGTGGCGTGGCTGGCCCTGGGGGGGGGGTGGATTCCTGTGGGTGTAGGCTGGAGGGGCGCCTGGCCCCGCGGGGGGGGGGTCCTGGAGGGGCGGCTGGCCCGGCCCCAGAGGAGCGGGGGGCGCAGAACTGCCGGAGGCGGCAGAGACGGGGCCCCGGGGCAGCCCCCACTCACCGTGCTCCGGAGCGCGGGGCCCGGCGGCTCGGGGGGCAGCAGCTCGGCGCGGCGCTCGGCGCTGTCTGTCCCGCTCTCGGCGCGGCGGACGTGGGGCGCCCGGCGGATCCCGGACAGGAGTCCCGAGGCTCTGCCCACCGAGTAGGAGCTGGGTCCGGCCGCCTGCTTGTACCACGCCTGGGCGGGCGGTCCGAGCAGCGCGGCCAGGGCGAGGCAGAGCAGGGCTCGGGCTCGGGGTCGCTGCATCGTGCCGGCGGGGTCCGGCGGCGGCTCCGACTGAGGCGCTGCCATCGGCCGCCCCTTATAGCGGCGGGCGGGCGGGCGGGGGAGGCGCCTGGCGCTGCGCGGGGCTCCGCGGAGGCGGGGCCGGGCGCACGTGGGGGGCTCCGCGGGGCCGCCAGCCAGTCCGTGGGTGGGCGCGGGGCAGGGTCACCGGGGCCCGGGGGTGTGTGGGGCGCAGGGGTTGGCGGAGCTCGCCTGCACCCCCGGACATGGCACCTCCGGGCGGAGGGAACCGAAGCTCCGTCGAGCCGGACGCGCCGGGACCCCGCTCCGCTCTCGTTGCTCCCAGGGCTGCGGGGCGTGAACGCGGTTGTGAGAAAAGCTGCGAACTCGCCGGGCTGGGTCCTGCTGCGGCGGGAAACACGGACAGTCCCTGCCCCACAAGCTGCAGCTCAGAGCCCCAGACCCCTTTGCTGCAATGCCCGGCCCTGGCCGGGTGCCCGGGGCTCGCTCCCCCCATCCCCGCAGGGCGCCGGCCCAGCCTCTGAGCCCGGTACGGGGCTGGCCGGGCCCCTCGCCAGTAACGTGCCCCCCGGGCTGGAGGGCGGCGGGTTGGGGGTCGGTAAAGTCAGGTTACCCCCCGCGGCTCCTGGGGCGATGACCTGCCCTCTTGGGAGCTCCCCCCTTTCTTTCATGTATCTGCGCTGCCTCCAACGGGGGGCTGGAGCAATGTGTAGTGGGGCGCTGAGAGCCATTGAACCAAACTGTGAACCCTGCATCTAATGGAAAGGGGGGGAGCCCCACCCTAGCCCCATCCACTCCCTGCCCCCTGACTGCCCCCCTCAGAATTCCAACCCACCCCCCGCTCCTTGTCCCCAGACTGCCCCCTCCTGGGACCCCTGCCCCTAACTGCCCCCCAGGACCTCACCCCCTACCTAAGCCTCCCTGCTCCTTGTCCCCTGACTGCCCCCTCCTGAGACCCCTCCCACCCTAACTGCCCCCCTAGGACCCTACCCCCTACCTGTCCCCTGACTGCCCCGACCCTTATCCACACCCCCACCCCCAGACAGACCCCTGGGACTCCCACGCCCCATCCAACCACTCCCTGTCCCCTGACTGCCCCCCCCCCGAACCGCCAACCCATCAACCCCCTGGCTCCCTGTCCCCTGACTGCTCTGACCACTCTCCACACCCCTGCCCCCTGACAGGCCCCACCAGAACCTCCAACCCCCCTACTCCTGTCCCTTGACTGCCCCCTCCAGAACCCTCCTGCCCCTTCTCCAACCCCCTGGCTCCCTTACCGTGCGGCTCACTCCAGGGGGCATCTGGACACAGCCACAACTGGCTCAGAGGGCCTGGGGGGTGGGGGAGACTTCAGAAGACATTAATGGGGGGACCCCCCAAGGCCTCTAACCATCATCTGTCTGGGGCTTTGTTCTTTTTAAATCTTCCCCAAAATCTATCCCCCAGCACCAGGCTGGGCACGGCTACTGCTGCCAGGCATCCTTTCCATCGGTCAGGTACCCCGCAGTCATCGTCCCCTTGCCCCCGCTCCGTTCCAGCGAGGGCATGACCAGCGCCCCGCGAGGAAACGGACACCTGGGCTCAGACAGGAGCTAAACTCTCTGTTTTCCCTGCTGCGGGGCGGTTCTCTCCCCCCTGCAAAAGCAGGTTAGAACAGCCGTGCCCCGGCTCTCCCCAGGGAGTGGCACGCTGGGCAGCAGGGGATGGGGAGGAGGAGGGAAGAGCTCTGGAGCTGCCTGAGGCCGCCTGGCCAGTGATTTGAAGCTGCAGGGGGAAGGGGAGGAGAGGCTCCGGCTGCTGGAGCACCATGCCAGTGGCTCAATCCAGCCAGCCGCCCTATCACCCGCACCGTGCTCTGCAGGCGGGGGGGAGAATGCTGGACTTTTTAAGATATTTACAAATTCCACCCCCCGGACGCTATTTTTAACCTAAAAAGCTGGACATGTCCGGGAGAATCCGGACGAATGGTAACCCTACCCATGCCTCCAACCTCCCCGATCTTTCCCCAGCTGCCCCCTACACAAGGAAGTAGCCCCCTTGCAGACGGGTCACTGCACTGGTGCTGCTTGTGGTGATGGCGCACATGGTTTCTGGAGCGTACTGAGCACCCGTGTGCTGCTGTGCCCCCCTTGTGCCCCCGTTTGCACTAAGTGAATGGCAGGGCGAGGCGAACAGTTAGTCACCAACGCCACTTTGGCTGGTGTCTGGTGCCCTCTAGTGGATCAGACAGAACCTGTGTGCGCGCATACAAATGGCCACCTGAGAGAGGGCACAGCATTGAACTAGGACAGGGGTGGGCAAACGTTTTGGGCCGAAGGCCACATCTGGGTGGGGAAATTGCATGCAGGGCCATAAATGTAGGGAGGGGTGCAGTGTGCTGGAAGGGGCTCAGGGCAAGGGGTTGGGGCACAGGAGGGTGCGGGGTGTATAGGGGGCTCAGGGTAGGGGTGCAGGAGAGGGTGTGGAGTGCAGCAGGGGGCTCAGGGCAGGAGGTTGGGGGTGCAGGCGGGAGTTGGGGTGCAGGCTCCAGCCAGGTACCGCTTATCTGGAGCGGCTCCGGGGTGGCAATGGCGCACAGTGGAAGCGATCGGCATCACATCCCTGAGGGTACCTCCCCCGAAGCTCCCATTGGCTGCAATTCCCCGTTCCCGGGGCCACAGGGACATGGTGCTGGCCGCTTCTGGGAGCGGCACGGGGTCTGCGGCGCCACGGGGGTGGCAATCCTGTGGGCTGCAGTTTGCCCACCTCTGAACTAGAGGCTTGGGACCGAATAGGTGAGGGGTTTTACAAGCTGTACTCCGGCTGGCTCAGGTACCAGGCCAAAATGAGAAGCCACCCTATAGACTCTTGGTCCCACTAATTGATTCCCATTGTGTATCATTCTCCCCTCCAGAATCCCACAAAGGGATCCTTGTGTCTTTGGTTCAACCATCCTTAAGGGGACCCATTGTACTCTCTGCCCCCACCCACTGCCCATTTAATAAATGATCTCCTCATGTCACATTTCCAGAAGTCCTTGTTCTAGACTGATAAGCATCCATCACATGCCAGGTTCCACACTAAGAGGCTCCCATTATACATTCCACCTGGGGGTGGCCTACATGGCAGAGAAGACTGACAAACCAGAGTGGGATTTTGCCAAGGATGAAGCATCAAGCACAGTTGGTCTGTAGGACGTGAGCAACGTGCCCGGCTAGTGCAGGGCCCCCTCCATAGAGCAGGGACAGCTAGAATGGCTAAGTTAAAGCCACAGGTCACATTCTGCCACCTTGCTGCACATCTAGGGAAAGTCTTTGTTGATGGCATGGCAACAACCTTTCTCTGCTGTTTGTGGTGTGCTTGTGGGTATCTGACCAGCGCTGGAGACTCCCCGCTTAGCTCAAAAGCAAAAAGCACGAAGAGAAATTAATCACAGGCATGAGTTTATTGAAACCAGTCCAGGGATTGCCACATTACAGCTGGAAACTGACTCATATGGTTGGCAAGGGGTCTAGTCCCAAAGCAACTTGGGTTCAAAGAATGTACATGATTCTGGTGCTGAACAGCACACCTGACCTGTGGGTATACCTCTGGTTGTGGAGGGAGGCAGGCCCCTTATCCTATTGGCCACACAACAGCCTTCATTTCTCTACTGCTGTATTTGAAGGTATCAGTTCAGGGCCCAGCCTGCCTGTGGTGCATGGGGGAAATGATTACCAAAGGCATTAGGAGCGGTGAGCCTGGATGGAGAGCTGCATATGGCCCTAAGAATCCCATTTCAACTAAAGAAAGATTTGAGATGACGTGACCATCTCTCACCAGTAAGGTACAGAATACCCACATAACTGGATAGTGGTGATTTCTCAGAGAATGGAGGGAGGCAGGGTCAGGACAGGCCTGAGAGGTCTCTTCAGAGAAGAAGGATGGGAAGGTTCCCATGATGCAAGAGCTGGGAGAGGTTTTATTTAAACAGGAAGGTCCCTTTTAGTTAAGAAAGAGCTGTCACAAGAAGCCAGCTTTTCAAAGGTTCTGAGCTCCTGCTGACTCTGGGTGGAGTTGCGAAGGATAAGCACCTCTTAAAAAAAATCAGGTCCAGGGTGTTTTAAAGAAGACCCATGTCTGCATGGCAAAAGGAGCCATTATCATAAAAGGGCCAACATGAGATGTACCCAGGCCAACCCCTGGCCTTTTACTGAGGCCCACATGTGCTGTGTAGACCTTAAGGGCACAGAGAAAGTTGAAATACTGACTGTGCCCAGGATGAAGCAATTAATAATGCTGAAAACTTTGACAGCATGTGGAACCAGCATCATGGTGGGAAAGGTTAACATGCAGATGCTTCCAGTCATGTCTCCACTGCTCCATCTGCCCCAGGCTTCCTTTTTGCCTATAATGAGTCAATTATTTGGGGGCAAGAATTATCTGCTAAAGTTCTCTATAAGGGCTGGGGATACATATGATGCTGTATAAATAATTCGCTGTTCCAGGGTGTGGAGAGAGGGGCTGAATCCCAACAAAACACTATAACAACAGCCCATTAAATCCAAGTAGATCTGCTGGTTGCGGGGGGCTCTGTCACTCCTTGAATTTCCACTCTTGCCGGCACATAGGACAGTGCTGCTGGACTTGCTGTGAATTCAGCCACTTGAGAATGCAGTGCATGTGGAAGCAGTGGGAGCACTGCCCCCACACCAGGGGGCAGTCATCTCCAGGCACCTTACCTACAAAGAGACAAAATTTATGAGGAGAGAAGGGAGCACCTGGGCTGAAATACTGCACAGGGCAAGGGGCCTGGGTTACTCACAGTCTGGGCAACAGCCATTAAAGGCCATCCGGCAGATGCCACAGTTCTCATCATTGGCCACCCAGAGCCAAGAGGCTACCCCATTCCAGCTCTTTATCTTCACCTTCATCCTGGCCAGCTGTGTGTGTCAGAGTCAAGTCAGCACCTGGCAGGAGAAGCAGTTGCTCAGATTGAGTTTAATTTCTAATCCTTTGGTTTCCCAGCTGAAACAGCTCATGTCCCCAGGGGCAATGCAGCCTCCTTTGGCTACCAGCATTGCTTCCTCCCCATGGCAGTTCAGAATGGGATGTGGATGGGCTGTTCCCTCCCCCACAGCTCAGTGGTTACTAGTGAACCTCTATCCTCAGGAGCCTCTCATCCCAGATCCTCTCTCCTAGTTCACAAACACCCATTTAGTGACCTTGCCCCATCACGGGGCATACCAGGATCAGCACCCCCCACTTTTCAGATCAGGAAACTGAGTAACAGTGAGAGGAAGGAATTTGGTCAAGGTCACGCAACTGGTCTGACTGCCAGTTCCATGGCAGGAGAAGTAGGAGCCTAGGCCTGAGCCCCCTGCCCTTATACTCCAGGCTTCCTCGCAGCACTGCTGGAAGGACCTGGGCACCTTAGTCTTTCCATGGGACAGAATGAAAATGGATCCCAGCAACTCCTATTAGCATGTCACGTGATTGCTTCCTGCCAGGATCAGGGCTGAGAGGCCTCCCCGCACCCCCAGGGAAAGCGGCTAACACGCACCTAACGGGGTCCCCCAGAGCTAGGGTGACCAGACGTCCTGATTTTATTGGGACTGTCCCGATATTTGCTTATTTGTCCTGCGTCCCGACCTACCGCCAGCTTTTTTTTTTGTTGCCCCCCTGCGTACCGATATTTCACCTGTGTGATCTAGTCATGAAGTCACCCTACCCAGAGCTCAGCACGACCCGGAACCCCGGCAAGCAGAGGGAGCACCCTCCCCCTCGGGATCTCTCCGGCCCCGCCCCCGGGAGCCCCTCCCCCTCGGGATCTCTCCGGCCCCGCCCCTGGGAGCCCCTCCCCCTTGGGATCTCTCTGGCCCCGCCCCCTCGGGATCTCTCCGGCCCCGCCCCCTGGGAGCCTCTCCCCCTTGGGATCTCTCTGGCCCCACCCCCTCGGGATCTCTCTGGCCCCGCCCCCGGGAGTCCCTCCCCCTCGGGATCTCTCCGGCCCCGCCCCTGGGAGCCCCTCCCCCTCGGGATCTCTCCGGCCCCGCCCCCTCGGGAGCTCTCTGGCCCCGCCCCCTCGGGAATCTCTCCGCCCCCGCGAGCCCCTCCCCCTCAGGATCTCTCCGGCCCCGCCCCCTGGAGCCCCTCCCCCTCGGGATCTCTCCGGCCCCGCCCCCGCGGGACCCCTTGCCCCAGGATCCCGGCAGCCCCACCCCAGAGACGACACGACGGTCCCCAGCTCACACGCTCGGGCCGGCGGGAATCTCAATGGCCGCGTACCGGAAGTCCCGCCCCCGGCAAGACGTGCACCCCTCCCCCCCGCCTCGGCCCTATAGAGCAGGGCGTACAGCACCTGCGCTCTCATTTGAAGGCCTGGCCCGCCCCTTCCGCTTCCGGCGTCGGCGCAGCGCGGCCGGAAGTGCAGGCCCCGGAGCGGAGCCGCCATCATGGCCGACAAGATGGACATGTCCCTGGACGATATCATCAAGCTGAACCGCAGCCAGCGGGGGGCCGGTCGCGCCGGGGGCGGCCGCGGAGGCCGGGGCCGAGGAGGCGCCGCCCGCGGAGGGGGGCCCGGCCGGGGCAGTGTTGGCGTCGGGCGAGCAGGAGGCGGCGGCCCCCTGCGGAACAGGCCGATCATGGCCCGAGGCGGCGGCAGGAACCGGCCCGCGCCCTACAGCCGGGTACGGAGCGAGGCGGGCGGGGGCGGCCGGCCGAGGCCCCGTAGCCGGGGGGGCGCCGCAGACTGACGTGTGGGAGCAACAGGCGCGAGGGGGCTGGGGCTTGATCCTGGGGACCGAGCGGGGCAACTGGCTCTCGAGCCGGCTGCGCCAGCAAGGAGGCGGGCCCGGCCGGAGGCCCTTTGTCTCTCCCCGCAGCGGGCAGCGTCTCGTGGCTGAGCAGTGAGGTGGGGCGAGCGGGCTCAGGGTCTCGGGAGGACTAGTCAGACCCCTGTGGGGTGGCGGGATCCCGGGCAGGGGGCTTGGACACAGATGCTCAGTGAGAATATTTGTTCTGTTTCAGCCAAAGCAACTCCCCGAAAAGTGGCAGCATGACCTGTTTGACAGCGGCTTTGGGGCTGGGGCAGGCGTGGAAACCGGGGGGAAGCTCCTGGTTTCTAATCTAGACTTTGGTGTGTCGGATGCAGATATCCAGGTAAGAAAGCCCCCCCCCCACCCCCTCCAAGTGTTGGAAAAGCCGCAAAGGAGACACTTTGAGGTAATTGGCTTGGGCATTTTGGATTAATGTTACATTTTCTGAGGTCTGTGGACCCTTCCTCATGGAATGACACAGGGATCTCTAAGGCAGTTAACTTTGGACTCTTTTTATTGTTGCAGTCACCACTTCAGACTGACAGTTTTAGTACTGTCTGATGTGACTGGAATGCAAAAAAAAGTATTTTGTTCCTCTGTAGTTCGTTTAATATATAATAAATGACTGAGCAAAGGTGTCTGTGTGGGAAGGCTATGATGTTTGGGTCTGAAAATTTAATGTAACTTGCCCAAAATCTGAGACATGCAGATCCCAGTAAATGCATTAGTAGAATGCTTTACAAGGTTGCTTTTTTTTTTTTATTCTCTCCTAACTGCGAGAGAGAGAGAGCTTTCTGTCTCCCCACTCCTGCTTTTCTCCCAGTTCTGAACTCATATGCTGCTAGACAAAACGTACTGGCTTGTGGGGGTCCCTAATCAATTGCGGTGGGAACATGCTTTTGGGGAGAAGGAATATAGCAAAAAGCATATGAGTTATGCACTGCTCTACTCTGTGTAACTCCCATGATATTGTAAAGGAGCCAAGATCTCACAGCTGAAATATGTGAGCCCTTGTGTTTGTCATTTGCTCTACCCAACTTCCTCGAGGCATATGGAAAGACTCTTAAGGCTAGTCTTCACTGACCATTGAAAAATACATCCTAAGTATTTTGTTAGCCTAATACAACTAAAATGCAGGCTCACGGGTTTGAAGGCTAGCTCCCCCCTAGTTATCTACGCCCAGATTCTCGAACGTAGTTAGGCCACTAAATTTCATTGACTTCAGTGGAATTTAGGAGCAGAAATAGCTTTGAGGATCTGGGCCCTAGTTGTTTGTTAAAATGACATCAGATATGCTAACCCACATCTTAGGAGCGTTAGAGGTTTTTTCAAACATGATAAACAAGTTACCTGCCTTCAGATTGGCAGGCCCTGATGAAATATATCCTCCAATACTTGAGGAACTGGCTGAAGCGATCTCGGAGCCATTAGCGATTATCTTTGAGAACTCTGGGAGGATGAGAGACATCCCAGAGGACTGGAAAAAGGCAAATTATAGTACCTAGCTATAAAAAGGGGTATAAGGACAGTCCAGAGAATTATGGATCAGTCAGCTTAATTTGGGAACCCAGAAAGACAATGGAGCAACAACGGAGTAACCGGCAACATGGGTTTGTCAACAAATCATGTCAAACCAACTTAATTTCCTTTGACAGAGTAACAAGCCTTGTGGATAGGGCTGAAGCAGTAGGTGTGATATATCTCAACTTTAATAAGACTTTTGATACCGTCTCACATGACCTTGTCAAAAGCAAACAAGGGAAATAAGGCCTAGATGAACCTACTATAAGGTGGGTGCACAAATGGTTGGTAAACCATACTCAGAGAGTAGTTAGCAGTGGTTCACAGTCAAGCTGGAAAAGCATTGAGTGGAGTCCTGCAAGGACCATCCTGGGTCTGGTTCTATTCAATATCTTCATAAATTATTTGGATAATGGCATAGAGAATACTCTTACAAAGTTTGAAAAGACGTATTGGAGCATGAGCTTTCGTGGGTGAATACCCGCTTCTTCGGATGCATGATCGAAAGCTCATGCTCCAATATGTCTGTTAGTCTATAAGGTGCCACAGGACTCTTTGCTGCTTTTACAGATCCAGACTAACACGGCTACCCCTTTGAAATTTGTGGATGATACCAGGTTGGGAAAGGTTGCAATTGCTTTGGAGAACAGGATTAGAATACAAAATGATCTTGACCAACTGGAGAAATGCTCTGAAATAAATAGGATGAAATTCAACAAGGACAAATGCAAAGTACTCCACTTAGGAATGAATAATCAGTTGCATACATACAAAATGGGAAATGGCTGCCTAGGAGGGAGTACTACAGAAAAAGGTCTGGGGGTTATAATGGATCACAAACTAAATATGCATCAACAGTGTAATACTGTTGCAAAAAAAAGCAAACATCACTTGAGTATGTGGTAGGAGTGTTGTAAGCAAGACATGAGCTAATTCTTCCACTCAGCACTGATAAGGCCTCAACTGGAGTACTGTGTCCACTTCTGGGCACCACACTTTGGAGAAAGCCCAGAGAACAACAAAATGATTAAAGGTCTAGAAAACATGACCTAGGAGGAAAGATTGAAAAAACTGGATTTGTTTAATTTGGATAAGAGAAGACACAGGAGCAGGGCATGATAACAGTGTTCAAGTATGTTAAAAGGTTGTTATAAAGAGGAGGAGGATGAATTGTTCTGCTTATCCCCAGAGGACAGGACAAGAAATAATGGGCTTAAAATGTAGCAAAGGAGATTTAGGTTAGACATTGGGAAAAATTTCATAACTGTAAGGGAAGTTAAGCACTGGAACAAGCAAAGGAGCAAGCAATTTTCAAGTGATCCAACCCCTGTCACTTGCTCCAAGCTTCTGGCAGTCAGAGGCTAGGGACACCCGGAGTATGGGCTAGCATCCCTGAGCATCTTGGCTAATAGCCATTGATGGACCTCTGCTCCATGAACTCACCAGTTTTTTTTTTTTTTGAAGCTTGTTATAGTTTTGGCCTTCGCAGCATCCCCAACAATGAGTTCCACAGGTTGACTGCGCTTTGCATGAATAAAAACTTTGTTTGTTTTAAACCTGTTGTCCATTAATTTCAGTGGGTGGCTCCTGGCTCTTATGTTATGTGAAGGAGTAAATAACACTTCCTTATTCGCTTTCTCCACACCAGTCATGATTGTATAGAACTCAATCGTATCCCTCCTCCGTCTTCTCTTTTCCAAGCTGAAAAGTCCCAGTCTTATTAATCTCTCCTCATATGGAAGCTGATCCATACTCCTAAACGTTTTTGTTGCCCTTCTCTGTACCCTTTCAAATTCCAATAGCTCTATTTTGAGATGGGGTGACCAGAGCTGCTTGCAGTATTCAAGGTGTGGGCGTACCATGACTTTATATAGAGGCATTATGATATTTTCTGTCTTATTATCTATCCCTTTCCTAAAGCTTCCTAACATTCTCATAGCTTTTTTTTTGACTGCCACTGCACATTCAGTGGATGTTTTCAGAGAATTATCCACAATGACTCCAAGATCTTTCTTAAGTGGTAACAGCTAATTTAGACCCCATCATTTTGAATGTGTAGTTGGGATTGTTTTCCAATGTGCATTACTTTGCATTTATCAACATTGAATTTCATCTGCCATTTTGTTGTGCAGTCACCCAGTTTTGTGAGATCCCTTTGTAACTCTTCGCAGTCAGCTTTGGACTTAACTATCTTGAGTAATTTTGTATTGTCTTCAAATTTTGCCACCTCACTGTTTACCCCTTTTTCCAGATAATTTCTGAATACGTTGAACAGCACTGGTCCCAGTACAGTGACACTGCTATTTCTCGCTCTCCATTCTGAAAACTGACCATTTATTTCTACCTTTTGTTTCTATTTTTTAACCAGTTACTGATCCATGAGAGGACTTTCCCTCTTATCCCACAACTGCTTACTTTCCTTAAGAGCCTTTGCTGAAGGACTTTGACAAAGACTTTCTGAAAGTCTAAGTACACTCTTTCCACTGGATCACCCTTGTCCACATGTATGTTGGCCCCCTCAAAGAATTTACCTTTAGTCCAGGGCCATTAAGTTTTCTTCTGGAGCAACTTCTTGTATGACTTTGAGTTTCCTCCTTTCATAGATGTTTTTTTTTCTGGGCTACCAATGTTTACAATTTTAACAGCTATAAACCTCAGAGTTGGAGAAGCTGCCAGCCCTTGTTCTTTCCTGCCTGGTGCTGCTGTGAGATAGATGTTTTGGCAGCAGTTTGGTTAGTGGTAACAGCTCCCCTCTCTCTGTTGCACAGGAGCTCTTTGCAGAGTTTGGGACTTTGAAGAAGGCAGCGGTGCATTATGATCGGTCTGGACGCAGTTTAGGGACAGCAGATGTGCATTTTGAAAGAAAGGCAGATGCTCTGAAAGCTATGAAGCAGTACAATGGAGTCCCCCTGGATGGTGAGTCTGTTTGGCTGTTTTCACAGGACATTTCGCTTGCTGGGTGGAGGACTCTAGATACAAGTGTCATGTGTATACAGATTAATTATTACTTTCTATCTTTTAGGGCGCCCTATGAACATTCAGCTGGTTACATCACAGATAGACACACAGCGGAGACCAGCACAGAGGTGAGACGCTTTTGTTTGATATGGGCCTGTGCAACTGGCCTGTTGCACCTGATTAGCTTGGCCACTGAATTTGCATTTCTTTGTGGCTGTTGGGGTTGACTAGAGTGTACTGTGCCTGTAATACAGCTCTTCCTATGCTTCACAGTGTAATCAGAGGAGGCATGACCAGAAACCGTGGTGGTTCAGGAGGATTTGGTGGTGGAGGTGGCAACAGGCGAGGTAACCGTGGTGGGAACCGAGGGAGAGGCAGAGGGGCTGGAAGAAGTTCCAAACAGCAGCTCTCTGCAGAAGAACTAGATGCACAGTTGGATGCTTATAATGCCAGGGTAAGTGTGGATGCTCAATCAGTCCTTATCTGGAAATGGAAGGGTTAGCTCTCAATGGCTGCACAGAAAAGGATGGAGTATTTATCATAACACGGAACCAAAAAATCCTCCTTGAGGCTAAGCAGTTCCTGTAGTTAACTTAATTCCCCCAAATGTTCCACCAACTGCTCTTACTCATGACTGAGAAACCGCCATCTCTGGGGTGGGAACATTCTGCAATATCCAGGACCACAGTTTTTCAAACAGGCTAGGTGTCCACTTGGGCCAGCCTCTCACATGTAATTGCACACTGCACGTTGCACATCCTGGGAACATGGGAATGAACACAAAACTGCACATCTAACTTATTTGAAAATATGTATTCAGCATCTTATGGGTGAGTGAAGGGTGGGGAAATTAACAAGCCTGCGTTGGTGTTGCTCTTGTGATGAGGGGTGATGGGGAATAGTTGTATTTATAGGTGGTACCTCCAGTGCCCATTGCCCTGTGCACCAGTAATAAAGAATCTGTAATAGAAACAGAGGCAAACCAACCAGACTAGTCTGTTGAGGTTGTTAGGGAAAGTGGGAGCAGGATGGGGCTGTTGTCAAGGGAGGAAGCAGGACCCATGTATAAACCAGCTGATATAATTAATAAATCCAAAGGCTGCATAGCTTAAATTTGCTAAAGAGCAGGTGGTGAAGTGTCTGGGGGGAGAAATACCCATTGGCTGAGCCATATGAAATACCTCCTGGCCTAAGGTAGTTGGGTGACAAAGTTACAGTACCATTGACCATTTAAAAATCCAGTCATGGATAACTGGAGTGTGCCTGAAGATTGAAGGGAGCAGATTTGGCTGTTTAGCAGAATCGGAAAGTGTTCCTCTCTGCTACTGTCCCGTAAGACTCACTCACCACTGGTAAAATAATGGAAGAAATGTAATTAGAAAATCACTCAATATCTAGAAGATGAAGCAGCAATAAGGAATATTGTGGGCTTATAAAGGGAAAATCTTGATAGGCAAACTTGACTGCTTTCTCTGATAGAACTACAAAAATAGAGGGAAATGCAGTAGGCATGGTCTCATGGGATTTTAATAAAGAATTGAAAAGCCTCATAAATCTCAGTTGGAAAACTTGGCTTGGAAACTGGCTCAAATCAAAAACAAGGGATCACAAACAGAGTAGGCAGTTATGAGGGGGCATTTCTGGTGATTGATCCAGGTTGGGACCCAGTGTTGCTGAAACTTTCCCAATGATACTGAAATAAGACAATGAGGGAAAATGATTAGAACCATGACTGAAGGGTGAATGGGCAGGAGTCTGGCAACATGACCAATACTATTTTGGGCTTGCCTATGCAAAACTGTCAAATTAAAGGCCAGGTTTATGCTCCAAAGCAGTGGTTCTCAACCTATATACCATTGTGGGCCGCATTCACACAATATATATACTATCGGTATAGCCCTGAGGATGTCACATGAGCCGCAACTGTGTGCTGATTGGGCCACAAGCAGCCCACATGTTGAGAACTACTGCTTCAAAGTTGTCAGGCAGGTGTGATGAAGTGTGATCGCTGACTGAGTTATACCAGCAGCACTTTTGCCAACATAGCTTATTTTGCTCAGGGGCAGGAATCAGCTAAATTGTCAAAAGTGCCATTTTGCCAATATAGGCTGCAACCCAGTAGGAGTGTTTAGCCAGTACAGAACAGACCTGGCCAAAGTGGGGAGGTGATAGGTGGGATCCAGTGTGTTCCATAGAATATCCTGAATGGAATGAATTTGTTTCAGCATTGGCTTTAGAATCTGAGTTATTTTACAGAAATAATTATTTCTTATCCTGGTTGCAAAGAAGATACTAAATTGTGAACTGGATGCTCATTGATGCAGTGATGTCTACTTGAGTCTGCAGATGGTCTGAAAAAATAACATTGAAAGGCATGAGCTGTCCTAGTCATCTCAAACTATCTCTGAACCCTAACCACCGTTTAAATGTCAACTTTGTACTGCTGATCACTGCAGCAAAAACATGTACCTATCATATGCTGATCTCAGTTCCTCCCAGGCATCCTTGGGGTGTTAAGAGTTCCACCTGCACCTTACCCAGCTGCCAAAACAAGATTCTCCTTCAATTTCTGTAGGCTGTTATGTAAGGTCACCACAAAAAACTGCAGCACATTGAAAACTGGTAGTATTAACATACATACAGCACAGGACCTACCATATTCACTATTCATTTTTCATAATTTAGGAAGATCCTACATTTGAGAGTATACCCCACAGCTTACCAATTAAACTAGAAGAAATAGGATGAAATTAGAGGTGACTGGGGAGAAGGAGCGCCTTAGGCAGAATAACAGAAAAAAAACATTGACAGTGAGACATATTAAACTGTAGAATCCGCTCCCTGGGTGAAGTAGTGGCATTTAAAGGGGGTCTTTTAGAATTAGGCTGGACAAACCACTAGAAAATATACAGGAGAGAGGGAAACAAAGGTCTTGTCTGTAATAGAAATGGACATGGATTTAATGTAATTAATTTTAAAATGTACCAAGTTAATTTGGTACAAATCTCATGCATTTAAACCAGTTTGCTATGTTCCACTGGCTTCACAAGAGAATATTAAATTGATCTAGTTAAAATGGTGCACTTTTTCTAATATAGAAAGGCTTAATTCCATCTGATAGACCTATATTTTAACAGTAAAGTTTCTGTGAGACCCATGGAAAGCTTTTTCTTCCTGTTCTGTCTTGCAGCACTGTGAATAACAGAGCTTCTCTCTTCTTCTAGATGGACACCAGTTAAAGCAGTGAGCACATCCCCTGCATGGAAAGGACTCCAGACATCTCATTCCATGCTCTCCGGAGGGAGGGGTGTATGACTGTGGCCACTAATATCAAGGATGGAATTTGTTTTACTTTTATGTTTGGAATAGGTTTTAAACTCATGTAAAGGTTTTTTTTTAATTCTGAAACAGATCTGTTTTGTACCGAGTTATTTTTGGGATAAATTTTACTGGTTGCCTGTTGGGCTGAGGTGGTTTTTTCACCTTTGCCGTAATAAAATAGAAATGTGTCTAGAGCTGTAAACGTCTGCTTCGTGTTGCAGCTGGAGTCCAGGGATGGAGCCTGGCCTGGGGCTGCAGGAATGTGAATATGGTGGGTAGGGATCAGGGAAATTGGTATGCAGGTCCATTTCTAAATGTTGGTGTCAAGTCACTCTCCTCTGAGGAAGGGGGGGTTGCTGTTCTGCCTCAGATCTTCCCTGTCCCCACAGTGTCAGTGGTGGCCTGTTAACTGTGCACACCCAACTTCCCTGTGCTGAGTAGAGCCTGTGGGTAGCTGCACAATCAAATACTGCTCTATTTAAACATCTGCCTGAAATGAAATGAAGACTCACTCCAGTGTAACGAGTTAATAAAAGGTGCACAAACCTCCTTGCTGGTCTCTGGGAGGAGGTGAAATTCTTGTTGAAGTTGTTTTGTATTTAACACTTGGTTCCAAAGTTCAGTGCTGGTCCCACCTCTTCAGTATTTTTACTGTAAACAGTTGCTGTGCAAATTCAGTGACTCTAAAATGCCAAGTAAAGATTTAGTCTTTCAACTATCAATTCCCTATTGAATTATTTCTATAAATGGCTTTGGTGTCTGATTAAAAAAACTTCTAGCAAAAAGAATCTAGAGGTCATAATCTTCAGTTTGTACTCATTACTAATCTACTGGCAGCTGGGCCTGGGAAAGAGCTACCTTCAAGTTCTTTTTGGGAGATAGCAGCAAAGGAAACCTCAGCTTGTATATGTCTAAAAACAAACCTGGCTGATAAGGTACAGGACACCTCTTCTACCTTCCCAGTAGAGTTCATATTGGAGAAGAATGCTAAACCTAGAAATCAGGAGAAAGCAAATCATGAGCACTTTGTTTGGACTTAAGTGTTCATGCCTATAGGCCCAACATGTGATCATTAAGTGACAAACTATGAGGACTTTTCTAGACTTGCAAGGTTAGAGATGAGAATTTCTGCATTATTGGGGGGCGGGGGTGTGTGTGTGTCAGGTATGGGAAGTGGTATCACTATTGTTCATGTACTCCACAGCTTAAAATAAGCAATGAGAGTTAAGTTTTCAGCATGGAAAAGTTGAGTGTGCCCTAGGTGTGAGATCGAGATCCCCACCCCAAATTACATCATTTTAAAAAGTCAGCTCATCTATGTTATAGATAGTAGTGAAGGTATGATATCACTAGATTGTACTCAGGCATAGGTACCCAGGTTTACCAAGCCTGCCTCTAAGCATCCACGCTGCAAAATTGCATGACTCAGACCTGTGCAGCTGCATCCATACTGGTGCTTCAGTTTGGATTTGGCACTAGGATTTCTGCAAATGTATTCCAGGGTACTTAGTGTCTGATGACCCACTCTAGGAATTGTTTTGCAATATATTGTGGAATAACTTGGGCCTGTCTCTTGGGCCTCTGTGCAGAGCCTACCAGCATACTTAATGGAGGCACTTCCAGCTCTGCATGCTCTTCTGTTGTCTGTTTCAGCTGGTGCTAAGGGATGTATGCAGCACAGACAGATGAGCTATTCCTGCTTGTGGCTGTGCTGTTAGTGCACCAGGATGCAGGTAGAGGCTATGGGACACAAAGGAGGACATTTTATCAGGGGTTGCTGGGCTGTGGAAAGTAGTGGTGCATCTTGGAGGGGTCATGCATATTGGATGACAGAGTGGAGACAGCTGATGCTTGCTAAATCATTGTAGATTCCCCAACATGCTGCAGGCCAACTAGCACAGAGAGGTAGGATATCATCATCATGGAGACCTGGGATGAGCAACAGTGACTGTAGATTAACTTCTACATGAGGAAGATCTTCATGGAGCTGGGTACCTATATCCCCAGCCAGGTAAGCCCAGGTTCAAAACACATATAAGACCAGCTATAAGGGTTGTGTAAGGACAGTAGGGCTAAAACCTGGGTAAGAGCTTGGCTGAGCCTGTGTTTAAGACACCCTGAGACAAGGATCAGAGGGGTAGCCATGTTAGTCTGGATCTGTAAAAAGCAACAGAGTCTCCTTTGGCACTTCATAGACTAACAGGTGTATTGGAGCATAAGCTTTCGTGGGTGAATGCCCACTTGGTCAGACCCATGAAACAAGGATGGGGAAGTAGGAACTGGCCAGCTCACTGCATGGGACAGACACTCCGTCAGACAAAGTGAGCTGAAAAGGGGTAGGCTCAGTGCATCCTCACAGGCATATAATGCTGGCAAAGGGCAAACATCCCACCAAGCTGAACCTCCTGAGGTTTCCAGCAGGGGACAAAGGTATTCTGGAGCTTCCCTATGCCTGAAGAGCACAGGGGAATACTGACCCCTGCTTCCCCTCAGAAGAGGGGCTTTGGGATCCCCTTTCACCCTCTCAAGGAGACTATGGCAATTCACCCCGCACTGATCCCCCCTGTGAGCAGGGACTACTCCCTCCCCCAAGATGGAAGGTAGATGTGCTCCTCACAGGCCCTTAGCTACCCACTTCCCTTCAACTCTCCCGGGGCAATGGGGAGGTTGGGAGCAGGGTGAGCTGCCTCTCAGCCATGCCCCCTCGCTGACCCTTTCTAAACCAGCACGGGAAAGTCAACACAAAGACATGAAAGGGGAATTTTAGAAGGCGAAAGGCGGCAGCTGCAAACGAGCCCGAACGAGGACAGAGAACGGAGCAAGCGAAGCAGGGTCCGCAGCACACCAGGGAGGGCAGAGTTAAGGGCACCCCACGCCGCTTGGCCTTAACTCCGCCCTTGTGGCGAGGGAACAGGCTCCAGGCCCCTTAGTGCCGCGGCTGCCCCTGGGCGCGGTCAGCAGCAGAGACCGGCCCCAGCTAAACTCCCGCCCAGCGGCCTGCGTCACCCAGCCGCTCGCTTCCCGCCGGGGGTTCTGTGCTTCCGGCCCCCGCCAGCCCGCCCGAGGGCTTCCGCTAACAATTAAGAGGCGGAAGGGGAACGGCGCCTCAGGAGACGCTCTAGCCAAGCTCCGAACTCTATCATTTGTACCGTCGGTCGCGCGCCCCTCACGCTCTCCGCTGGCCAATCAGCGCGGCGAGGCCTGCTCGGAAGAGAAGCACTGGGCTCTGTCCTCTTAAAACGGGAAGTGACGGCGGTGTCCCGGAAGTGCGGGGGCGCGCGGAGACGGCTGGGCGGATCCGGGTGGCGTTGTCACAGCAGCGCGAGGAGGCGAACGGGCCGGGTAGGGTGAGGGCGGGGCTGGGGTGCGCGGGCGGGGCCCGAGCTGCGGCGCTTCTCGGTCTCCGGGTCGGGGCGGCCCTGGTCACGCACGGGCCGGGAGTCCCCTGGGTCCCCGCCACTTCCGCGTTCCCGGCTGGGCGCACCGCGGGTGCCGCGCCTAGCGCCCTGGTCACGAGCCTGCGGTGGCACGGGCTCGGCCTGCGGCCCGCGGGGTGGGGGCCCGTGGGCGGCCCGGGCAGCGTCTCAGGCCCTGGAGCGGCTAGTTCGGGATCCCGGTGACAGCTCGGAGCGCGGGGCAGCGAACGGCCCCGGTAATGGCATTTGTGGGCTGCTGTGTGGGAACAGCGGGTGCTTCCTTGTTTCTGGTAGCTGCCCTAGTTGGAGTCCTAGCTAGAGCTCGTTCACAGGAGCGGCAAGGGAGGGGCGCCTGGACTTTGGCTGTCGCAAAAAAAGCTTTTTGGCTGCCTTGAAATATCAGGAATATAAAGTCGTCTTGGCTGTTTTGCTGAGACATGAAGTGGGTGCATCCAAAAGCCTTCCTTGAAGGAGTCGGGTTGCTGATTAATCTTGTTTTCCAGCTGTTTCTTAGCTATGAATTAAATACCCTTTAACCATTTCCCTTCTCAGTTAATCAGGTTTGTTTTTAGGGCACATGTAGTTCTGCAGTCATCCAGAGTGTTCAGAGACAGGACATCAAACAGAATTCTTAATATAAGAACTGCAGAACTTTTTTCAGCTTTTTATGTACCATAAAGGACACTAACTTGGTGTTTTCCCTTTGTAACTTATCTTTAGTACCTGGACTGGAGAGAGGCTGTACCCAGGAGTATGAATTTCCCCCCTTTACAATCCTGATGGTGGAGTTTTTTAAAAACTGGTGCAATGTGTGGGAGGAGCAAATTAAAACTTGTTGCTAGATTTCTATGGGAGGAGGTCTCTGGACCACTGGAGTGTTAGACTCAGAGCATTTGTGCATGGGAAACAGCTTTATGATGGCTCATTACTGCTGTGTGCTGCTGCTCTTCGGTTCAGAATTGAATCTGAGTGGCAACCTGCTTTTCTGAGCACCATTTGCTAAGTGCAGTGAATGTTCATATCCTTGTACTTCCCATCGAGCTAAGTGCTCTCCTAGCCTCCCTCAAATGGGGTATTTTCACTGCTTGCTTTTGGATTGTTTTGGTGATGGGGAATCCGGAAGTGGTTTCCCTATGTTACCTTCCTGCCTTGTTAGAATGGTTAAAGTCCTGCTATTTCTTCTGTAATGCCAGACACAGTGCATTTCAAAGCTGATATGCATGAAGAGTACGTATGCAGTTTGGTTATTAAGGTACCTGATGTACCTGCTTCCAGTGTGTGAAAGCCCCGTCAGAAGGTTGAGGGGGAGGGAGAGGATGATCACTTCCAGGGTTTTCCAGCCTCTTTCCTAACAGCTCTGAAAATGGCAGCTTCCTTTTTTTTAAACTAAATATATGAAATTGCAGTAGTGCTGGCAACAGCTCAGCATAGTATAGGAAGTGCTGTGTAAGCATTCCTTTCACAGTTCTGCTGATGTTTCTCAAGCTTCACCTGTAGTACACCCTACTAATACAGCCTTGTGGCTCCCACACAACCTATCAACCTAAAGCACCTATATTCTGGCCTAAGCTTCAGTTATAGTCCAGAATGCTCTGCTGTTTCACTCCTGTTTCCCAAAGCTCTTGCAGTGCACCCCAGTTATTGTAGCCCTGTACTAGTTGTAGCACCTATGGAACAATAGGGCCATCAAAATAAGCAGAAACAAAAAAAAAAGAGAGAAAAATAACAATTTAAATACTGTACCTGCCTGGATTTTTTGTTTGTTTTGCCAACGACTTTCAGTGCCCCACTGTAGGGGGTGGCGGCGCGGAGGAGGGGAGCAGCTGCGCCCTGCTGGGAGCGGGCTGCGCGCTCTGTCTGCCCCAGCCAGTGCCAGGTCTGCAGCAAGCCCAGCAGCCCGCGTCCTTCCCTCCCCGCCAACCAACAACTTTCAGTTCCGCTGCAGCCAGGAGCGGCATGGAGCCCTCCCGGCAGGCAGCGCAGTGAGAGGGGCTGAGTGGCAAGCGCCTTGTCTGAAGGAAGCCCTGGCTGCCCCCCCTTCTCTCTCTCCCCCCGGCTAGCCGGGGTGCGCACTCCGCTGCCCGGGGCACGTCTGCAGCGCAGGGAGTCCCGCTAGCCAGAGTGCAGCCACCCGCCCACCTAGAGGCTCGCCAGCGTGGCTGGGGGAGGCAGCCGCAAGCTGCCAAGTAAGTGGCACCGAAAGTTTGCACCCTGTTTTTTTGGGGTTTTTTTGGTTCGCCGCTCCGGCTGCTCTGCACCCTGGTTTTGTTTGTTTGGTTTTGTTTTGTTACACTCAATGTAATTTTGACTATACACGATTTTCACTTTACGCGCTGACTGCGGAACGTAACCCCAGCGTAAGATGAGACAGACCTCTAAGGCAATTTATTGAGTGATCCAAACCCTGTAGTGCAGTCCAAGTTCTGGCAGTCAGAAGCTTCGTGGACACTTGGATCCAAACTGCAGCGTGCCTGAGGGGATGCAGGGTATTTGTGGAGTCCTTTCGTTATTCCTGATGACTGGGCAGTGGGTGGACCTAAAGCCCCCAGATAAACTGGGAATCCTGACCGTTGGAATTCTGCAGTAACTTTGTGCCAGGGCATAAGAGGGGCTTTCCCTGTGGGATGATCAGGCTCTAACTTTCTCTTTCTTCTGAATTCTTGTGGGTATGGGAGCAATTTATGTGAAATGTCCTGTCAACCTGCCTGCTGGTGTGATTAGTGAGTTTTAATTTACTCTTTGCCAGGTGACACACCCATCCATGCTGCTGCCACCATGGGGTAGCATGGTGATGAGCCCAAACTCCCCTCTGACCCCCAGTCTCCCTCACTGAGCATAACACACTTACCCCCAGGCCAGCCAAAATTATAGCTTGCTTGAAGGGACCTTCTGTCAAACTCAGTTATTACTTTTTTGTATTCTAGTAGTGTCTAAGGGCTTTGACCAGGGATGGGGCCACAGAACTTCTAATGTAGAGCGTATAGCATTAGTTGCTCTGTAGAGGTTTCTGTTCTGGGGATTGTTCATGTAAAAGGCAGAAATTGGGGCACATCTTCTCACCAGTAGATTTCTTGGGTAGCAGGGGCTGATGTCCTCCCTTGCAATACTGCTAGCTCCTTGGTTGCCACATCATTAATCAGGCTGTAACTGTAGCCAGGTTGCAGTTTCTTAGGAGCCTGGGTCTCTTTCTAGTGCTCATGTCCTGTCTTCTTAACCCAGGAGGAGCTAACAGTTTGTAAGTTTTGAAACAGCAGGGCTCTTGGATACAGGGATAAAGACAGTAAGAGTTCCCTCTGCTAGGAAGTGATTCAGCCTGCTCCAATTTCCCACAAGCATTGGTTTATCTTTTGTGATCTCCAAGGTTCTGGATAGCATGAGGTGCAACTGGAGCCTTATGCAGCTGCATCATTGCTTAGAGCAAGACAGTCTCGAATCTCACTTTTCTAGAAGCAGTAGAGTCTGGGAGTTCTCTTCCCACTCAGAAGTGGCTTTAGCCAGCAACAGGCACGTACATCTCTACCTCGATATAACGCTATCCTCGGGAGCCAAAATCTTACCACGTTATAGGTGAAACTGTTATACTGAACTTGCTTTGATCCACCAGAGTGCGCAGCGCCCTCCCCCCCCCCGTCCCGGAGCACTGCTTTACCGCATTATATCCGAATTCGTGTTATATTGGGTCACATTATATCGAGGTAGAGGTGTATTATCCTGTTCTAGATAGTCGGAATCTCTCAGGAGCCTGGAGGCTCTTTAGCTGTATTACAGATCAAGTTTGGTGACAGACCCTGGAAGATCCTGCCAAAACTGGCTTTAGGTTCTTCTGTACTGTAGACTCTTGTAGGGTGACATAAGCTGCCACAGTACTCATTCTTTTTGCTGATACAGACTAACACGGCTACCACTCAGAAACCTGTCGTCATGGTAAATGGTGATCTGTCTGTAGTTAAATATCTGTCTGGTTTGAACTTACAGTTGAAAACTGCAACTTGGGGGAGTCCAAAGGAAGGTGATCAGAGATGAGATGCTAGGCTGCTGGGAGGGAATCCAGTGTTCAGGACAATGAAAACAACCAGGAGTATGGAAAGGATTCTAAGACCAGGAAGAAAATGACAGTCCATGTTAGGCAATGCTCATGTTTTAGGTCCATTACAGCAGCTGTAGGACAGAACCTTCTAACAGTGAGCATTTCCTAGGCAGCTAGGATCTGGAGGTGCCTGAGAAGGGAGTTTCCCTACAATGCCTGAGGTTTGACCTGTGATCTGTCACACACTATCAATTATCACATCAGGACATTAGTCATCTTATTGGCCAAGTGGAGCTAAAGTCCTTAGAAGAAGGAATTAAGATGATGATTGGGGGGGAGGGCGCTGCCTCTTCTGCATGAGATTCTGTGCCTGCTAAACATGTTAGGCCTGTGCTCCTGATGGTACGGGACTCGTGAGCACAGGCCATAGGGTGTCTCTGGAAAGTTCAATTACAATTGATTCCTTGATTTTGTTTTTTTTCTAACGATCTCACCCAGCAGGGGGCACCTGGAAATGAACAGCAAAGTGCCTGTTACCCTAAGGCCCCCACTATCCTACTAACCCTGGACTGTGGTAAATGGCTTCTCTCTGCAGCCCAAAGGAAGAGGTCAAGGGCCTTGGAAAAAGCTTTGTGTGCCTGGAAGCCTCCTTCCTTTCTGGCTTGGTGCCTTTCCTGAAGAAGCAACTGAGGAACTGTGACCTCAGGCATGTGCTTTTCAGTGTAGGGAGGAGTGCCCTCCTCCTCCTCCCCTCCCCCCCCGTACTTTGCAATGTGCTTCTGTAACCCTCCACCCACACAAGGGTCACACAGGCCTCCCCTCCCAAGAGCTGTGTGGCTTCTGATTTATGATGTCAAGTATCAGAGGGGTATCCGTGTTAGTCTGAATCTGTAAAAAGCAACAGAGGGTCCTTTGCTTAAAGGTGCCACTGGACCCTCTGATTTATGATGTTACCGTTCTTAGCTCTGCCTGGGGGCCTTGCTGAAGGAAATGCAGCAGCATTACACTTGTCCATTTCTTCTGAGGAGAGATGAGGCCTGTCCTGAGCTGCTGGGCGTAACAGCCCTGACCTCCCAGGTGACTGGCGGGCTGGCGTTTGCTTTTCCCAGTTGTGGTCTGCAGCAGCTTTTCATGGCCTTAGAAATTCTCTAGTTTGTCAGTGTGAGAGACAGGGAAAGGGCTGGTTCCTGTGTGGCTAATGGGGGACTGCAATGGTCCTTAAAGTATTCATCCAGGCTCTCTGGTGTTCCCATCCATCCATGTCAATGGGTCTAATTCTATAATGAGGGCAATTGCCGGTGATGATTAGCAGAACAGCACCTCTGTCCCCCATGAGGCAGGATGCTCATTCAAAATGTGTCTGTTTTGAGGGAAGTCTGGATGCTTGGGAAGATGGGGCTGATGGACAGGGCCAGCTCCAGGCACCAGCAAAGGAAGCAGGTGCCTGGGGCGGCCAATAGAAAGGGGCAGTATGTCCGGGTCTTCGGCGGCAGCTCAAGCGCTCTGCTTTAGTCTTCGGCGAGTCCTTCACTCCGTCTCTTCCTCTTCGGCAGCAGCTCAATCGTTTGTTTTTTCGCTGCTTGGGGCAGCAAAAAAGCTGGAGCCAGCCCTGCTGATGGAGACTAGGTGCTGATAGGGGAGGGGAGAACACAAGATACCCCAGCTGCTTTGTTGGGGGGTGAGCAAATGGGGCACAGCTCCATGCGTGGGGTGCAGACAGAGGCCTGTCGAACTGGTTTCCTGCTCTGACCAATGCAAGATTGCCACCAGCAGCAGCTCTTCGGTAATGTCCAAAGCATGCGGACACTCCCATGCAGAGCCAAGCCAGCTTCCGGAGTGGAGTGCAGGACTGGGAGGAACTGCATTAGCACTGTGCTGGCCTGCTGTGTGTTGCGTTGAAATTCTCACAACTTTCCAGTGTCCAGCACTGGCCAGAGTGCAGGTAGTGGCCTTGGAGAGGCACTCTAAGTGGGTCTCCTTAACTAGTGTCTGCAGGGGAGGTCACGTCTGGATTCAAGTTCTGCCTTTGGATAGCTTGGCCTCCTCCAGGCTCCCTTTGCTCTGACTTGGGGTTTAATTAGTGATTAATTATGACAACTCAAAGTGGAGGCTTCCCTTCCTCTGGTGTGAGGGGAATATTTGGAGTTTGGGAGCAAATGGCTGCATCATCCACCCAGGAGAAACAGGAGACTCTCCTGCAGTTCCACAGTGCGTCTCAATGGCAGCTATTGGGAGACTTTCTGCCTCTCCCTAGTCTCTTGTGAATAGCTCTTGTCAAACCTGATTTAGTTGTTGATGACACTAAAGGTTGGTTGATAAAGGTAACTTTGTAGGTGTAATAGACTCTTGTAAAGTGTTAGAACTAGACAGCATGAGTGAAGCACATGTCAAATTAACTGGCTAACGGAGAGATCATGAAGTAGTTGTCAGTGGGGAATCATTAAGTGAGAGTATTTCTAGTGGAGCTCAGCAGGGATCAGTTCTAGGTCTGATGCTCTTCAATATTTTTACAAAGGATCCGGAAGTAAGTATAAAATCATTGCTGATAAAAACTTGTGGTGGAATGGTAATTGGGGAAAGGGCAGTCCTACAGAGTGATCTAGATCAGTGGTTCTCAACCGGGGGGTACGCACAGGTCTTCCAGGGGGTACTAAACTCATCTAGATAGTTGCCTAGTTTTACAACAGGCTACGTAAAAAGCCCTAGCGAAGTCAGCACAAACTACAATTTCATACAATGACTTGTTTATACTGCTCTATGTACTACACACTGAAGTGCAAGTACAATATTTATGTTCCAATTGATTTATAATTCTGTGGTAAAAATCAAAAAAAGCAATTTTTCAGTAGTGGGCTATGACACTTCTGTATTTTTGACTGATTTTTGTAAGCAAGTAGTTTTTAAGCGAGGGGAAACTTGGGAGTATGTAAGACAAATCAGACTCCTGAAAGGAGTACAGTCGTCTGAAAGGTTGAGAGCCACTGATCTGGATCACTTGATAAGCTGCACTCATTCAAAGAAAATTCATCAATACACCAAGTAAAAAGGTGAGACATCTAGAATTCAAAAATGTAGGTCATACCTATAAAATTGGTTACTGTATCTTGGAAAGCACTGACTCTGAAAAGGATTTAGGAGTCAGAGTGGACAAGCTCCCAGTGTGATGCTGCGGCAAAGAGCTAATGTAACCCTTGGTTGCTAAATCAGGAGTAGTGAGTCAGAATGAGGAGGTGGTTTTTACCTCTGAGACTAATTCTAGTGTGTACGGTTCTGGGGTCAACATTTTTTAAAAGGATGTTGAAAAACTGGAGAGGGTGCAG
This sequence comes from Malaclemys terrapin pileata, assembly GCF_027887155.1. NCBI lineage: Eukaryota > Metazoa > Chordata > Testudines > Emydidae > Malaclemys > Malaclemys terrapin. The sequence goes on from NC_071517.1 coordinate 713,816, forward strand.
AAAGGAGCCACAAACAATGTGAGCGATGGAGAAAATGCCTTAGTGAGACCAATCTGTTTAGCTAATCCAGAAAAATGTGGTGTGTAAATATCTTGATGGAAAGAAAATACCAGCTTTAATCTTTAATCTAGCAGAGAAAGGCAGAACAAGAACCAATTGCTGGAAACTGAAGCCAGACAGACTAAAATTAGAAAGAAGGCAGTTTTTAAATAATGAGGTTGATTAACTATTGGAAGGTTAACCAATGGAAGTGGTGGATTTCATCTCTGGTCTTCAAATCCAGACTTAGATGGATGCCTTTTTAAAAGATGCATTAGCCCAACCTATTATTGGGTTCAGTACAGGGGAAACAGATGAAATGTGATATACCAGAGATCAGACATCTTCCCACTGAATTCATAGATTAAGGCCAGAAGGGACCAGTAGATCATCTAGTCTGAAGAGGCCCGCTACAATGGTGCTGTGGAAGCAGAAGCATCTGCTCAGAGGCTGGGTCAATGTTGCCGATTGTGGAATATTAAGTGCAGACTGGCCATGGAAAGTTTTCTTGTTCACGCCCAAGAGCCACTTGTTTCCAATCCTGTGGCTAACCAGAGCAGGCAGAAAATCTCTACCTCAAGTCTGGAAGTGTTGAGTGAGCACCCCAGTGTGCTGTTTGAGAACACACTGAAACTGCCACCCCAAAAAGCTAGTTCCTGGGAGCTTTGGGCAGCTCATCAGAAATGCACAGCTCTGTTCCCAGGTGGAGATTCAGTGCTTGTGCCATGCTTGGGTTTCTAGGCTCTTTGGTTGATTTGCAGCCATGTGAGCAGCCGTACGTGGACCCGAGAGCCCTGGCAGCTGGAACATTCTTTGTCTATTTTGATGGTCCGGCTAGGGCTGTTTCTCATGTAGCAGAGATATTCAGGAGGTGGCGGAGAACATCACAAAATGGAGCAGAACTGGTCCCTCGGTTTTATTCCCAAACAAGACTTGCATAAAATAAGTGCAGTTAACATCCTGGTTGAATGTTTCACTGGAGTCCATCTAGCACCCCCACACGCTTCCCTTACCAAAACCTCCTCCCAAAGGAGTCTGGAAATGAATGGGTCTGATTGGGTCCCCCACTCTCCACCTGACTCACCCTTGACCTTGACATGTCTCTTTCTAGAATGCAATAGATACTGTTGTCACTCTCATGTATCAGATGTGTAGTAGAAGAAATTAACTGATATATAATCGCAGGGTGTGCCATGTCTGAGTTCTGGGAGCTTTTTCCTTGGGGTGATCCATTGGGGGAGTAGAAATGGAATAATTAATCTTTGCTTATGAAATGTATTGATTAGGAGGTGCATAGATTTTTAAGTTCTGAAGGGACCATTATGATGATATAGCCTGACACAGGCCAGAGAATCTCACCCAGTAACTTCTGCATCAAACCCAGAACTTGTTTGAGCTATAGCATATCTTTCAAAAAATAAAATTATTGATTTTAAGACCTTGAATGAGTAAGAATCCTCTTCATCTCTAGCTGAGTTTTCCCAGTGGCTAATTCCTTCACTGTTAAATTGTGTTCTGTTTCTCACCTGCATTTGTCTAGCTTCAACCTCCAACCACTGGATATCTGTGTAGAGATATTGTAGGTTTATGTAAGTCTATGTAGTCCTTATAAGTTTGTATTTAACTTTATTGAGCATGGAGTATTTTTGTAGTATATGTGATGCAGTATGTTGGAAATGGCTCCCTTGAATAGTGAACAGGATTTTATAATTGTCTTATCCGTTTTGACTTCTGCAGCTATGTATGCAAAGTTTTAGGAGGCAAAATGAAGAATGAGTGGCAAGTCATGTAGGATGATAGGGAGTAATGAAGGATTTAGGGCACTCAAACTGGGGGTCGGGACCCCTCAGGGGGTCACGAGGTGTCCGCCTCCACCCCAAGCCCCGCTTTGCATCCAGCGTTTATAATGGTGTTTAAATATATTAAAAAGTGTTTTTAATTTATAAGGGGGGGGGTCACACTCAGAGGCTTGCTGTGGGAACGGGGTCACCAGTACAAAAGTTTGAGAACCACTGATTTAGGGTATGTCTGCACCACAGCAGTACAAACAGTCATGGGTTTTCAAAGTCTTCACCATTAACTTTAAACTCTTCTGACATTTTTCTGAGGAAAATCTCGCCTTGGATGATGTGGCCTGTGAAGCTTGAGAGGGGGATTGTGGGGTGGGAGTTAAGAATGGCTTTTATAATGGGAATGGGGCTTCACCCTTAACGATGGCTACTCCACACACTACTTCCTACTGCCAGTTCAGAAAGTGGCTGGAGACTTGCACCATTGAGCCAAGTTAGTACAAATGCTATTAATCCAATAGCTGTTGCTTTTCACTGGCCGTGCCTTGGCTCAGACCTTTGGAAAGGACTGAGTGTGAGATATGCCAAGGCAGGTGCCTTTTCCCGCAATTTGGGGACAGCCGGTGCCCCTTTTAGAACAGACTGATCCAGTTGCATTTTGAGCTACAGGCCTGTTGATCATCGCTGAGGCCTCTGGGACTTGGGCCAACAATGTAGCAGACATCTTTTCTTAGATAGACTTGAGTGCTGTAGAGAAGCAGAATGTAACAAAGGCCCAGATCTACTCTTTGGGTTTCTCCACTCAGCTGTTCTTGTGGGCAGAAGGTTTATCTAATCCCACTTCTCCAAAGGTTATCTGTTGTCCTGGCAATTTAACATTCAAAATGCAGAGATTGAAGTCTCCCTACCCCCTGGTGCAGTTGGGACTCCATGGGTTAACCAGAGATTCTGCACCTGCTTGCCAATCTGACTCAGGCGCTCATAAGAGGCCACACGCTGCAGAGAACTAGATGTTCTGGGAATGTCCTGCCCAATTCATCCCCCTGAGACAGCTAGCCAAACCGCCCACAGGCGTTTGGGAACAAGCGTGCATTGAACTGAGCCCTCCGAAAGCTGGAGTTCCTGGCCAACTCTCTGGGGAGCCCTACGTTGGCTGAGGAAGGAATGAGGTGTCTATTGAGGAGCTCTGCAGGACTTCTCAGCAGCATGGCCTCTTGTGCAGGAAGCAGCTGCCTCAGGCCACTGATCCCATTTCCCACTCTCCCCTCCTAGGTGTCACTCACAGGTGTAAAGATGGCAGAGCAGGAGCCGACCGCAGAGCAGCTGGCCCAGATTGCGGCCGAGAATGAGGAGGACGAACACTCGGTCAACTACAAACCGCCTGCCCAGAAAAGCATCCAAGAGATCCAGGAGCTGGACAAGGATGATGAGAGCCTGCGGAAGTACAAGGAGGCGCTGCTGGGACCTGTCAGCGTCGCTACTGGTGAGTCCTGGTGTCCTCTCAGAGCGCGTGGGTCTATCTGTGCAGACAGCTGTAACAGCCAGACCGCTTCTCTACACCTCTGACTGCTTCAGGCAGACACGAAGAACTCGCCCACCCTCCTCCTAGATTTCTCTTCATGCTGCTGAAAGCCCAGCTTTAACTCGAGGATGCAAATGACCAATTGGGAGTAAGCCTCCAATGAGGGCACTGCTAGCTGTCTGGTCTGCCAGTCTTTACCTGGCTAGCTTAAGTCAGCCACTGGTCCTTTGACTAAAGCTTGTGAGTCAATATCTTCTGGGATGTTGCTTCTGAATGAAAGGTTCTGAGACCTCTTTCCTCCCTGGGTATAAAACAAGGGGAACCCTGGATCTCTGCTCCAGGCAGGCCCATTCTTTCTAGTTCTTACCTGCTCCTTTACGTTTCCAGGAACTGAGTGAAAGGAGAGAAAAGGATGTAGATGGGCTGGGGCCTGGGGCGGGGATGTCATTAGCACTTTTAGGACTTGTCTAACAGCCTCTTCTTCGTTTTAGATCCCAGTACTCCTAATGTGGTGGTGACCAAACTGACACTGGTCTGTGCCACCGCCCCTGGTCCTCTGGAGCTGGACCTGACAGGTAAGCAGGAGATGGGTACTGCGGTGTATCTTCCAAGGGAGACAAACCTAGGCTAGCTCAGTGCAGACAGTCGGAGCTCTGGTGGGGGGCCAGGCCAGGTTCACTGTCCATTCTGACCTGGATCCCAGAGGTGGAAGTGACCTGCTGAAATGTGTATTTCCAAACATGCAGTGGGTCAGGCGCCTCCGATGAGTTTGGGGCTTCCAGCCTGGTGGTCAGTACTGCAGCCTCTCTGCATCCTGTACATGAACTGCAGCGTGAAGGCTCCTAGCGCAGTGCCTTTCAGACTCCTGTTGGTTGTGCACATTCAGTACTGCAGGCACTACTTAGATGCTACCAGCTGGAGGAGCCCAGGAGCCACTTGGCAAGCAAGGGCTAAAAGTGGCAATTCTTCAACAAAAAAACTTCAAAAACAGACTCCAACGTGAAGCTGCAGAACTGGAATTAATTTGCAAACTGGACACCATCAGATTAGGCCTGAATAAAGACTGGGAGTGGTTGGGTCATTACAAAACCGAAACTTAATTTCCACAATACTAATTTCTCTCTACTGTTACTCACACCTTCTTGTCAACTGTTTGTAATGGGCCACTCTCTTACCACTTCAAAAGTTATTTTTCCTCCCTTGGTATCCTGCTGTTAATTGATTTGTCTCGTTAGACTGACCTCACACTTGGTAAAGCAACCCCCATCCTTTCACGTATTTATACCTGCTCCTGTATTTTTCACTTCATGCATCTGATGAAGTGGGTTCTAGCCCACGAAAGCTTATTTGTTACAAAATACATTTGTTAGTCTCTGAGTTGCCACAAGGACTCCTGGTTGTTTTTGCTGATATAGACGAACACAGCTCCGCTCTGAAATCTGCTTTCCTAAAGTTAGCAAACCCACGGCCCTAATCCTGCCATAACTCCTCATTCCTCCCACCAAACTCCGCTCAGGCCTGGGGGGTGCAGGACTGAACCCCACGCTAAATGAAGGGGCTTCACAAACAAGTTATTGTTGCCAGAACTCTCTTAAAAATACTGCCCCAAAATAAGCTGTGTTGAATGAAAGCCTTCCCTGGGTTCTAATACATGGGGAATGTTGCACCAGCCTCCTCTGGTGGCATGAGGCTGGAATTACAGCATAACCAGTAGCTTCCTGATAATGGGACTGGGGGTCCCGAGCCAGGTCTCCAGGTTCTCCGTTTGAGGATCACATTTCTTCCTGCTGATTCTGGGAAGAGGACCTTGGTGTTGAGTCTTGTTAAGAGAGTGAATTGTTATGAAACTGAGCCATATCCTCTGGTGTGGATAGGTGGATTCCGTAGGGCTTGCATGGACTAACTTAGAAATGGTGGTAGCTTCCAGCGTGGGTGGGTGTGAGGTGGGGAGATCTCTAAACGGGGACACCCATGAGTAAATCACATTTCTCTTCCTGGGAGGAGAGCGTCTGGGATGCTGTCCCCTGTTGGGGAGTCTGTACCACCGCAGTGTGGTTGCACTCTTCTGTGGAAACCAAAGGTGTTAATGCAGGAGCTGGGGCCAGGGAGGACCCTGACATGAAGGAAGGGACACTTGCCCTGCCTGCAACCTAGCACTTGTTTATATTCCAATAGCTCCAGTCTCTGGTACAGGGCCCACCCCAAATGCATCCCACAGCACAGTCCCTAGGGAATCTGAGCAAACTTCTCCCTTCTCTGTAGGTAACCTGGAAAGCTACAAGAAGCAGTCGTTTGTGCTGAAGGAGGGTGTGGAGTATCGGATAAAAATCTCCTTCCGGGTAAGAACTTGTGAGAGTCACTGGCCCAAGCTTGTCTGTGTACTCCAGGCATACAGCAATCAGACATCCTGAAAGAGGGAGGTCACCAATCCCAAGGGATGCACTGAGACACAGGCCCCTGCCCTTCCCCAGATATGGGGAGGGCGGTGGCCGCTCTGCTGTGAAGTCTTGTTTATCTCTGCAGGTGAACAAGGAGATCGTGTCGGGGCTGAAGTACATTCAGCACACGTTCAGGAAAGGAGTGAAAAGTAAGTGCTTCCATTGTTCCAGACATTGCTTTGCAAGAGTGGGTCTCCCAGCCAGCCTGCAGTGAGATGTATGTGCCACCCCCACTTTCCATCTGGCTCTGGCATGGTGGGAGGAGACTCCTTACTTTAGAACAGGGGGGTCGCAACCTTTCTTGCTGAGGCCCCCCTCAACATGCTATAAAAACGCCAGGGCCTGGGACGGAGCGTGGGGGTCTCGGCCAATGGGGGACCCTTGGGCAAGGCATAGTTTTACTTCTATTTGGGGGGTGAGGGCAAGGGCTGGCGGGGCTTGAGCCAGCTCCGCACAGCAGGGTCCAGGGAGGCAGCACCACCTTCACCCCTTGACTCACTCAAGAGGACACCCAGCCTGTCTGGGGACACAACCAAAACATATAACTCAAAGGGGGGGACTCAATTTGAAAACCGCTCAGGGTGCAGAAGGGGGGGTAGCTAGGGGCTGTGCAAAGTGAGGGGAGTAGCTCAGGGTGCGGGCTGGGGGGCTCCCAATGTGGCTCCCAGCTTCAGCTCCGTGCCATTCCTGGCTTCAGCGCTGGGGCTCAGGGCACCGGGTTTCAGCTGTGGGGCTCCGCGGCCCTCCTGAAAGGGTTTGGGGACCCTCAGTTGAGAACCGCTGCTCATGTGCACCTTTGGCTCCGCACTGGCGGTGGGAAACCTCCTTCAGGCTCTGCTGCAGTGCAAGGGCCTGGATGATGTCAATGGCTCCGGCTGCATTTGAGCCCATCGGCCTCGAATGAAGCAAAACTTAGTGCTTTACGAATAGTGGCTTCTTCGCCTCCTGTTGCTTGACCTGCTGCACTGGGTGGGCGGGTGTCCGTCCCCATGTGGAAGAGGCTCAGAGCCTGCATGGAGTGGCTGAATTCTCTAGCTCTGAACCCAGCCATGTGCCTTCTGTGGGGAGATGGCACGGTAGTCGGGAGGGGCTAGAATCTGTTCATGAACTTCAGCCTCAGCACCAGCTCTGTGGAGGCTCATTCTTTTCCACCCCACCCGTCTCCTTCCAGTTGACAAGACTGACTACATGGTTGGGAGCTATGGGCCCCGAGCAGAGGAGTACGAGTTCCTGACCCCCATGGAGGAAGCCCCCAAGGGTATGCTGGCCCGGGGCAGCTACAACATCAAATCCAAATTCACAGATGATGATAAGACTGACCATCTGTCCTGGGAGTGGAACCTGACCATCAAGAAGGAGTGGAAGGAGTAGCCCCTCCACAGGCCAGTCCCCAGAGAGAGAGTTAGCCAGGCAGTGGCTACAGTAGAAATCCCACCCTGTATCAAAGTGCTGACATTGGAATTTCACCTTCCCCTCCCATTTCTTAAATCCACAAGAAGAGCTCTCAGCTCAGTTACCCTCCCCTTCCCTCCCTCCCTCCCCCCAGAGAATCACTGAATGGAGCTGACCAAACCATGCTGTCTGCATCTGACCTCCAGCCGCCTGCCTCGGGCATCTGCCCCCTAGGCCTCTCCACCACACACAGAAGTAGGATTGCTTCCTGCCCTCCCAGGGCCCTGATCAGGGTCTTCTCCCGTTGCTGCATCTGACCTTTCTTCATTGGAATAAACCACAGGCAGGTGCTGAAGGAGAGGGAATCTCCAAGCTGCTCCCCACACATAGGGGGCTTTTCCTAGTGCTCCTGCTCATGGGGTGGTGCCTCATTTTGGGTGGCTGAGGAATTGTGATGCCAGGCAGCCGCTGAACCCTTCTGTAGGCTAAAATCATGTCTGTGGCCTGCCCCTCCCCTCCAGCCAGTGTCTCGAACACTGGCTGGCAGCTTCATTTGTGGCTGTTTCCTGTAACCATGATGCCTTAATGTGTGTAACATGCATTCTCTAGGAAGGGGCCCTGACCTTGTTAGCTCCCACCCCATAGGTTTGTTAGCATACTGTCCTCTCATCTCAGTCAGTCTTGTTGAATTGGTTTCTTAGAAATGAGTCACAACTAACTTCGCTGCTGGCCCATTCTCCTGAGCCTACTGCCCTGAGAGGAGGAGGACTTGTGGCATCCTGTGCTGCTCCCAGCCCACACCGAGCCATCCTTGGGGATGTCCAGAGAAAGCTGCACTGGCAGAACTCTCCCACTTTCTGCTATGGAGGTGTTGGCCCTGTTAGTGTAGATCTCTCAACAGCCCAGTGCCTTCCTGTGTCTGCCCCAGCATCTTTCCTGCGGTGGGTATGGGAGTCATGAGTGCTGCTGTCACCTCCGAATTATTTCATTGGAGCCATTTTTGGCTGTAAAGCACTGAAATGCCAGGGCAGCTCCTGCCCCGTCTCTTGGTTTGGTTTTCGGCTGGGTGATAAATCAGTCCAGTTCTGCAGCTGCTTTCACAACCTGGTGAGAACAAAGAGCTTGCAATGGACAAATATTCAAGAGCAGTTAATGCCTTATGTATCAGTTCTGCCTTTGAAATCTCGTGCCTGGCCTGTCAGTATTTATTGCCTTGACAAGTAGACTCCATGTCTCCTTAGCAGTCCCTCTTCCCCTTGCATCCTCACAGCACTGCAGCCTGGCATCCCTAACACCCACACTGGCACGGTAGGCGGGGGCAGGAACTCTCGAGGGCCCTCCGGCTACTGGACAAGCATGTTCCAAGCTCTGCAGCCATCTTCTCTGGTTGCTTTGATAACACTGATGTTGTACCAAACTGGGACCAAGTGTGTGTGGTTTTCCTGTAGCTACATCTTCTGCCCCAACTCTTCCTCTCCCCCTACCCCTTAGAGAGAGTTTTGTTAATTTGATTTGGTGCATTTTGTCTGTAAATCTTAGACCCAGATTAACGGATTTGGAATCATCTGCTTCCCCTTTTATGACAGTTAAATAAAACCTTCAAACTGACCATGCGCTGTCCCTTTGAATCCTCTTACTCTTCTTCTAGGTCTCTAGAAGGTAAGTGGCCTGTGAGAGGGGGACAGGACTAGGACCCCAAGTTCACTAATTCCTTGTACACCAGCAGGTACTGGGAAAGGCTTTCCCTTCAGTGATCTTTGGAGGTGGTGGGAACAAAGACGGGGAAGGTGCTTCCCTAGGACTGTGCAGCTTCTCCCTTAAGAACACTGTCCCCTTCACTGCTATTGCAAAGGTTTGTATGTAAAGACCTGTCCCTTGCAACCAGCTCCTGCCTTTCCTGTGGCCTCGGCTAAGAGGCAGCAGTGCTGGGGAGGAACGGTGTGTTTATATGGGTCTATGCTCAGTACATCGTGCTTTCCAGGCCACCTGTGCCCCAAGGAATTAGATAGCTAAGAACCGGCTGCAAGTGTCGGAGCAAAGTGCATTGCAGCAAAGAATAGTGAAGAAGGGAGCTAGTGGGAGGCGTTAAGAAATCTGGTGGGAGTGCCTGGGATGCAGGAGGAAACGTACTGACTAGGCAGAACTAAGTGCACAGCACCTTGAAGGTGAGGACCAGTAGCTTGGAACGATGCAATGGAAGTGGGTTGGGATTTGTGGAGCAGCACAGCTATTCTTGTCAAAAGATTTTTCGCAGAGAAGCAGATTGTGATGGGGAGAAGACACAGAGGGAATTAACTTACCTGTGACCGAGCCACCCCCTTTTCTGCCCTTCATCGTCTCAAGTGCTGCCTGGTGTTCATGGTGCAACCCTGAGCACCTAGGACATGTCTAGACGAGCTCTGACTGTGTGGTAAGCTGGGGTGCAGGTCCAGCTCTATTGCTCTGGCTGTCCTAGTTTCCCCTGCTTACCCAGACTGCCTCAGTCTTGCTGGATGAGGTGCCTTCCCTAGTGGGTGGTGAGCCCTGACTAATCCATCGTTGGTGCAGAGGGTTACTGCAGAACTGAAATCGCCTGATGTCCGTTACAGTGGGCAGCACCAGTGCAATAAACCCACCCAGAACAAACTGCAGCCTGTAGGCAGTTGGTGGCAGGGTGAAATCCTGTCTGATGCAAGTAGTGTCTCCTGTGACAGTCTGTCCAAACTCGGCACGGAGTTCTGCTAGATTCTTTTTTTGGGGGAGGGCGTGTTGGCTGTGACACTAAGGTGAAGGTACCCATCAGTTTATACAAGAGAATTTATATTTCTATTCCATGTCGGTCCTTGTATCACCAGCCCCACGATAGCTGAGTGCCTGCGAGTTGTGCATTGTTATGTGACTGATGTGTCTGAGGACACCGTGGCGGGGTTTGGTGGAGTTCTGTGAGTGTTGCATCCTGCGGTCCTTTCCCTGTGATCGCTCTGGGGCAGTGTGCAAATGGTTCTGCTGAACTTTCCACAGTGATGCCCGGGGCCCTTCCTGAGAGCACAGAGCAGGTGAGGTCCCTAGTCGGAATGGGGATGCTGTTACCCCCCAGGAGGCATCAGCTATGGGGGGGGAGGAGGGGGACCAACCATCTAGGATACTCCCCTCCCTTCCTCACCCAGGAAGCCTCCATCTTGGCAAGTAGAGACTATTCATGGCTGGCTAATGCATCTGCTTAACTATTCCCTGTCCCTTTCATGAGGCGGTGGGCCTGAGGCAGAACTGTCCTGCTGCTCACTAGAGAGCCACCAGGTGGTGCTGTTCCCCTGCCTGGCTCCGGACTGCTGCTGGCCCAAGGAGCGAGTGGCCAGAGTCTTCCCTGATTGAGTACGTGGGTCCCTCGGTCAGCGGCTGGGTGCTGGTCTGAGCCCAGTCCCCTGGTGGCGTGAATTCTATGCAGAGGAGAGCCTGGCTTTTCAAACTCCGTGGCTGAGTGTGCATACCAGTGTAATAGGGGTATCTGCTGGCTTGGCTCTGCATCAGGAGCCATGGTGCAGCTGAAGGAACAGTTGCAGGCCTGAAGAAGGGCTGTGTGTAGCTCAAATGCTTGTCTCTCTCCAACAGAAGTTGGTCCAGTAAAAGATATGACCTCACCCCCCCGTCTGCTCAGCCTCAGGAAAGCAAAACTGCACCCCCTGCCACAAGCTAGGGGTGAGTGCATATCTGCTGGAGTGGCAGCCTCGGAGGGTCAGTAGGCTGCAGGTGGGGGCTGGGGGTTAAAACACTCAAGGGGGAGAGAACCAGCTCCTGGGAGCAGGATAGGTCTCTTGAGGTGCAGGGTTGTAGAAGCCGGTTGGCATAGTGCAGTGACACTGAGCTGGCAGTCAGGATCCCTGCATTCTCATGCCAGCTTTGCCACTGACTTCCTCCATTGATGGAAGTGAGCTGGTAGGTGCCCTCTTCTCTGAACCTTCTCTGAATGGCCATGCTAGGTCAGACTAAAGGTCCATCTAGCCCAGTATCCTGTCTTCCAACAGTGGCCAATACCAGGTACTTCAGAGGGAATGAACAGAACAGTTAATCATCAAATGATCTATTCTCTGTCGCCCATTCCCAGCTTCTGGCAAACCGAGGCTAGGGACGCCATCCCTGCCCATTGTGGCCAATAGCCATTGATGGACCTTCCCCCATGAATTTCAGAACTCTTGGGTGATACCATCTGGTCCTGGTGATTTATTACTGTTTAATTTATCAATTTGTTCCAAAACCTCTTAATGAGGCCTCAATCTGGGACAGTTCCTCAGATTTGTCACCTAAAAAGAATGGCTCAGGTTTGGGAATCTCCCTCACATCCTTAGTCCGTGAAGACCAATGCAAAGAATTCATCTAGTTTCTCTGCAATGACCTTATTGTCCTTGAGTGCTCCTTTAGCATCTTGTTCGTCCAGTGGCTCCACTGGTTGTTTACCTTTAGCAGGCTTCCTGCTTCTGATGTACTTAAAATTTGTTTTGCTATTTTTGAGTCTTTGGCTATCTGTTCTTCAAATTCTTTTTTGGCCTTCCTAGTTATATTTTTACACTTCTGTTGCCAGAGTTTATGCTCCTATTTTCCTCACTAGGATTTTTGCCTCTCCCTGCTTCTTTTACTTTGTTGTTTAGCCAGGTGGCACTTTTTTGGTTCTTACTATGTTTTGTAATTTGGGGTATATATTTAAGTTGAGCCTCTATTATGGTGTCTTTAAAAAGTTTCCATGCAGCTTGCAGGGATTTCACTTTTGGTGCTGTACCTTTTAATTTCTGTTCAACTAACTTCCTCATTTTTGTGTAGTTCCCCTTTCTGAAGTTAAATGTTACTGTGGTGGGCTACTGTGGTGTTTTCCCCACCACAGGGATGTTAAATTTAATTGTATTGTGCTCACTATTAGAGCGGTTCAGCTATATTTACCTCTTGGACCAGATATTGTGCGCCACTTAGGACTAAATCAAGACTTAGTTTTCTCTTGTGGCTTGTTCTGGTCAGTCACTTGGTTTCAGAGCTGGTTGAAGATGGATGGAGAGCTGATGCCAGAGGTCTTGAGTGGGAGCACCACAGTTCCCCACAGCACATGCAATATCTTGAGCAGCAGATCTGTTCCCTCTAGCACAGTGGTTCTCAGCCAGGGGTACAACTCATCTAGATATTTGCCTTATTTTACAACAGGTTACATAAAAAACACTAGTGAAGTCAGCACAAACTAAAATTTCATACAGACAATGACTTGTTTGTGCTGCTCTATATACTATACACTGAAATGTAAGTACAATATGTATAGTCCAATTGATTTATAATTGTAAACAGGAGAAAGTCAGCAATTTGTCAGTAATAGTGCGCTGTGACACTTCGTACTTTTATGTCCGATTTTTGTAAGCAAGTAGTTCTGAAGTGAGGTGAAACTTGGGGGTACACAAGACAAATCAGACTTCTGAAAGGGGTACAGTCATCTGCAAAGATTGAAAGCCGCCGCTGTAGCGGACAGTCTGCTTAGGATGGGATGGTTCCCTTCCAGACTGGAAAGTTCTTGTGGCTTGTTTGGTTTGTTTCTCTTCCCCTCCCCAAGTTGAATCCGAGTATTTTCCAACTGACCAGTCTGTGTTCAGTGTGGCAGAACATGGACAGAAGCTAAGTCTCCTGCTCGTATTTAGGCTGGTGGTGGAAGAACCCTGGTTTGCAACCAGGGCTTGAGATCATTGTCCTTCCTGCTTAGTGGGAGAAGCACCAGGTCCTTTGGCGAGCGTCCATGACTCTTATACAGAGGGCAGCACGTGTGTGGCCTTTGCTTAGCTATTGACACTGACCTGTCCTCAGTCTTCTATTCTGGTTAAGGCTGGGCTGAGAGAAATCTTGAGTCTCCTTAAAGGCTGTGATGAACCCTAGAGGGACACACCTAAGCTAGGTGTATGGGCAACATGAAGGGAGAAGAAATTCTATGTTGACAAATATACGGTGATGCTCTTCGGAGGAATAGTGTCAATTACTCCAACTCATTGCTGGATTCTAAATGAACTCTAGAAACCTCAGCTCACTGTGCAGCATGGTCAAAGATAGCAAACGAAGCATGAGGATGGATAAGACACGGGATGGAAAAATACTGCAAATGCTGCCCAATAAATTGATGGCACCCCCTCCCTAAGGATATTGCATTAGAGCAGGGGTCGGCAACCTTTCAGAAGTGGGGTGCCAAGTCTTCATTTATTCACTCTGATTTAAGGTTTTGGGTGCTAGTAATACATTTTACAAAGGTCTCTTTCTATGAGTCTATAATATATAACTAAACTATTGTATATAAAGTAAATAAGGTGTTTAAGAAGCTTCATTTAAAATTAAATTTAAAATGCAGACCAGTGGCCAGGACCTGGGCAGTGTGAGTGCTACTGAAAATCAGCTTGCGTGCCGTAGGTTGCCTACCCCTGCATTAGATAGTGGTTGCAGCTTTAGTGGGGGAGGCCAGAGATGGCTGACCCTACTGATTAGCAGTCTGGAGCAACTGGAAAGATTGGGACTGACTAAAACGTGTATGATACTGAATAGCACAGAGGTGGGAAACTTGCCCTTTTTCAGAAGCCTGAGGAGGTGAGTGAGAAGAGGATCCCAACAGGACCAGGGAAAGGTGCAAAGTATGGATGATTCAGCAAAGGACCAAACAAATCAGCCGGGAAGCGTTACGCTCCCTTCATAATTGGTCTTTCTGTGGCTGACCTAGTTATGAAAGGCTGGTGTCTTGCTCCTCTCTCTCTAGCTTGGGGACTGGCCGCTGTTGAACCAGTCCCAATAAATGCACTCCAGTTTTGGTGTACAAAGCAAGAGGGGTTTCTCTGCTCCTAGGGCTGCTGTTGTGATGTCCCCTGGACTGGGTCAGAGCCAGTGCTCAGTCAGATGGAGAGGGCAACTCGTAGACACACAATCGGAAGGGACTCCGCTGTCCATGCGGGAAAGGAGGCCTTTGTCCTGTGGAGCTTCCTTGGCTGTGCTTAGCCCCATGTGCACCCTGGCTGGAGGTGAGGATGCCCTTCAAGGGCCTAATTTATCCTCAGCTGTTTCTTTATGATGTGCCCCCAGTGCAGTGAGAGGTGGTTGCTCCTAGCTAGGTCATGGGGCCTCTCGACCTCTACTAGCTCTCCAGCTGTACCATTCTCACTGGTTTCTGCCACCCCCCTTCCTGTGCTAGGCACAGCACCCACCCTCAGCTCTGGTCTATCCTGTTCACATGACTTTTATTAGTGTCCTAAACCTGTTAGCTGTGGTAAACTGAGCTCCTGCCGTAGGCAGCGAGTGTGCCCTTATAGTAAGGCCTTCCCCACGTGCTCTGCGCTCCATTTCTAGCCTGCAGAACCAGTAATGCTTGCTTGCAGATTTCCTCTTAGGCTGCTCAAAAGGAGCAAATTCGGCTGACTAAGCTAAAGCAGTAGCAGCTGCACTCGGTTTTCAAGAGCGAGGCTGACACATTGTCCCACAACTCAGCAGTTCTTTGGCAGCAGGAAAATACACGTACCTTTTGCTTCTAGCAGAGCCCTCCTGCCTCTCACAAGAGGCTTCAGCCAGGTCTTGTGTCCAGTGAGGATTTTTCCATTGGGCATCATCCTGGTTCAGTCAGTGTCTGTCCCTAGCTGCGCTAAGTGCAGCTTCCTGAGGTCTAGCAGGATCCAAGGCAGAGCCCCTACCCCCTCTGGGAAAGGAGTGGTTTTGCGGGCCTGGCCCATAACTCCCAACCACCGTCCTGCATCTTGGAGCCCAGACAGGTTTGGATGTACAATGGTATTAATCCATCATCTCCTCATAACTGCTCTAATCACTACCCTGGGCCTGAGCAGACACGCACACTGTGTTAGCCACGGAGTGGTGACAGTGTGCTGTGTGCTTTGCTGATAAGGAGAAAGACAAGGGCAAAACTCCCCTTAAAGTCAGTGGAGGCTGGATTCCACCAAAGCTCCCGACCCCAAGAAGCTTATCACACTGCTCCATTTGCCTGACTCTCTGCATTTAAAGAATCTCTGGGGCCCTTCCTCTGATACCAGGCAGGTCAGAATGAAGAATGCTGGGCTCACACCTGATTCCAACCTTCCTAATGCACAGCAGCTCCCCTAGCTACCTGTGGAAGTAGTTTAATTATCCATAGCGTAACAGCTTAATAATCTGTGAAAGTCTTTAGAATCAGGGCTGGTAGGATGGGGTCTCAGCAAGGAAGAAGTGGGAGGAAAGTTGTATAGTAAGAAAGTGGTTTAGTCACTTAGCAGCCACTCAGCAGGGCATGGCCCTGGAGCTGTTGCAATAGGTGCTCCAGTGAACCTGTGTGAACTGGCGATATCCTCTGGATCCAGCCAGTGCAATGGAAGAGAGAGCTCATGCTCACTCAAGCAGAGGTGCCTCTCATCGGACTAGGGTGTTAATATAATCTCAAGCCCTCAAACTCTCCACCAGTGGGGCCCCTGAATGCATGACCTGAGCCTGACGCTGAGAGAGGACACCTGTGGAAACAGAACCAGGAAGGGATGGGGATGCAAACTAGGAACTGCCCCTCCATTGCCTCTCCTGGGGTCCATGTGTGCAGAGATGGCAGCTCTGCTGTGTAGCTAGTTGTCATAAAGGGGTTTCCAGGTGGGATGTAGGTTCTTGCTCAGATTGGCTTGGTGTATAACCACACTGCTCTGAGCTATAAGCCATGTGTGCAGACTTCCTGCTGAGCACCAGACATAGCAATGGGCAGGCATGAAGTGCAGTGGGGCTTGTGTGCATGTTGCTTTGCATGATTGATTCTGGTCTATAATTAAAAACACCTTCTTTGACTCCTGTGAGATTTGCTTCAAGGGAGTGCCAGGGAGCTTAATTGCTGCATTAACTTCATTTGGGTTCTGTAATGTTTGCTGGGATTAAGGAATTTTGTACAATTTAATTCCTGGCTCTGTCTATGTTCCAGTGATGACTTCCAAAGTGCTGTAATGTACTAGGGGCTTTAAACAAATAAGGCAATGGCCTTGCCAGATGTACTGTGATTTGAGACATGAGAAGTGTCTGTGGCTGGAGTGAAGGCCTGGGTAAGGCCCACAGGAGTGCTGCGCTCCTGGGGACCAGAACACGCAGTTGCTGAAGAGGTTGATGGTTGGCACCGTAAGTGTTAATTTTTGTGACTTGACTTCCCTTCCCCTTTAAGTCTGCTGGGCCTGGGGGCGGCAGGGAGTCGTCTCGCCCTCAGGACTAAGACTGCCATTGACCCAGGTCGCGCCTGTCTCCAGCTGAAGAACAGGGATAGTAGCAAGTCTGCAACTACGTGCATGAAAACAATTGGAAGCTCGAAAGAAGGCTAGCTGCTGGGGCTGTTTGTAAATCACCTGTTCCTTAATTAAATACAAGAGAACACAAAGCAAACCAAAGAAGATCAACTGCTGCTCCCGCTGAACAATAGTGCCAGTGTTTGTTGGCAGCATCTTCTGCATTGGTTGTAGAGATAAGTGGCCCTTATCTGTGCTCGTGTTCTCCTGAGAATTGGCTTTGCTGCTCCTATGAGCAAGGTGGCAATAAATCCCCTCTCCTTCTGTTCCATTGTGTCTACGGCCGTGGCAAAGCAGAGGCCTGGGCAGTTCCCCCAATTGCAGCCAGCCAGCTCCTTCCTAAGCACTGGCTGATGTCTCAGGCTCTGAGGGTTGAGGCTGCCTAACAGCTAGGGCCACGTCCACCCAGAACAAAGGAAGCAGCCCCGTGTTGAAATGGCTCAGGTTTGCACAATCAGGAAACAAACTGCTGATGCTTCCACCCTCCCAGAAACTGGGATTTCCCACAGTGAAGGTGGTAATTGCAAGTGCTGAGTGCCAGGTGTGGGGCTTGCTAGGCTCTGAGGGACCTGTGTCCCTCCTAGTCGCCATTGCTAGAGGATGGTAGCTGTGCCATGGGGCTTCCTAAATGGGGTGTGAGGGAGGTGTCGGGCTCTGCCTGGTTTGTTTGGGTTGCTGCAGCAGGGCTGCTCCTCAGTGACTGCCTGTCCTGGCTCACTTATCAGTGCTGCCAGCATTGACCCCTCCAGGAAGCAGCTACTACTCCTGCCAAGTGCAAGGGGCTTGGCTTCTGAATGGAGTGAAACTATAAAGGGGTTGCAGTCCTGCTATGGTGATTAGTTCAGGCCCCTGCCTCTCTCCCTTCCCCGTTGTTGTATTTTGTTGGTGGAGGAACAAGAGGTCCTATCTTCAACTTGTTGGCATTTGTCTGTAACATCATGGCTTTTGGACGCTGCAGCAGATCCCCTCAAAAACTCCACAAAATGTTCTAGGCATCACTATGTAAAACTCCAGCCTCTGGTGACAGCTGGAAGGGGAAATGGGAGACCCCCTAGACTCTCTGGCATCTGGTTAGCAAACTCAGCACCTTCAACCACCTCTCTGAGGGCAGTAGATTAAAAAACAGGTTGATGACCACCCCTGACATCTTCCAGCATCACAATCCCCAAGACTCAATTTAAAATGTTGAATGACTTACCTTGCTCCCCTTGTCTGGGAGATAATAGATTTATTGGACCAACTTCTCCCAGACAGAAAGAAAAGAAATAATGATCATAGAAGCGGAAGGGACCTCGAGGCGTCATTTAGTTCAGTCCCCTGCACTCCAGGCAGGACTAAGTATTATCTAGACCATTCCTGACAGGTGTTTGTCCAACCTGCTCTTAACTACCCTCAATGATGATTACACAACCTCCCTAGGCAATTTATGCCAGTGCTTAACCACCCCAACAGTTAGGAAGTGTTTCCTAATGTCCAACCTAAATCTCCCTTGCTGCAATTTAAGCCCATTGCTTCCTGTCCTATCCTGAGAGGTTAAGGTGGAGGAGGCATGAAGGGAGAATGGAGAACCCTGGCCTGGGGCATGTGTACACCCCCCTGGCAAGGATGAAGAATGGAGTACCCAGTGTCAGAGGAATTGGGAGCACATGGCGCCCCTGGCAGCAGGGTGAAGTTGCAGGAAGTCCCTGAAATAGAGGGGGCTGGGAAGCCACACAGGAGCTTGTGGAGAAAATGGAGAGCTGCAAAGAGCTCAGCCAACAGATGCTACACTGTGTGTTCTGACAGGACACTTTCGTCACTATCAAAATGTTTTGTTCCCATCCACATCTTCTTGGAGCTTTCCTCTCCCTGCTGATTTACTTCCTGCCAACTGGGAGAGGGGCCCTTTCAATGGGCTCTTGAGGAGTGTCTGTTGTTTCTGTGGAGTTGGGGACTGGGACCTTAATGACTGTCAAAACTCTTCCCCCTCGGCTTCCAAACAAGTCTGCCCTCTACAACCCTCCTCCCATCTTTAAACCTGAGAAGCCCTGTGCACTTAAGGTTGGCTAACATGCACCCCTTGGACTATGTGAGAATCCTGGGGGCCACTGCTAGTTTAAAAGAAAACAATGAAAAAGCTATATTTTAAAATGCCAAAGCTAGTAGGTGGGCCTGGGTCCCCTTGCTCCCATAGGAAGGACCTGGCTCCTCTTGGAATGGTGGCAGCAGGTCTGGCAGTGCTGGCTCACTGCCCCCTCAACAGTTGGGCAGGACTTTGACCTAAACTTTTCTTCAGCTGGTTTAGAATGAGGTGGCATTTGGTGAGTGTCTGGGACGTGTCCCAGAGGTACCAAGTCTAACCCACGCCTCCTCTCTCACAAACACACCCTGCATATAAAGAGAAACCTGTTTGCATAGCTAGATGGGCCAGCTTTGTGACTGCCACAGGGAGAACTAACACCCTAAATAAGTATTCAGCCGGAAAGCGTAGCTGAGCCCTGGAGAAATACTGAGCTTTGTGCCCAAACCAGGCTATGCTGCCCCCTCTCCTCTTCCAGTCTTCCCTTGCCCCATCCTGCCTTCCTCTTGGGGATAGAACAGACGTGTTTGTTCCTGTCCTTCCTCCTTGAATGTTCATTCCATTAAGTGCACCACTTAAACCAGCGTCTAGTCTACATAGCAACCTCCATCGTATGAAAGTGCTGCGCCTAGGCTGAAGAATTTAATCTGAAGTGGGATTTTTTACCCACAAAAGCTTAGGCCCAAATAAATCTGTTAGTCTTTAAGGTGCCACCGGACTCCTCGTTGTTTTTGTGGATACGGACTGACACGGCTACCCCCGATATTTGAGCCTAGGCTGGTTACTAGCCACTCCTTGGGGCACTTGACCTGAGAGATGCTGGGCTAAAAAGAATCCCTTTGCTCTGTTTGTTTGTTTCCTTTGTGCGTCTCTCAGCACCTCAGGGAGAGTCAGCTTAGCCATGTCCCTTGAACCACTGGACTCAATCCTAGAGACATCAGCCCCACCAGCAGGGAGCAGAAACAAATGAGTCCCAGCTACACGAGTAAGGGGGGAGGGGCTCTGTGGCTCTCAGAAACTGGAATTTTTGAAAAGTAGTCAATTTAAAATTGACAGGGTGCCTTTAAGAGGCCTGGGGCTGTCACAGAGGAACTTGTTGTGGCCTGCAGAGGTCCATTGCAGTTCTTCTGAGCTTAAGCTCCTGCTCATGCCATTCCCTCAGCATTGCCAAGCCATTGGGAGTTTGCATTCGATCCATCAGCCCAGGGTGCAGTCCAACCCCACTTTGCAGCACTACAGGGGATCACTCACCCTTTCACTGCACGACATACATCTAGGCATCTTAGTTAGCAGTAAGCATGACAGAGTGCAAGGCAGCGTGGGGGCGAGGAGCAGCATTGCTGTGCACGCAAACTCCTTCCCTCCTCATTCTTATGGGACTCGTATTCACACCTCACCAACGTTGCATGAACACCGTCCCATCAAGGCAGCCTGTATTGCTACAGAAAACCCTTCCTGTTCTGCCCCCGAGTTCAACTGAATTTCTGTTATTGCACTCAACAGTGTCAAATGGAGAAATTCACTTCTTAGAAGTGGTCTAGATGCTACTTACATGCTGCTGAACAAAAAGGGAAGCAGGAAGGCAGGCAGCCTGGTGAAGGGCAAGGTTCAAAAGATTACTTGAGCCAAACAGAGATCCTTACACATTTGGAAATCTGACCCCAGTGAAGCCAAAAACAGGAGGAAAACTACAGCAGGGGATGTATGAGAGGGAAATTTGGAGGGTGACAATGGAATTCCAAGAGCAAACAGCTGAAAGTATCAAAACTAACCACAAAAAATTCTTGATGTATCTCAGAAGTAAGAAGGCTGTAAAAGAATTGGCGGGTCTGCTGGATCCACAGGGATTAAAGGAGTAAGAATTTTGGCTGAGAAGCTACATTATTTCTTTGCAACAGTCTTCCTTGCAGCAGCTGGTAGGGAAATACCATGCTGTTTTCTGTTACTGAAAATGAAGGCGTTTCAGCCTGACGTGCTAAAAGAGGTGCTGGAACAAAGTGATAATTTAAAAAAATAAATCCCCAGGCCCAGATGTACATCCCAAAGTTCTCAGAGAGCTGCAGTATGCAGAAGATGAACTGCCAGCAAAAATATGCAATATCTCATTAAAAACATCTACAGTACCAGAGGATTGGAGAGTAGCAAATGTTATACCTCTATTTAAACAAAGTCTCTAGAGGTGATCTAGGGAATGAAAAGTTTCAGAGTAACAGCCGTGTTAGTCTGTATCCGCAAAAAGAAGAACAGGAGTACTTGTGGCACCTTAGAGACTAACAAATTTATTAGAGCATAAGCTTTCGTGGACTACAGCCCACTTCTAAGAAGTGGGCTGTAGTCCACGAAAGCTTATGCTCTAATAAATTTGTTAGTCTCTAAGGTGCCACAAGTACTCCTGTTCTTTTTTTAGGGAATGAAAGACCAGGAAAGCCTTACATCCATATCTAGTAAATGGGTTGAAATTATTAAAAATAGAACAAAACACTTGGAATATGGGTGTCATTATACAGAAAGCCAGGGAAGATGACCTAATGGTCCCTTCCAATCTTAATATCTATGAATCATATGATGGGGTATAGCCAGCATGGTTTCTGCAGCAGAAAAACAGGTCTGGCTAATTAGAATTATTTGAATGTGTCAAGAGTAGCAAATAAAGGTTGACAACATTTATTTAGACTTTCAAAAGCCTTTGACAAGGTCCATCACAAGTGGCTACTAAAGAAACTAAGTCATCGTGGTGAGAGAGGCAAAGTAGCATCATAGATCAAAAACTAAGAGGAAGCAAAGAGCATTAAATGATCAATTTTAATCTTAGCAAAAAGTTAACAGCAGGATCTCAAGAATCTTTGCTAGGCCCAGTGTTGTTGATTGTATTTAAATTATCTGGAAAGGGGGGTGAGCGTGAGGTAGGAAAAATTTTAAGCTAGGTAAATGGGCAACATTCTGTTCAATTATGGTAAATGCGAAGTACTGCACACTGGAGGGAAAAACATGCACTACTCCAACACATTGCAGGGGTCTAAACTCAGAGCATCAGTTTATAAAAGGGACTTGGGCAGCACTGTAGGCTGCTAAGTTAAGGCCTCTGTTCAGTGTGCAGTTGCAGTCAAAATAGCAAAGGTGTTAGGCTGCAGAAGGAATGGAATAGAGATGAATATGGAAAATATTATAGTGCCATTATGTAAATCAGTGCTATGTTCTCATTTGGACTGTGCAGCACTGGCCATCTCATCTCAAAAAGGCTACTGTAGAATTAGGGGGGCTGGGGAAAAGTTCATGAAAAGTGGCACAATCCCCTTTGGTTCAAGGTTTACGTCCACAATTATTCCATTAGATCCATAGCTTAGAAATATTCTTGGATTCCTTGCTGATGCAGAGATCTCACAGTAACAGCCATGAGTAATGCTTTCTGCCATCTTGGGTTGGCAAGGAGGCTCTATCCCATCCTAGCGGACAATGACCTGGCTTCAGTTATTCACGACTTTGTGACCTGTTGGCTGAACTATACCAGGGAATGAAGCCTTCAGCATTTAGGAAACTCCAACCTGTACAGAAACTACTGCGTATCTCCTCAGCCACCACAGACTACTGCAAACACACCAGACCTGGCCTCTGCTTTCTACATTGGCTTCCCATAGCATTTCAAATCAAATTCAAGGTCTTGGTCCTGATCTCCAAGGTATTCAGTGGCCTGGGCCCAGGGTATCTCAAAGATTTCCTGAGCTCTGGAACAAAGACCATGGTCAACTGGTCCTTAGGCACAATGGAACTCTCTACAATAAGAGTAAAGTTTGTCTGTGGAGGAGACAGCACTTTCTTGGGGGCCAGTCCCAGTCTGTAGAATTAACTCCTCCAGGAACTTAGACCATCACAAACCTTGCCACCTTCTGCTCCAAGTGCAAGGCTCATTTCTTTTACCTTGTCTTCTCTAACACAAACACATAGCAACAGGTATATTTAAATAAATAATAAAAAAAACCCTAAAACCCTGCCAAAACAAGACATTCTACTGCATATATCCCCTCCCTGGGGGAGAGAAGGTGAGAGAACCAACACCATATGACAGATGCGTAGTCGCATTGTTTAATACACTACTGAAAGGCACTCAGATACTGCAGTGATGAACATGATATAAGAACCTCTATAGAATAGAGAATGACTAGAGCATGGAAAAAAATCATATGAAGAGAGACCGAAAAGACTGGGCTCATTTACCTTAGGAAAGGAGATGAATAAGAAAAGACATGATAACATCTATAAAATAATGAATGCTCTGGAGAAGAGCGATTGGGAGCTTCTGTTCTCCCTGTCTCCTAACAATAACAAAGGACAGCCCATGAAACTGAAAAATGGCAAACGGGTGAAAGGAAATACTTCTTCATGCATTGGATAATTAGAACTCTCTACCACTGGATGTTGTTGGGGCTTAGAATTTAGCAAGAGTCCAAGAGGGATGGGATGCTTATGTGGATAAAACAACTCTCCAAAGTAATAACTAATGCTAAAGAATATTTGGAGGACTATAAAACTTCATCTTTCAGGGTTTAAACAATCTCATTATTAAAGATCTGAATGAGAGTTTCATGGGGAGGAAGGCAGATTATCCCACATCTTCCTATTCTAGGATTTCTTGCACCTTCCTCTGAAGGCTCTGGCACTGGCCACAGGGAACTGGACTAGATGGACCACAGGTCTGATCCATTAGGGCAGTTCCTATATCCCTGACAGGACAGTGCTCTGAAGAAGCTCCCACAGGCTAGAATTTGAGCTAGCAGTGCT
The DNA here is from genome assembly GCF_027887155.1 of Malaclemys terrapin pileata. Lineage (NCBI taxonomy): Eukaryota > Metazoa > Chordata > Testudines > Emydidae > Malaclemys > Malaclemys terrapin. The sequence continues at coordinate 737,098 of NC_071517.1, forward strand.
GCTTGGAGCTCATAGGACTAGGAATGTAGCGGATATTAGCAGAGCACTAGGTTGGAAAGCTCATTAGCTATTGCAAACACAACTAAGCCCATTACGGAACACGGGAGCAGGCCCCACTGCATCTATCTGTGGGGCTGGGTGAACACTCAGGGACCTTCTTTCACCAAGGATATCGGTGTTGCTTTTTATTCCTGTCCTGACTCTGGGCACGACACTATGGGGCATTTCCAGCACCCCCCTGACGGCTGCAGGCGCTGGGGCGGGAGCTGTTGATCGAAGGCCAGGCCAGGCGGCTACAGGCCCTGGCGAGGGCGGGGGCCGCTCTGCTGGGATTGCGAGGCCCGGAGCGGGCTGCAGCGGAACCGGGAACAAGGGGCCAGTTCTCAGCCGCCCGGGCGAGGCGCTGGTCCCGGGGCCCTGGCGCTGCTCGGCCCTGGGCGCTGGTCCCGGGGCCCTGGCGCTGCTCGGCCCTGGGCGCTGGTCCCGGGGCCCTGGCGCTGCTCGGCCCTGGGCGCGGGGGGAAGCTCCGCGGGAGGCGCCGAACAAGGGACCCCCCGGCACCTCTGGCTGGGAGTCGTGGCGCGGGCCGGGCCCAGCCTCCCGCCCTAAGGCCGGACAGCGGGGAGACCTCGGCCGCCTCCTTCGCGAACCCGCGGGCTCCGGGCGCAGCGCCGCGCCCTGCCGGCACCCCGCGCAGCAACAACTACCGGCAAGCCCCGCGCCCCTCCCTGCCCCGGAAGAGATTCCCCGCCCTTCCGGGTCAGAAGGTGGCCCTCGCAAACGCGGCCCAGTCAGAATCCAACACGAACGAGTTCCCCCGTCCCTCAGAGCGCGTGCCCAGCAACCGCCCTATGCGGGAGGGGCTGCCCGAGTGCCACGTTCAAGAGGAGAACGGCGAGGGGCGGGTCTGGTCTGACCACCAATCAGATCCGGTCGCTGAGAGCCTGAGGCGGTGGCGTTGACCAATCGCAGGTGACAGAGCGGGCGAAGCGACCAATTACAGGATGCTAAAAAAGAAGTGAGGCAGTAGCCATTCAGAGGGAGTCGGAAAGGGGCGTGGCGACCCGATTAGCAAATAGAAAACGAAGAGAGTCCCGGGCGCTGGGCCAAGCCAATGGGAGAGGAAGGCGAGGGCGACGGGCTCAGCCAATAAGGAGCGGCCGTGGCGGGGAGGGGCGGGTTTATAAGAGGGAGGCGGGTGTGGGGGACTTTCCTCCTGCCGCCGTCTCTGCCGCAGCCTGTTCCCGGCCCGTCTCCGCCGCCGCCATGAAGCTGCTGAGCGCCCTGGTGCCGCCGCTGCTGGGCCTGGCGCTGCTGGGCCTGGGCCTGGCGCGCGCCCAGGCGGACGCCGAGGAGGAGGACGGGGTGCTGGTGCTGCGCGCGGCCTCCTTCGAGCGCGCGCTGGCGGCCCACAAGCACCTGCTGGTGGAGTTCTGTGAGTGCGGGGCGGCTGCGGGGGGTCCGGGCGGGGCGGGCGGGGCCGATCCGGGCCGGGCGCTCGTGGGGGAGCGCAGCGCAGCGCCGGCCTGAGCCTGTCCCTGAGCCTGTCCCGGCCCTTGCCTTGCAGACGCCCCGTGGTGCGGCCACTGCAAAGCGCTGGCCCCGGAGTACGCCAAGGCCGCAGCCGCGCTGAAGGCGGCCGGCTCCGAGATCCGGCTGGCCAAGGTGGATGCTACGGAGGAGTCCGAGCTGGCCCAGCAGTTCGGGGTGCGCGGCTACCCCACGATCAAATTCTTCAAAAATGGAGACCAATCTTCCCCCCGGGAGTACACAGGTGAGCCGCGGGCGCTGCCCTGGCCCGGCGGCCGGGCCGGGCCTCTGCAGGGTTTGCGGGGTCGCGGGGCAGCCCTGAGATGGGTTCGGTCGGACTTCTTGTGGTTGTAAATACTCCGAATCGAGACTAACCCCCAAGTGGATCCGCCTCTGACCCCCAGTGGGCAGGTTGGGCTGAGCACGCCGGGTTCTTGTTCTTCGTCTGTTTCATGCACCGATTCCGCAGTAAAGAGACGTGGGTTATGTCAGAACGGAATGAGCTGATGTTTCTTTGTCCTGGGTGTTGTGCTATGCATCGCCATGGTCAGGAGGAGTGAGACTGCGACTGGACTGTATTAAGTGTGTCCAGAACAAACTCCGGAGGAGGAGGAGGAGGAGTAGATCTCTTCCAAAAGAGAAGTTTACAAAACTTGTGTATGGGGGTGTATTACTGCTGGTGGAAAAAGTAGCGTCTGGTAACAGAGCAGGGCTGAGGTGAGGGGTTCTCTGAAAACAGAATTGTAGTCTTCATTGTCTAGTCATTCAGTATTTCTTCCATATGTTAAGGTGAGTCCTTTGGTGCCATTCTGTGGGGAAATGTTAGAGGAATAAGTTTGGAGACACCCTAGAGCAAGTTCCCTAAGACATTAAATAAAAGATAAAAGAAGCCATAAATTCTACAGTGCTAGAGAGTAGAAGTCCCAGTGTAGGTTGTGTCACTTGAGGCTGTGCATTTCTCATCCCTAAAAATGCTGAGTCTATACTTAAGCAAAGAGCAACAGAGGGTCCTGTGGCACCTTTAAGACTAACAGACGTATTGGGAGCATACGCTTTTGTGGGTAAGAACCTCACGTCTTCAGATACTTGAGCAGTGCATCCAAGCCAGGGTATATATGATCATGTCCAATGTGGTTCCTTCCTCTATGGGCTCCTAGAGTTTAGTGTTAGGAAAGCAGTATGCTTAAAGCTCAGTTTGTAATGATTATATAGTGATGCACAAAGCTGGAATCAAACTACTTGGGGCAGTTGCTATGAATGCTAAATGTAAAAGTCCATCTTGGTGAGGGAATGTTTTTGGTCAACCTGATTAAAATAAAGGCTCTCAACGGCTGTAGTAAGTTCCAAAACATTTAGATTCTTTTGAGGGCAAAAACATCTCAGGGTGCTAAAACAAAGAATGAGAAATACTGATGGTTTTTCAGTATGAAAATCCCAGAATCCTTCAGGAGGTCTGCAGTGCTGATAACATTGGTCAAAGTCTAAATGTGCTTGGGCTAGCCTGGTGACTGAAACAGTATGTGAAAGGAGTGGATTCCAGAGAATCCTTGTACCTTGGTTCAGGGTGCTATGGGTGGGTTTTAGTGCTACACAGAATGCCTTGGACTACTTAGTACCTCCAGGTGGGTGCAGGGCTTTGCTTACTCCAGGAATCCGCTCTGATGGAAGGTGAAAAGAAAAGTAGAGAAGATTGGGGCTGGAGGGTGAATGGACCACTTGTTCCTCACACACCAGATCAGGTGCTCTGTAATGTCCCTAGAGTCAGGACACATGCTCGTGCCTTGGTCTGTAAAAGTAAGGATGAACACTGAACTTTCTTGTCTTTCCGATGTAGCTGGCAGAGAAGCTGATGATATTGTAAACTGGCTGAAGAAACGCACTGGTCCAGCTGCCACTACCCTGGCCGATGCTGCTGCAGCTGAGGCACTGGTGGATTCCAGTGAAGTCAGTGTGATTGGGCTCTTCAAGGTAGTGTTTGGGTTTTGCATGGTGTCTTGTATCAGAGGGGTAGCCTGAATCTGTAAAAAGCAACAGAGGGTCCTGTGGCGCCTTTAAGACTAACAGAAGTACTGGGAGCATAAGCTTTCGTGGGTAAGAACCTCACTTCTTCACTTGCATCTGAAGTGAGGTTCTTACCACGAAAGCTTATGCTCCCAATACTTCTGTTAGTCTTAAAGGTACCACAGGCCCCTCTGTTGCTGTTTGGGTTTAGATCTCAGAAGGGCACACGGCATGTCTGCTGCAGATTTTCTGCCTGCTGCAACTCTGGGAGCTTGCAAAATCAAGCACAGCTGTTGCCCAACATTCCCTGTCCTGTTTTGCTGAGTATTCAGTATTCACTGGACCCCTCAAACTGACATGCAATATAAAACACCTTTTTTCTTCTTTCCCAGGATGTGGAGTCAGAGGCTGCCAAGCAATTCTTGCTGGCAGCAGAGTCCATTGATGACATTCCTTTTGGGATCTCTTCCAGCAGTGATGTCTTCTCCAAATACCAGCTCAGCAAAGACGGTGTTGTCCTTTTTAAGAAGGTAAGGAGTGGTTCAAAGAACATATGCCATGCTTAATCTGAATTTCTCTACCTATTAATGTTCCAGGTGACCATTTAAGATGTCTGAACTTGGATCATTTAACAGTACTCTATGTAGAGTAACTTTCACACTTTCCCCGGTATAGTTAATATCCCTGTTCGTGGATCTTCCACAGCAGTTGGGAGGAAAACTTTTTTATTTTTTTAAATCAGAAAATGTTGTAAAACTCCAAACTCTCTGGAAGATTCAGTATAATTAGTTTCAGGTTCTACGCCCATAAATTGCCTATATTTCAGATTTGAAATTGTAGCTCCCCTGTTCAGATGATTGACAATGCTTCCTCCCTGCTGGACAGGGAATCTTTTAGTGGTGTCTTGCACATATTCCTGGAACTCACTGGATATGAGCCCTGAGTTACCTTTAGCTTCTGCCTTTTCGTTGTTTCTGGTTTCTGGCTGCTGTTAAGTTAATGTTCGCTGTGAACTCCAGTATTTATGGAGTTCATTACTGTTGCCGCCTTCTGCCTCTAAGAGTTGTTGTACAACAGCATCCAGGATCCTACTGCCATGCCATTCTCAGCTTGCTCTTGTTTTAGCTGAAGCATCCTTTAATATGCGCATCCTTGTCCTCCTAGTGGGCTCAGCTGTCTGACATGCCCACTAGCTGGGTGCAGGTTTAGCCACCTGGGGGTTATAGCACGGTTGATTAGGAGGGGGGTTTGCAAGTTCTTGTGGCAGAGGCAGGGTGCACTAAGGAGTCATGGTTTTGGCAAGATCTGCAGAATTGGAAGATGTGATGTGGCTGATGCCTCCAGCCAATTAAAATAGTTTGTTACCCTTCAGCCTACATGGGGAACAGAGCTGAGGAGGAGGGTTGGGGAGATGGGACGCTCAAGCTCCCTGGGAGAAGAGCTGGTGACGCTAGTGCATCGTGACATGCACTGAGAGGCAGGGCAGAAAGCTGCTTTGGGTTAATTCCATTTAACCAGGCTGTACTCTCATCCACTTTTCTTCCTGTAAATTAAAAGGCTCCAAAGTTGTCTCAATAGTTGAACTGCAGCTCCTAAAGCTGTTATACTTATACCAGACTCAGAGTCTAGAGGCTCACATTAGAATTGTTGAAGATGCAGCACTTGTCTGTGGAAAGCAAATAGTTATTCCAGCAGCGGTTTCTTTTAAAGCTTGTAGGATCCCTCTCTGGTTCTCTGAGGCTATTCCAGTTGTACCCTGCCCTTAGGGAATGCTGCTTTCGCTGTATGCCAGAGGGTGTCTGTGATGGCTGGTTGTTTTTATATGGAATCTTCACACCGTTTATTTCTGCTGCTGCTCATATTGGTTGAAATATCTTTGTAGAGGATTTTACAGTTTATCTGACAAGGGTGTCAGGAGCGAAGACCTGCACTCAAGTGAGCAGGTCCCTCTGAGTGAAGGACTTGTTTTTTTTCACCACTGTCGCTATTGACCCTGGTTTATAAACTCCAGAGTTATCTGTGTAGGAAGTGCTTTTGCTTTAGAAGCTGGTGGAACAGAAAGGCATTTGTTTGATTTGTTCCTTGTGCTAACTCTTAATGAGCATGTCTTGAGTGACCTGTTCCTCCCTGACTTTCCTTTGCTGTCTTTGTGAGCACAATAGTTGCTGCTGGAGACAGGACAACTAAATGCAACATTACTTAAAGGAGCAGAGTTTTCAGTGACAGTCTTACATTGGTTCCCAAGAGCTTTGTCTCCTCACACTGCTATTCCTCTGGCAGATCTCAAAGGCTTTGCGGGCTCATATGGATGCTACAGAGACCAGGTCATGAGACTTCCCTTATCAGTTTAATTATTCAGTGAAGTCCGAGGGCCTAGGATCTTATTTTGACTGAAGCCCCTGAAGGATCCATTTTTGGTGGCTCCTGCCATTAGTGTCAGTGGGGAAATGCCTTCCAAAGGCAGTTCTAGTCTAGTTTGGGAAAAGGGCTTACCAGCTGGTCACCCTTCACTCTCCTTGTGTGGCTTGTCTGGATTTGAATGTTGCATTTTAAACAAGCCTTTTGAGGATGTTAAGGAGCAGGACTAGTTACCCTTAGAGAAGTCATCCAGCTTGCATGTAATCTTAAACACCAGCATTCTCTTGTTCAGCTTCTCAGCTGTAGAGTCTCAGTTCAGTACTACCATTTTGTATTCCTTTATTCCACCATCTTGCTGCTGCACCCCCATGATATTGCATGCAGATGTGGTCGCCCCATCTCACCAAAAAAAAAAAAAAGAATTGAAAAAGGTTCAGAAAAGGGCAACAAAAATGACTTTGGGTACGGAACAGCTTTCATATGAGGAGAGATTAATAAGACTGGGACTTTTCAGCTTGTGGAAGAGACAACTAAGGAGGGAACATGATTGAGGTCTATAAAATTGTGACCGATGTGGAGAAAGTAAATAAGGAAATGTTTACTCCTTCTCAGAGCACAAAACTAGGGGTTACCAAATGAAATTAATAGGCAGCAGGTTTAAAAAAAACAAAAACAGTATTTCTTCACACAGTGCCCAGTCAACCTGTGGAACTCCTTGCCAGAGGATGTTGTGAAGGCCAAGACCATAACGGGGTTCAAAAAACTAGATAAATTCATGGAGGATAAGTCCATCAATGGCTATTAGCCAGGATGGGCAGGGATGGTGTCCCTAGCCTCTGTTTGCCAAAAGCTGGGAACGGGCAACGGGATGAATCACTTGATTCCCTGTTCTGTTCATTCCCTCTGGGGCACCTGGCATTGGCCACTGTCAGAAGACCAAATACTGGGCTAGATGGACCTTTGGTCTGACCCAGTATGGCAGTTCTTGTGTTCTTGCTTGCACATCCTGTTTTTTAACCTTGATGCTCCTCTGCTGTTCCCCTCTTCAGGCTGCCTGGGAAGGTTCTGAGAATCAAGGACAATAATAGGTGATGGTGTAATAGAAAATGGGACTTGGCTGCATCTTCTCCTCCAATCTCTGTTCTTGTGTCACTAACAGTAGAGGGTGACACATCCTCAGTGGGTTGAGTAAACAGCTGCGTAGTGGGCTTTGCTGCCTGACACCAGCTCCTTTCTAATAGCTGTTTATTGGCTAATGTATGTGCTTCAACTCAGACCTGCGTGTGCAGAGTGCTGCCCTTGCCCCGTCACTATGACTCTGGGATTTGCTGTAGTTTAACACTGCCTAGAATGCTGCGAAGCAGCTGTTAAATTAGAAGTCCCCCTCCAAGGCATGTCTTCCGAATCCTTTTGTATTCTTGCAGAATTGCGCCAAGAGCAGGTTCAGTGTCCTCTCCATTGCTGCTCAGCTTACTGTCTGGGGAACTTCAGGTCTCCCTTCTCAGTAGAATGAGAGCTTTGGTTTAGATTACATCATGGATTAAATCGGAGTATTTTGTTTCTTGCTTGCAGTGTGAGGAAGCAGATTTCCAGCTAGCCAGTAGGTGGCAGAACCATGCAGTTGGGCTGGCCCCTGCCAGGCCTTGGTTCTTTATTGGGATGTTTCTGTATGAAGTTTGTTATTTGGAATGTGCTGCACTTGCTCATCTCTCTGCATGCCAAGGCAGTAAGTGTCTCTGTGCACGTAGGCATTAACTTTAACCCTTAAGAAAATAACCCCTTTGTCTCCCCAGTTTGATGAAGGTCGCAACAACTTTGAAGGTGATCTTACAAAAGAGAACTTGCTGAACTTCATCAAGTCTAACCAGCTGCCTCTGGTCATTGAGTTCACTGAACAGGTACGGCCTTCCAGTCCACCATCTGCTCTCCAGTCACACACGTTCTGAGCCCCTAAGACTATGGGATGGGAAGCTATGCTGCTCTTTACTCTTGGCCTGGAACCTACCGTGCCTAGATGAAGCAGGAGATACAAGAGGGAGCCAGGGATAAGTTTGCACCTCCAAGTGGCACTTGCATTCTTGGTGACTCCCTTGGCATCATCAGTGCAGAAAAGCCCATGGGGCTCTGACACTGGGTTTATTTGTCCTCCTAATGTGGAGTTTGTTGTATTTCTCCTAGACTGCTCCTAAGATCTTTGGAGGAGAGATCAAGACTCACATCCTGCTGTTCCTGCCAAAGAGTGTTGCTGACTATCAAGGGAAACTAGACAACTTCAAGACAGCAGCTGGGAACTTCAAAGGAAAGGTGAGGAGCTGGAGAAGGGCAGTCACTCCTAGCCCATGCAGGGCATTGAGTAGCATTGATTTCTTACAGCTCCCTCAATCTCCTTCTTTCTGTATATGGCTCTCCCAATAGCCAGGTGCCATAGTCACTTGCTGCTATGTATAGACCTCATTGAGGAGGGTGTAGAGTGGCAGCTTGACTCTTGATTTTTCCTTCAGACTGGTGTAAGGCAGCCTTCTAATGTAACTTGTGGCACGCTAAGGTGTTTGTCTTCATGCACATTGCTTCAGCTACTGCAGCTCCAGTATTTGTACTAGAATAAAATGGGCCATGTTCTGCCATGGGCTCAAGGGGGTATGGAAGCCAGCAGTCTAGCTGGCTTAGTGACTTTATAGCAGAGTCGCTACCTTAGGAATCATTCATGGCTTTAATATCTACATTGACTTTCTCCAAAGATCCTGTTCATCTTCATAGACAGTGACCATAGCGACAACCAGAGGATCCTGGAGTTCTTTGGCCTAAAGAAGGAGGAGTGCCCAGCTGTGCGCCTCATCACTCTGGAGGAAGAAATGACTAAATACAAACCTGACTCAGATGAACTGACAGCAGAGAAGATCAAGGAGTTCTGCGACCAGTTCCTGGAGGGCAAAGTCAAGGTAACGGGTTTGGACCCTGATCTAAGCAGAGATGTGGGAGTGATCCCTGCTCTAAGAGTTCATGTGAGATCTTATACAGGTCACATGGGGCGAGTCCTTTCAAATTAGCTTTGTAGTATATTAATGGCATAGTACCTAGTGAGCTGCATGCTGAGACATCCAAAGGGCAGAGCCAGTGTGCATGGTGCCAGCACAGAAATAACTACTTTATCAGCATCTGAAGGCACCCACAATAAAACAGGGGGTTCCTGTCTCTGCACTTCAAATGCCCTGGTGGTGCATATCCAGCTGCTACTCCTGTTTTCTCAGCCAGCTGAGAACTTTGTAGGCTCTTGCTCATGGTGGGAATCCTCAGTCTTAATCTGAAGATCGAGGTAGCTATGCATAGCCTAGCACAGTGGCAATTTCAAATGGAGCTCTGTTCCAATGTGACTTTGGGAATGACTTCCTCAGTAATTCACACTTGGAGTGAACAAACTTCTTCTCTGAAGAACTCCGCTGCAGCCTTTCCCATGCAGGGGCACCAGTAGTTCAGAAAGGCCCAGGTTAGAGGGTGGGGGATTCTCCATGAGAGGAGGAGGAAATGACTGACTCAGCTGACTGCTTATAGCCCATGGCTGATCTGTTCCACAGTCTGCGAGAAGTGAGGTTTTCCTGGGAGCATGATTTTTCCTGCACATTCCACATTGCTATATGCATGCTGGTTCAGTCCCTGTTCTCCAATTCCAGCCCCACCTAATGAGCCAAGATTTGCCTGATGACTGGGACAAACAGCCTGTCAGAGTTCTGGTTGGAAAGAACTTCGAAGACATTGCTTTTGATGAGACCAAGAATGTGTTTGTGGAGTTCTGTGAGTATTTTGAGCGTGCTGAATAACAAATGGCAGGAAAGCAGCCCAGTTGGGAATGGTATATGGGGAGGAACCACCTTAAGAACGTAAGAACGGCCAGACTGGTTCAGACCAAAGGTCCATCCAGCCCAGTATCCTGTCTACCAACAGTGGCCAATACCAGGTTGCCCCAGAGGGAATGAACCTAACAGGCAATGATCAAGTGATCGCTCTCCTGCCATCCATCTCCACCCTCAGACAGACAGAGGCTAGGGACACCATTCCTTACCCATTCTGGCTAATAGCCATTAATGGACTTAACCTCCATGAATTTATCTAGTTCTTGTTTTAAACCCTGTTCTAGTCCTAGCCTTCACAACCTCCTCAGGCAAGGAGTTCCACAGGTTGACTGCAATGTGTGAAGAATTTCCTTTTATTTGTTTTAAACCTGCTGCCCATTAATTTCATTTGGTGGCCCCTAGTTCTTATATTATGGGAACGAGTAAATATCTTTACCTTATTCACTTTCTCCACACCATTCAGGATTTTATATACCTCTATCATATCCCCCCTTCGTCTCCTCTTTTCCAAGCTGGAAAGTCTTAGCCTCTTTAATCTCTCCTCATATGGGACCTGTTCCAAACCCCTAATCATTTTAGTTGCCCTTCTCTGAACCTTTTCTAATGCCAGTATATATTTTTTGAGATGAGACCACATCTGTACGCAGTTTTCAAGATGTGGGCATACCATGGATTTATAGAAGAGCAATAAGATATTCTGTCCCTTTTTGAATGATTCCTTTTTAATGACCCCTTCCCCCAGGAGCTGGCTGACCTGAAAGAGGAACACGTGAAGGGGAGATTCTCCTTTACTGCAGCACTTGGACTAGTCTAGCAAGCCTCAGAGTGGAGGGCCTAGCCCTTCCCCTTGTCTGTTGGGTGGCTTCCAAGCTTCATGTTGCCTTTTAATTTACAGATGCTCCCTGGTGTGGTCACTGCAAACAATTGGCTCCTATCTGGGACAAACTGGGAGAGACTTACAAGGACCATGAGAACATTGTCATTGCCAAGATGGACTCAACAGCTAACGAAGTGGAGGCAGTGAAAGTCCACAGTTTTCCCACACTCAAGTTCTTCCCCGCAGGCCCTGGCAAAAATGTACGCAGGCTGCTGAATTCCAGGGACTTGTGTGTGGCTCATCTCTAGCAAGGGAGAGAACTTTAGAGCCTCTTTCTGCTCTTGTGTGCCTGGGGCTTTAGCACCCATTTGGGAGATGTGCTTTTAGGTTTGAGAAGGTTGGTTTGGCACCTTCCAAATGGCTTTGGTGGGCCTTTGGGGGATGGGCTGAGTTGCAGGAGGGTGAGGGAGACAGGCTGGGAAGACACGGGGCTGGGCTAGATGGGGCTGGGCAAAGTGCAGCCGAGGACAGTGCTCATCTGCAGGCTGTCGTCTTCTCACAGCGATCTCGGCGGTCTAGTGGCTGAGCTGCTCCTTCATCTCGTGGGTGAAGGAGGATTTTACATTTCCTCTTGCTTGGCATTTTTGAAAACTGCTGTTCAGAAAGAGAACTGTTTCCACCAAGGGCTTGACTCTGGGTTAACCAGCATCTCTCCTGGCTTTTCCCCTGCAGGTCATAGACTACAATGGGGAGAGGACGCTAGAAGGCTTCCAGAAGTTCCTGGAAAGTGGAGGCCAGGATGGTGCTGGGGATGAAGAGGTGAGTTGCCCATTCATTGGGGAGCCTTAGTCTGCAGTGCTTGCAAAGTGTGTAGAGTCAGTAGCAGCATTAGGATTTTAACCCCTACAATAGGTCCTTGCTTCTAGAGCCACTTCTGGTTCTTCCCAGCAGGATAGATGCTCTGTGGGCATGGAGACACTAAACAAATCCCTGAAAAGCTGGAAGTCTGGCTGGCCACTGCAGTCTGATGGGCTGCTGCTGGCCGGGACTGTCAGGCTGTGAGGCATGAACACATGAATAGTGATTCCCTCAATTCACAATCTGCTAAATCCATATAGGCCCTGACTTTCCCATCTCTGGTCACCACAGTGAGGCTGCTTGAATGCTCAAGGCCCATGCTTGGTTCAAGATCTTTTCCTCTCCATAGAAATCCCTCTCTGCCTTGGCCAGCTGTGTCCGTGGTTCTAGACCCATGTGAGATTGCTGCCTTTGCTCTTAGGCCCACCATGGTGGCAGGACAGCCTATCACCAGGTGGTAGTGCCCTTTCTGCTTCTGGAGTGAGGCTGCTCCCCTTCCTGCCAGCCTGTGCGCTATTATTCCTAAATCCAGTTTCTCTTTGTTCACTTTAACGGGCTCATGTTCTGAAGGGAGAGGTGCTGGTCTCTTGTAATTAGCTGTGGTCACTGCATTCCGATTCTCCTATCCAATCCCTAGTAACGTGAGCAGTCTGTACTGTATATGCAGTGTCATGATTCAGCACTTCCTTCTGCCTTCAGGGCCCCCTGTCCATTGTTCTCCAACTACTGGCTTCTATGTGACTCTGGGATTTTTTTTAACACTGATCTCAAATGAGTTTGAGTTCCCTGAATGGCCAGAGTAATGTGTTGCCATTGACATGCCAGGTGGAGCAGAGCATGGACTGGAGTGAGTGGGGTAGGAGATTGCTGTGCCTAAATCTGCCGGGGCTCCAGGGTCCTGTCTGCGTTGTGCCGGATCAGAGCCAGTAGCTGTTGACAAATGTTGTATTTAAACGCAGGATCTGGAGGACTTGGAGGCTGATGAGATTGATCTTGAGGAAGGTGAAGAGGACCAGAAGATCCACAAAGATGAACTGTAAAGAGGAGACTCGAATCTGCATATCCCAAAGAGCAGACACTACACTGGCTGCCCTGTCACAGGGCCTAGCGAGTCCAGAAACCCATTCGGATTTAAACTAGGAGTGTTGGCTGGAAATGCAGGGATTGGTTTAAAGTAACACTTCATCCTAACTTGTCTGTACACTTGACTGTCTCCTCTTACTTTTCAGTTCTGAAAAGGGATCTGTCGCTAGGTAGCTGCCCAGGCACCTGGGCCTCTTATTTTTTTTATTGTGATGTACTTTTTTGTACATGGATTTGTTCCAAGTGTTCTGTTCTTTTGGGTAGAAGTGGGCTGTGAAGTGGCAGGAAGAGTCTCATTGCCTGACATTTCAGAGCCTCACCAGTAATGCCTCCTAGGAAAGCTTAGTTTTCTCTCTTCTAAATCTAAAGGCCATAACTACTCTCCACCTGGCAGTGCCCTAACCATTGTTGTCTCAGCTGTTCTTCCCTGGAATTGCCATCCTTCAGTGTGGGGAAAACCACTACCCTGACTTCAGGGGTCCCAGGGGCGGGGGAGTGGGCCAATGTTTCCCCTTTAACACATTGTGTGGCTGAAGGTCTCATTTGCCTTTTGCTTTGAAAGATGAATGGAGATGACTGTTCCAAAGATGGGGAAGGGTAGAGCATTTTGCCAGCATTGGCTGTGGTAGGCTCTGGGGAGGGAAGCACCAACTGCTGGCTCACCTGTGTAGACAGGACCTAGTGGCATTGCCACCATCTCTCTGATCAAACAAGGCTCTGTTCCTCAATCCTTTTCTGTGCATTTTTTTTTTGTGAATGGGTTTCCTGGGCAGACAAGGTGGTATGGGGGCCTGATAGAATGCAGCAAACAGGACACTTCTGATTACTGGGTTGTAGGGAGGGGGACTTGGGAACAGGAGTGCTGTGAAAGTCTGAGCGAAATCAGGCTTGTTCTAAGCATTCATCACAATGTTGGAACTGAACTTGTTGGCCAAATAAAGTTGAGATTTTAATACTATCCTGTGTCTTTGACTCTAAAATGAGCTCTAGGTTTGACATTTAATCAGCCTGTTTCCTGATCTCCAGCTGCAATTCTGCAAGAGAGACTGGGGGGGTCTGAATGTGGGGGAAGGAGCCAGGAACTCCTGAGTCCTGCAGCTGACTTGGTGATTGGGATAAAATCCCTTAACCTTCTTTTCCCTGTCTCTAAAAGAGTGATCTTGACCCTCCACTTGAAACATGCAGTGCTGTAGAGGAGCCAAGGACTTGTGCCTTGTTGAATCATTGCCATGGTGAGCAATGCCAGAGGTTAGTGAGAGGAGCATTGAGTCAGATCATTAAAAAAGATCACTAAAATACATTTCTGCAATGGTCATGCCAGCTTGCCTTCAACTGTCCAGCCAGACATTGTGATGGTTTTAGACCCAAACATATGCTTGGCCCAAAGGCTCATGGCCTTGTCTCCTTGCAGACCAGTGCTGGGGCAATACCATATACTTGGAAGCCAGAGTCCACTTTGTTCACCTGCCCCACAGTAGTTGATGGCACCTGTCCTCTACAAGGGTACCTGGCTGTTGGAAGTGAAACGTCTGGACTGCCCTAGGTCTGAGTGGAAGCAACTAGGGAAAATGTCCCTTGCTCCTGAGAGCAGCCTCTGGGTGCAGTTGGAATAGAAATAGTATTTCAGCCATCTTGTGCCAGGACCTCTAATATCCTGCCTAAGCCTGCCTGCACTTGTGGGGTAGCTGCCTACTAAGACAAAAAACTGTATTGCCAGCTGGTGGGCTGAATTTGGATGCTTGAGGTACCAATCAATCCCAGATGCCACTGGCTGAAAGCAACTGTTCTAGAGACATTACCCTCAAAGTTAATCCCAGGAACCTGCATTCAGAGAGCTTGGTGTTTGTTGCTATGCTGCTCAGGGTCACATGAGCCCACTGAGCCTCCCTGCTATTACCAAGCTAGCTACTGACCACCAGAAATATTCTTGTAAACAAATATTCTGGGTCACAGGAGGGAGGAGGGTTCCTCTGTAAGGTGGGTCTTTCTACCTGAGTCACAAGGCCTGCTTGGGGCAGTTTGCACCTTGCTTTGCTGGTTGTGGGGTTAGGTGGAGGACTTTGGTCTCCAAGGTTATTTTCTTTAAGCATGTAACGTGACAGTGCTACAACTTCCCAAGGAGGTGCATGCTGGGGTGTTCCCCATCTGCTGGCCCTGCTGCTTGGGCTCCATCCTGCAAAGGGAACCAGAGGGAGTCTGATCACAGCTCTGCTACCCCAGAGGAAAGCTGGTCACAGATACCTTTTCCCTTTGTGGAAGCAGCTGCTTTGCATGCTCTGGCAGGGGGAGAGGGGGAAGAGGCTTTTAAGATAGTTACTTTGCAAAGGCTTTTTGGCTGGTTACCACCTCCGGAAAATCCATTTTGCAGCTGGGTACATGGCCTGAGCCCTTTACACCTGGGTTTGTCTGACACAAACAAAACTGAGCTCTTTAGTGGTTGCTGTCTGAGGAGAGGCATGAGCCTGGACAACTGATCCAGTGGTGTGAGCTGTCTCCTCCCCCACCCCCTCCCCAAATCTGATCTGAGGGGATCACTCCTAAGCCTGAGTCTCTGCCCTAAAGAGCCTAGAGTCTAACTAACAAATGGGTGTGGGTCTGGGGGAGAATCTCAGCTGAGCACCAGCAGTGATGACAATTTGCTGTCTGCCCAGCTGTTGTTGTCTTGGGTTCACAGGAATTGCTGCATAGCTGACTTTGTGCTGAACCTCTGCTGGCAGCTCCCAAAGGAACATTAAGTTTTTGTTGGCTTTTGCCCTCTGGCAGGGCTCCCCAGCCAGTCTGGAGCATGGATGACCCCTGGCCATTGAGAGTAACATGCTGAAAGTTTCAGTGTAGTTCTATCAGAAGCAATGGGAGGGGACTGGGAGAAGAGATGTTGCTGGAATTCCTCTGCTGCTCTAGTCACCATAACTAGGGCTCCAGGTCAGTTGTGGATTCTGTGGGTTTTTTTTTGTTTTTTTGTTTTCTTTTTTCCCCAGACTTCCATACAGGGGTGGGCAAACTACAGCCCGGAGGCCACATCTGGCCCTCAATCTCCCACAAGGAAGCAGGGTCCAGGGCTTGTCCTGCTCCAGCTGGGGTGCAGGGTCAGGGTCTTGCCCCACTCTGCACAACTCCCAGAAGCAGCGGCATGTCTTCTCTCCCCCCTTGCCCCCCCGGCTCCTACACATATGGGCAGCCAAGGGGCTCTGCACAGTGCCCCTGCCCCCGCAGCTCCCATTGGCTGGGAACTGCAACCAATGGGAGCTGCAGGGGTGGCGCCTGCGGACAAGGCAGCATGCAGAGCCGCCTGGCCACACCTCCGCAAAGGAGCCGGAGGGGGGACATGCCGCTGTTTCTGGGAACTGCTTGAGGTAAGCGCTGCCCAGAGCCTGCCTCCTGACCCTCTCCTGTGCCCCAGGCCTGATCCTCCTCCCACCCTCTGAACCCCTTGGTCCCAGCCCGGAGCACCTTCCTGCACTCCCAACCCCTCATTCCCAGCACCCACACCACCAACCAGAGCCCTCCTGCACCCCAACCCCCAATTTTGTGAATATTTATGGCCTGCCACACAATTTCCATACACAGATGTGTTCCTTGGGCCAAAAAGTTTGCCCACCCCTGCCACAGTGACTTCTGCAGCAGCCAGTGTGGCTGATCCCAGGGCCACCCAAGCAGCTGGCCTCAGGGACAGCCACACCAGCCACTGCTCGGGTGGCCCCTGGCAGCAGTCCCGGGGTGGCGGAAGCAGCCAGTCCGTGGCCCCAGGCAGTGGTCCCCAGGTGGCCGGCCAGAGCAGTTGCTGGTGCTGCTGGGCCCCTGAGCACATGCGCGCCCCCCCCCCCCCCCCAATTTAGTCGCAGGTATTAGTCATGGACAGGTCATGGGCAGTAAATTTTTGTTTATTGCCTGTGACCTGTCCATGACTCTTACTAAAAATACCTGTGAGTAAATCGTAGCCTTAACCATAACTGATCTGTGAGGATCCTCCGCCAGCAGATGGCCCAGTTCAGACAGGTGCCGGGGGAGCAGAGAATGCAGCAGGAGCCTGCAGTAGGTGTTCTCGGAGTCTCGGAAGCTCTGCTCTGGGTGCCATTCTCTTGCCTGGCCCTGCCAACAGACACAGGACCAGCACTGCGGCCAGCAGTTCCAGGGGCCTGGGTGTGAGCTGCCCTCCAAGAGGTGCTGCTCGAGTTTCTGCTTCCAGGACCAGCACTCCTGCCCTCTGCAGGACACCGTATGGGATCTACAGCTCTGAGGCTCGCGCCCAAGCCTAGCAATGAACTGCAGGGCCAGCCTTGCTGAGTGGGGATCTGCCACAGCCACCGGAGCGTGAATGACCTCAGCCCTAGCCTGCCGCCGAAGTCCTGTTACTGTCTGGGCCGGCAGCTCAATGGCTGCCGCGGGGGAAGGACCCTCCGCCGAAGACAGCGGCAAGGATTGAGCGGCCACCGAAGACAGTGGCGAGACTTCGATGGCAGCTCCTGCGGGATGTTGTGGGCCACGATCCTGGGGAATCGGCTGAATCGCCCGAAAGCCGCCCTGCTTGGTAGATCTGGTTTCCATGCCCCAGGGAGCCTGCAGCGGGGCCAGGGAGCAGGGGCTGCATCCGCATAGGCAGCAGCCGGCTTGACCCTTTAGATGGGCACATCAACAAGTCGGCTGTAAGATGAGACTCTAACTTGTGCCAAAAGTGGGAGGCTGGCGGGCAGGGCAGCTCTATTACAGCACCTCATGGCAAATAGCATGAGCTGAATGTCCCCAAAATAGCCCGCAGGAGGCTATATAACGGGAGCTGCCAGGGGAGCCCGTCAGCCCCGAGCTGGGAGTCTGGCACTGAGCTCGCTGGGGGCTGGGAACACGCGGCGCTGTCTCGCTGCTCTAGAGGTGGCTGTTTGCGGCTGCCAGGAGAGGCCCCTGCAGAACTAGCGGCTCCGGCACTCTTTGGCCTAAAGAGGAAGTGACCAGAACAGGGGAGAAGAGTGCGCAGTGCCCCGACACTGAGTCGGGGGGTCAGTGCTGCCTCCTGCACCTGCTCACCCAGGCTGTCGCAGCCTCACTGTGTCGGCCCTTGTGCCTTCTCGCTGGCTTCACAAGGTGCCCACCAGTATGAAATACTATGACCCGGCCTCGCTGCCCCGGTACCGCAGGGGCTCCCAGCGCCTCAAGCCAGCACGGACAGTGCGCTTCCCCAATGACGTTGTCTTCCAGGACAACATCAGGCAGGGGGACCTGGAGCAGGTGGGTAGGTTTATCCGAGCCAGGAAGGTCACCTTGAGCACCCTCTACCCCTCTGGTGAGTAACACCTCCTGTGGCGCTGGCAGAGTTAATGGGCGGGCAGCAGCGGGGGGTTCCCGGGTGGGTGAGCCTGCCCCTGCAGGGGATGTGCCAGGCACAGCCTTACCCCATGCAGAGCAGAGCGCTCGACTTTCACCCCATTGTAATTAAGCCACTTCACGCCCTGCTGGTGGTGGTGGAGGGGGTCTTGCTCCCATCCCCTGACTAGCATCAATGGGAGCCAAGTGTTTCAATCCCTCTGGGGGAGCCAGCCCAGCACCAGATGCTGATGGGCACCCAGTAGTGTGGGAATGCCTCAACCCTAGCAGACACGGACAGAGCCAACCCTTCAGTGCAGAGGGGTTAAAGCCCGGGATCTTGCCCCTTGAGGTGCACAGCACCATGTACAGGAACTACAACGCGCGAATGGCCAGTCAGGGAGGGGAACGGCAAGGGAGAGGGCCAAAGTAGCATGAGCTGGTGGCTAGAGCACTGGACTAGGAGCCTGGACTCCTGGGTTCCCAGCTCTGGGAAGGGAATGGGGCCTAGTGGTTAGGGGAGGGGGGAGCCAGGACTCCTGGGTTCAGTTACCAGCTCTGCTGATGACTCACTGAGTGACTTTCCCCATACGTAGGACTCTGCTGCCTGCGTGTAGGGCTGGGGCTAGTCCGATGAATGAGTTGCTGCGGGCGGGGGCGGTGTGACGGCCTGTGTCGTTATTACATGGTTGCCCCTTGTGGCTCTGCCTCTGTCAGAAAAGGCCCTGGAGACCCCCTCTAAAATAGCCCTGGCTTGGGTGCCAGGCTCCCACCCAGCCACACAGATATGACTTCAGCCCTGGTTCTGAACCGAGCGTCCACACCCAGAGGTGAGGGACTCAGGGCTGAGGCCTGGAGGAGACATGAAGGCTATTGGTGGCAGAGCTCGGGGGTGGGTTGACATCTCACTGACCAGCCTCCCCTCCCCCAGCTCTCCTGCCTGGCGCAGCGGGGGAGGGAGGGGGGCTAGAGAGCCTGAGCCACTCAAGGAGCCATTTACGGGGAAAATATGACCTGGCGCCAGCTCCTTTCTGGGGTGTGGGGGGAGGGGAGCTGGGTGTTTCCAAGCTGGGGCCCTTTCCCCTCCCTGCCCCCCATTATCTCCTCCCAAAGCCCCTGCCTCATGTCACGTCCCAGAACCCAAGGGGCAGCGCCCTGGCCCGGTGAGGGCAAGTCCCTCTGCCTCCCCCTGGCCAGGCAGGTCAGGCCCCGCAACTGACGGGTCCCCTCTCTAGGCATGGCAGCCCTCCATGAAGCCGTGCTCGCTGGGAACCTCGACTGTGTCAAACTGCTGGTGCGATACGGTGCGGACATTCACCAGAAGGACGAGAATGGCTGGACCCCTCTGCACATGGCCTGTAGCGATGGCTACATTCACATAGCCAGGTCAGAAGTCACTATGTGCTTGGCTTAGCCCTGCTGACAGTTACCCGGCCAGCCTGGGCTCCAGGAGAGTGGGGGCAGGGTGTGCTGACCTGGGGGGCAGGGTGTGCTGGCTTGGGGCTCTGGGAGGAGGGGGGCAGGGTGCTGGCATGGGGCTGTGGAGAAGCAGCCTGCCCCACACCCTGTGTATCTAGGGTTGCCAACTCTGACTGAAGCTATTCTGGGAGATTTTTTTCCCCAACATGACGTAATGTCATTTTCTTAAAATATCCTATCAAAATCTCCTGGATTGCTTTCAACAGTCACCGGGAGATAGATGCCGATTCCAGGAGACTCCAGGCCAATCCTGAAGGGTTGGCAACCCTATGTGTACCTGGTAGTTGCCAAGGCCTAGTGTTTCCTGCTGAGGCCCGGACCCCCTTAATCCTGCAGGAAGTGGGGCTGTCTACAGGAAGTGTTGGAAGCACATGTCTGCTCTCCCCTGCTAGGCTGCCTTGCCCACCCGCCAGCATGGGTGCTGGGGGTGCTGCCACGTCCCCTGGCTTGAAGTGGATTCCATTATACACAGGGTCACAGGGTTTGCAGTTTGGGTCACTGGCTCTCAGGCTCCCCTCTCTCCCGCCCCCCCCCGGTGCACATTGTTCCAGCACACCTGCCCGCCAGTGCAACCCCTTCCCTCTGTCTCCTGCAGGTACCTCATCTCTTTAGGGGCCAGGCTTGATGCCACCAATGACGAAGGGGAGAAACCATCTGACCTCATTGACGCTGACTCCAAGGACCTTGTGGAGCTCTTTAAAGCTGCTAGGATGGACTGAGGCATCTCTCCCTGGCGTGGGGCTCCTGTCACTCGGGACTCTCCAGCAGCAGAGGTGGGGCAGTGCAGTCTTCAGTCCTGGGGGCTGCTGATCAGGGCAGTTTAGGGAAAGCAGAGAGTTTTGCTGTAACGTGTGCATAGGAGAGTCTAGGGACAGAGAGAGTTCACCCAATAATTACACTGCAGGGCTGCGAGCTACCTCAAGCTCCCCAGAGCCCCCGGATCGCCAGGGGCACCATGGGGAGAAACTGACCCTTCTCCACTGCTCTCAGCCCCACCGCAGAGCCAGTGTCCATCTTCAGCTAAAACTGGATTGGCCAAAAGAGCAGTGGTTGGAACGCGCTGGTTCTGGCTGGCACGGAGGTGTGGACACTGAAGCAGCGGGGGTCTGAGCTGGCACTGGGTGGGCTCTGCTGTGTGGAAGCACATGCTGATCGGGCCCAGCTAGTGCTGACAGTGGCACTGTCTCACTGGAGGCATTAAAGCTGTTTCTTTGAGCTGCAGCTCCTCGGAATAACCCTTGTCCGTCCGGGGCAGAGAGAGAACGTTAGCCCAGCTCTCATGGTAGCAGGTAATGCTGTACAGATTAGATAGCTCGTCGTAATGTCACCGTGTTAAAAGTCCTATTTTGGACTGAGCCAACTATAGATTTGCTTTTCTACCATACTGTCCAATGGGTTGACCTGGTGGCCAGGTTCTTTTTGTTACTTTGAAAATACTTTTTACTTTTTCAATAAACTGATTTCCGGAGAGCCTGGTGCTGCCATCATTGTTTTGTTTTTCAGGTGGAGAGGGTAACGCTTCCTGCCCTGCAGCACAATTGTCCCAAAATCACCTCTCCCAACCTGCTTCAGGATCCTATTAGACAGAAGCAACCATGACACGGGAGCCACATGCACAATGAAAAGAAAGATCCGAGAATCAACAAACTCATTGCAGCTGTCAAGGAAAAATAGAATGTCCGACGTGACGGCAGAGCATGGAAACAAGCCCCAGTCCTCCCTAGGCTGTTCCCCATCACGGGCACTCGCTGTCCACCTAGCCAGGGCTTGCTGAAGAGCGGTTACTCTAGCGGCTGCTCTGGTGAGAGGGAGTGGGTATAACACAGCAGCACTTGGGCATGTCCCCACGCCCTGAACCCTTGCATTGGGCCCTGTGCACCAGTACAAATCAAGCAGAGCTGTCCAAAGTGGGCGATGCACTTGCAGATCAAACAGCAAATCCTGGGAAGCCCCTCCCCTCAGCAAAGGGATCGCAGGGCAGCCCCACTCACTCAGCTCTGGCATGGGCACTGCTGGGTGGCTCCAGTATTATCCTCCCCTGTGGGCATCAGGGAGGGATGGGGCTGAGAGCTGGGGGCTGAATGAGGAGAGAGTGGCTTGGCATGGACCTCAGCAGCTGGTGAACATAGCCTTGTTAGCAGGTGGGGGCATGTGAGGGAGGGGCCTTTGACAAGAGGGCAGGGCTAAATCAGGTTGAACGGGGGTTAAAAAAAGCTGTCTCCCAGGTGAGCAGCAGAGGGAGGGAGTTTAGAGTAGCATTCCTGCCAGGTCCTGCACCAGACAGAGTGAGCTGCCCAGGTAAGGAGCGTTTGGCTGGAGAAAGATTTCAGCAGGGCAGGAGACCGAGGGTCTATAACCTGCCACAAAAAGCCGCCTATAAAAGAAACATGGGGGAGGACACATCTCACAAACATCCTCTAGACTTAGCCCAATTACCCTCAATAAATAACACCCCAAACCAGCTAGTGTGAAATGAAATCCAGGCTTGAACAGTGAGAGGATAGCAGTAGCAATATACTACTGACCACCTGACCAGGATGGTGACAGTGATTGTGAAATGCTCAGGTTGATTAAGGAAACTACAAAGGAAGAAAACAATAATAATGGGGGATTACAACTAGCCTCGTATTGACTTGGTATGTGCCACCTCAGGAAAGGATGCAGAAAGAACATTTCTAGACACCATAAATGACAGCTTTTGGAGCAGCATGTGCTAGAACCCACAAGGGGAGAGGTCATTCTTGATTTAGTCCTAAGTGGAGGGCAGGCTCTGGTCCAAGAGGTGAATATAGCCGAACTGCTCGGTATTAGTGACCAGTCACAAGGGTGAAATGACTGCATATTGGAGGGAGACCCTTTTAAAAACACCATAATAGAGGCTCAAACAAAATGTATATCCCAAATAAAAGAAAAAAAGTAAGAGGACCAACAAAATGCCACCATGGCTAAACAGCAGCGTAAAAGAGGCAGTTAGAGGCAAAAAAAAAAAAGCATCCTTTAAAAAGTGGACGTCAAATCCTAGTGAGGAAAATAGAAAGGAGCATGAACTCTGGCAAATCAAGTGTAAAAGTATAAATGGACAGGCCCAGAAAGAAGCTGAAGAACAACTAGCAAAAGACACAAAAACTAACAGCAACAACTGTTTAAGCACATCGGAAGCAGGAAGCTGCCAGTCAGTGGGGCACCTGGTGAACGAGGCACTAAAGGAGCACTCCAGGCAGACAAGGCCATTGTGGAGAAGCTAAATTAATTTTTTGCATCAGTCTCCACGGCAGAGGATGTGAGGGCGATTCCCACACCGTAGCCATTCTTTATAGGTGACAAATCTGAGGAACTGTCCCAGATTGAGGAGTCAATAGCGGAGGTTTTGGAACAAACTGATAAATAAGAGTCACCAGAACCAGATGGCGTTTTTCACCCAAGAGTTCAGAAGAAACGCAGATACGAAATTGCAGAACTAACTGTGGTATGTAACCTACTGCTTAAATCAGCCTCAGTACTAGATGACTAGAGGGTAGCTAATGTAATGCCGATTTAAAAAAAAAAAAACCCTCCAAAGGCAATCCTGGCAATTACAGGCTGGTAAGCCTAACTTCAGTATCAGGCTAACTGGTTAGAACGGAACGATCAGATTCACAGATGAACACGATATGCTGGGGAAAATCAACATGGTTTATATACAGGGAAATCACGCCTCACCAATCTATTAGAATTCTCTGAGGGATCAATAAACATGTGGACAAGGGTTATCCAGGCAGTATACTGTATTTGGGCTTTCAGAAGGAAAAAAAAAATAATGGAGATATCCCATCTCCTAGAACAGACCCTGAAAGGTCATCGAGTCCAGCCCCCTGCCTTCACTAGCAGAACCAAGTACTGATTTTGCCCCAGCTCCCCAAGTGGCCCCCTTAAGGATTGAACTCATAACCCTAGATTTAGCAAAGCCAATGCTCAAACCACTAAGCTATCCCTCCTTTGACAAGGTCCCTCACCAAAGGCTCTTCAGCAAAATAAGCAGTCATGGGCTAAGAGGTAAAGTCCTCATGTGAATCAGCATTGCTTAAAAAAAAGGAAACAAAGGGTAAGAATAAATGACCAGATTTCACAAGGGAGAACTGTAAATAGCAGGGTCCCCTAAGGATCTGTACTGGGACCAGTGCTGTTCAACATATTCATCAATGATCTGGAAAAAGGAGTAAACATTGAGGTAGCAAAGTTTGCAGATGATACAAAATCACTTAAGACAGTCAAATCCAAAGCTGACTGCAAAGAGTTACAAAGGGATCTTACTAAATTGTGTGACTTGGACAATAAATATGGCAGATGAAATTCAATGCTGAAAAATGCAAAATAATGTACATCGGAAAACATAATCCCAATTATACATACAAAATGATGGTCCTCTGAAAACATCCACTCAATGTGCAGCAGCAACCAAAAAAGCAAACATTAGGAAAGGGTTAGATAATAAAACAGAAAATATCATCATGCCACTTTATAAATCCATGATATGCCCCATCTTGAATACTGTGTGCAGTTCTGGTGTCCCTATCTGAAAATAGATCTATTAGAATTGGAAAAGGTACAGAAAAGGGCAACAAAAATGATTAGGGTATGGAAGAGCTTCCATATGAGGAGAGATTAAAAAGACTGGGATTGTTCATTTTAGAAAAGAAAAAACTAGGAGGGTATATGATAGAGGTCTATAAAATCATGAATGGTGGGGAGAAAGTGAATAGGAAAGTGTTATTTAACCCTTTCACATAAGACAAGAACCAGGGATTACCCAATGAAATTAACAGGCAGCTTTAAAATGAATAAAAGGAAGTATTCCTTCACACAACACACAGTCAACCCATGGACCTCGTTCCCAGGGAATGTTGTGAAGGCCAAAGTATAAGTGGGTTCAAAAAGGAACTAGATAAGTTCATGGAGGACAGTCCATCAATGGCTATTAGCCAAGATGGTCAGGGATGCAACCCAATGCTCTGGGTGTCCCTAAACCTCCAAGTCCCAGATGCTGGGAATGGGTGACGGGAGGGATCACGAGATAGATGCTCTGTTCTGTTCATTCCCTCTGGGGCACCTGGCGTTGGCCACTGTTGGAGACCATGGACCGTGGTCTGACCCAGTGTGGCCTGTTCTTATGTCATGTCTCTGTCCCCAGCAGAGGGGCTCGGTGCTGGCGGTGGTGGGGGGCTCGGTGCTCAGCAGCGGGGGGCCAGCACTCAGGCGGTGGCAGGGGGGCTCTTGGCCTGGTCTTGGCGTCACTTTGCCTGACAGGGGGTGTTGGCACTGGGAGGGGGGGCTCAGGGGCCTCTTGGCCCGGCGGGGGGGGGGGTCGGCGCTGGGGGACTGTTGGGGGGGCTCTGGGCCCGGCGCTGGGGGGCTGTCGGGGGGGCTCTGGGCCCGGGGGTTCGGCGCTGGGGGGCTATCGGGGGGGCTCTGGACCCGGCGCTGGGGGGCGGTCGGGGGGGCTCTGGGCCCGGGGGTTCGGCGCTGGGGGGCTGTCGGGGGGGCTCTGGGCCCGGCGCTCGGGGGCTGTTAGGGGGGCTCTGGGGGTCTGTCAGGGGGGCTCTGGGCCCGGCTATCGGGGGGGCTCTGGGCCCGGCTATCGGGGGGGCTCTAGGCTCTGGGCCCGGCGCTGGGGGGCTGTCGGGGGGGCTCTGGGCCCGGCGGGCTGCACTGCATCCCCCACGCCGCGGCGCCTGCGCGGGCCCGGCCTATGCGCTCACTTCCGTCCCGGCCTGGCAGCGGCGAGAGGAGCCGGGAGCGGCCCGGGCCCAGGTGAGCGGAGCCGCGCGGGGCCGGGGCCGGGGCCGGGGCCGGGACCCCCCCACCAGGGGCCTGGGGCGGCCCAAGCGCCGCGTCTCCATGGGAACGGCCCGCCGAGGCCTGGCGCCATCGAGTGACCCCCGCCCCCAAACCCCGGCCGGGGACAGGGGAGCAGCAGCGACAGCCCCCCCCCCCGGCACTGCCCCCCGACACCCCCGGGCCATGCACTGCCCCCCCCCCCCGGCACTGCCCCCCGACACCCCCGGGCCATGCACTGCCCCCCCCGGCACTGCCCCCCGGGCCATGCACTGCCCCCCCCCGGCACTGCCCCCCCCCGGCACTGCCCCCCGACACCCCCGGGCCATGCACTGCCCCCCCCGGCACTGCCCCCCGGGCCATGCACTGCCCCCCCCCGGCACTGCCCCCCGACACCCCCGGGCCATGCACTGCCCCCCCCCGGCACTGCCCCCCGACACCCCCGGGCCATGCACTGCCCCCCCCCCCGGCACTGCCCCCCGACACCCCCGGGCCATGCACTGCCCCCCCCGGCACTGCCCCCCGGGCCATGCACTGCCCCCCCCCGGCACTGCCCCCCCCCGGCACTGCCCCCCGACACCCCCGGGCCATGCACTGCCCCCCCCGGCACTGCCCCCCGACACCCCCGGGCCATGCACTGCCCCCCCCCGGCACTGCCCCCCGGGCCATGCACTGCCCCCCCCCGGCACTGCCCCCCGACACCCCCGGGCCATGCACTGCCCCCCCCCGGCACTGCCCCCCGACACCCCCGGGCCATGCACTGACCCCCCCCGGCACTGCCCCCCGACCATGCACTGCCCCCCCCCGGCACTGCCCCCCCCCGGCACTGCCCCCCGACACCCCCGGGCCATGCACTGCCCCCCCCCTGCACTGCCCCCCGGGCCATGCACTGCCCCCCCCGGCACTGCCCCCCCCCCGGCACTGCCCCCCGACACCCCCGGGCCATGCACTGCCCCCCCCTGCACTGCCCCCCGGGCCATGCACTGCCCCCCCGGCACTGCCCCCCCCCGGCACTGCCCCCCGACACCCCCGGGCCATGCACTGCCCCCCCCCTGCACTGCCCCCCGGGCCATGCACTGCCCCCCCCCGGCACTGCCCCCCGACACCCCTGGGCCATGCACTGCCCCCCCCCCGGCACTGCCCCCCGACACCCCCGGCCATGCACTGACCCCCCCCCGGCACTGCCCCCCGGGCCATGCACTGCCCCCCCCGGCACTGCCCCCCCCCCGGCACTGCCCCCCGACACTCCCGGGCCATGCACTGCCCCCCCCCGGCACTGCCCCCCGACACCCCTGGGCCATGCACTGCCCCCCCCGGCACTGCCCCCCGACACCCCTGGGCCATGCACTGCCCCCCCCGGCACTGCCCCCCGACACCCCTGGGCCATGCACTGACCCCCCCCCGGCACTGCCCCCCGACACCCCCGGGCCATGCACTGCCCCCCCGGCACTGATCCCCGACACCCCCGGGCCATACACTGACCCCCCCGGCACTGATCCCCGACCCCCCCGGGCCATGTACTGACCCCCCCGGCACTGACCCCCGACACCCCCGGGCCATGTACTGACCCCCCCCCCGGCACTGACCCACCCCCGACACTGACCCCCGACACCCCCGCTCCCTGACACTGCCCCCCCGGGACATGCACTGACCCCCGCCGGCACTGACCCCCCCCCCTGATGCCCCCGGCACTGACCCCCGACACCCCCGGGCCATGCACTGCCCCCCCCGGCACTGACCCCCGATGCCCCCAGCACTGACCCCCGACACCCCCGCTCCCTGGCACTGCTCCCCCTGGGCCATGCACTGCCCCCTGACGGCACTGTCCCCCGACGCCCCCGGGCCATGCACTGCCCCCCTGGCACTGACACCCCCCCCCCCGACATCCCCGGGCCATGCACTGCCCCCCCCCCCCCGGCACTGACACCCCCCCGTTCCCAGGCATTGTCCCCCCCCGGGGCAATCACTGCCCCCCCCGGCACTGCTTCCCCCCCGACACCCCTGGCACTGACCCCCAACACCCTCAGGGCCATGCACTGACACCCCTGCAGATACCCCCTTGGGCCATGGTACTGACAGCGCCTCCCACGCTAGCCCCCCTCAGCAGTGATGCTCGCCCATGATAACTGCCCCCCGACACCCCCGGGCCATGCACTGCCCCCCCCCGGCACTGCCCCCCGACACCCCTGGGCCATGCACTGCCCCCCCCCGGCACTGCCCCCCGACACCCCCGGCCATGCACTGACCCCCCCCCCGGCACTGCCCCCCGACCATGCACTGCCCCCCCCCGGCACTGCCCCCCGGGCCATGCACTGCCCCCCCCGGCACTGCCCCCCCCCCGGCACTGCCCCCCGACACTCCCGGGCCATGCACTGCCCCCCCCCGGCACTGCCCCCCGACACCCCTGGGCCATGCACTGCCCCCCCCGGCACTGCCCCCCGACACCCCTGGGCCATGCACTGCCCCCCCCGGCACTGCCCCCCGACACCCCTGGGCCATGCACTGACCCCCCCCGGCACTGCCCCCCGACACCCCCGGGCCATGCACTGCCCCCCCGGCACTGATCCCCGACACCCCCGGGCCATACACTGACCCCCCCGGCACTGATCCCCGACCCCCCCGGGCCATGTACTGACCCCCCCGGCACTGACCCCCGACACCCCCGGGCCATGTACTGACCCCCCCCCCCGGCACTGACCCACCCCCGACACTGACCCCCGACACCCCCGCTCCCTGACACTGCCCCCCCGGGACATGCACTGACCCCCGCCGGCACTGACCCCCCCCCCTGATGCCCCCGGCACTGACCCCCGACACCCCCGGGCCATGCACTGCCCCCCCCGGCACTGACCCCCGATGCCCCCAGCACTGACCCCCGACACCCCCGCTCCCTGGCACTGCTCCCCCTGGGCCATGCACTGCCCCCTGACGGCACTGTCCCCCGACGCCCCCGGGCCATGCACTGCCCCCCTGGCACTGACACCCCCCCCCCCGACATCCCCGGGCCATGCACTGCCCCCCCCCCCCCGGCACTGACACCCCCCCGTTCCCAGGCATTGTCCCCCCCCGGGGCAATCACTGCCCCCCCCGGCTCTGCTTCCCCCCCGACACCCCTGGCACTGACCCCCAACACCCTCAGGGCCATGCACTGACACCCCTGCAGATACCCCCTTGGGCCATGGTACTGACAGCGCCTCCCACGCTAGCCCCCCTCAGCAGTGATGCTCGCCCATGATAACTGCCCCCCCCCCCCCCCCGGTCAGCCTCCCATGCCTTAGCAGTGACAGTCCCCCAAGATACACCCCCCTGTATCAGCCCCCTTGGGCCCCAGTGACATCCTCCCATGCCTTAGCAGTGACAGCCCCCCTCCCCAATAGCCCCTCTGTGCCACCCCCCTGGGCTCCTAGCACTGAGAGCCCCCCTATGATAGCCCTCCCCCCATGCCAGCCACCCTGAGCCCCTGGCAGTGACAGCCTCCTGGCACTTGGCCTGTGCTGAGCACTCTTGCCTGGATCCTGGGGAAGGGGGGCCCACAAATGCAGGGCCCTCACGGGGTTAGGTGTGCCCCTTCCTAGAGCCATATGTCCCCACTCTCCCTGCCACAGGCTGCTGTGTCCCTGCAAGGCCCATGCCCTGGGTGTTGCCGTGGCGATGGGTCTGACACATCCGTGCATATTTGCCTGCATCCAGCAGGAAGGAATCCCCTTTAATCCTAAAATAGCAGGCACCTCCCTTGCCCCCCCACCCGCCTACAGCTCCTTGGCTACAGCTGAGGAGGGCGCAGGACTAGCGACAACAGCAGCACTGGTACTCCCACCCCCCGAGGTGTTACTGCTCTCAGCCCCTCTGCCTTTTAATCATAGAGCCTGTCTTCAGAAATACTCTTGGGAGAGCCCGGGTTGGGGATGTGCATGCTGGGAGTAATGCGCAGCTCTGCAGGAGTCCCCACCCCTTCCCAGAGTCCCGCTGCAGCCAGAGGTTTTGTTCTGCCCCTTCCCCCCATTTCCTAGTGCATTGGCCAGTATGGTTTGAAATGTCCCAAGCAATGGCCATCCCCACAGCAGCCGGGCGGGTCTTGGAGCCAGGAAGCTGATCCAGCACTTCAGCCTAACCTGCCCTTTGTTCATTCTCCTTGGCAGACTTCAGCATCGCCCTGGATGTGTCTCCCCTCCCTTTCAGGGTGACACCAAGTTTGCTGCTGTTTTGCACCTGAAGGCCTGCTGCATGCACAGCATCTGTGCCAGGAGATCTGTCAGTAAGGGCTGAGTTTTTTACCGATATACAGTAACTCCTCACTTACCGTCCTCCCGCTTAACGTTGTTTTGAAGTTACGTCACTTAGGGCAACTAAAATGATTAGGGGTTTGGAACGGGTCCCATATGAGGAGAGATTAAAGAGGCTAGGACTTTTCAGCTTGGAAAAGAGGAGACGAAGGGGGGATATGATAGAGGTATATAAAATCACGAGTGATATGGAGAAAGTGGATAAGGAAAAGTTATTTACTTATTCCCATAATACAAGAACTAGGGGTCACCAAATGAAATTAATGGGCAGCAGGTTTAAAACAAATACAAGGAAGTTCTTCTTCACGCAGCGCACAGTCAACCTGTGGAACTCCTTAGCTGAGGAGGTTGTGAAGGCTAGGATTATAACAGCGTTTAAAAGAAAACTGGATAAATTCATGGAGGTTAAGTCCATGAATGGCTATTAGCCAGGATGGGTAAGGAATGGTGTCCCTAGCCTCTGTTTGTCAGAGGGTGGAGATGGTTGGCAGAAGAGAGATCACTTGATCATTGCCTGTTGGTCCACTCCCTCTGGGACACCTGGCATTGGCCACTGTCGGCAGACAGGATACTGGGCTAGATGGACCTTTGGTCTGACCCGGTACGGCCTTTCTTATGCTCCATTAGGGAACATACTCGTTTAAAGTTGTGCAGTGCTCCCTTATTTGGCTGGCTTTACAAGGGAGCACTGCACAAGTTCTTCTTCTCCGCCTCCTCCTCCCTTCCTCCCTCCCTCCCAGCGCTTCCCCCGCTGCCAAACAGCTATTTGACGGCGCTTAGGACTTTCTGGGAGGGAGGGAGCGAGCGGGGAAGCCAGAGAGAAGCGGCGCTTTGAAAGGGAAAAGCTGCCCCTGCTCCTCCTGAGTCCTCCGGCTCGTGCTCACAGGGCCGCATTCCGAAAGGGGCTTTAGAGCTGCAGGCCAGGCCCCCGGGGCCCCCTTAGCCCAGGGCCCTGCAGCCTCTAAAGCCCCTGCGTTCTGGGTGGCCCTGCCTGTGGGGGGGAGCTCCCAGAATCGCGGCCATGGGGGCGGTGCCGCACTGCGCAGAGCCACCTGCACATCTCCTGCACCAAACAGGAGCTGCCCCGGGTAAGTGCTCTGCACCTCCTGCCTGCCCCAGCCCTGAGCCGCCTCCCACACCCCCACCCTGAGCGCCCCCCCGCACCCTAACTCCCTCCCAGACCCCGCACCCTACCCTGAGTGCCCTCCCGCACCCTAACTCCCTCCCAGACCCCGCACCCCACCCTGAGCGCCCTCCCGCGCCCTAACTCCCTCCCAGACCCTGCACCCTACCCGGAGCGCCCTCCCACACCCTAACTCCCCCCCAGACCCCGCACCCTACCCTGAGCGCCCTCCCACACCCTAACTCCCTCCCAGACCCCGCACCCTACCCTGAGCGCCCTCCCACACCCTAACTCCCTCCCAGACCCTGCACCCCCAGCCCTGAGCCACAGGGGTAAGCCAGGGCACCTCTCCAGAGGATTCAGGGGGTCTGGGGCAAAACAATTTCGGGGGCCCCTTCCATAAAAAAAAAGTTGCAATACTATAGAATACTATATTCTTGTGAGGGCTCCTGTGGGCCTGGGGCAAATTGCCCCACTTGCCCCCCCCCCCCTCCCCGGGCAGCCTTGCCTCCCCAGCACAGTACAGTACTGTACAGTATATAATGCCTTTTGTCTGCCCCCAAAATTTTTCCTTGGAACCTAATCCCCGGCATTTACATTAAATCTTATGGGAAAATTGGATTCATTTAACATTGTTTCACTTAAAGTTGCATTTTTCAGGAACATAACTACACGAGAACGAATGGATATAAACTGGCCGTGGGGAAGTTTAGGCTTGAAATTAGACGAAGGTTTCTAACCATCAGAGGGGTAAAATTTTGGAACAGCCTTCCGAGGGAAACAGTGGGGGCGAAAGACCTCTCTGGCTTTAAGATTAAGCTAGATAAGTTTATGGAGGGAATGGTTTGATGGGATAACGTGATTTTAGTTAATTAGTGAACAAGATGAAATCGCTGGTAAATAGTATCAATGGTCAATGAGGGTCTGGCTGGAGAATCTTGCCTGCATGCTCGGGGTTCTATTGATCGCCATATTTGGGGTCGGGAAGGAATTTTCCTCCAGGGTAGATTGCCAGAGGCCCTGGAGGTTTTTCGCCTTCCTCCGTAGCATGGGGCGGGGGTTGCTAGCTGGAGGAGTCTCTGCGACTTGAAGTCTTTAAATCACAGGACTTGGGGACTTCAACAGCTGAGTTAAGGGAAAGGGGGTGGGTCAGCTTTTGTGGCCTGCATCATGCGGGAGGTCAGACTAGATGATCATAATGGTCCCTTCTGACCTTAAAGTCTATGAGTCTATGAGTTAAGTGAGGAGTTACTGTAGTTATACCAGTATAAGCCGTAGTGTAGATGCAGTTACATTGGAGCAGAGATGTCTTGTCCGGCTATAGCTTGTTCCCTTTGCTGTGTGGGAATAGCTATCCTGGTTATAAGCACTTTTATACCAGTGTAACTATGCCCTCATTAGGGAAGTTGTACAACTGCATCTGTACTGGCATTGTCCTGATCACTGGTGGCATCAATGGGGTTAAAGTAGTAAGACCCGCATCTGAAATCCTTCTCATTTACTTCTTGAGGAGCGCTGCAGCAGCTGGGGTCAGAATGCAGCCACCCAGACCTAAGCTACGGAGCTGACTCCCTGGGTCTCTCTGTGACCTTTCTAGGCTTTGATGCTATGCTCTTAGCTGCAGTATGTGAGCACATGAAGCCCCAGCTGGGAGTGACTGCATAGAGAAGGTGCTGGCAGTCTGGAGACACTGTGGCTCCCACACACACTTAGCTCCGTTTCACTTTGTTTCAGCATCCATCTCCTATCTGCCAAGGTCTGCGCTGGCAAAGGCAGGATTAGAGAGGTCTGAGTAAGGAGGCAGCCATGACCAGGTGAGACACTTTCACACATAACAGAGAGCCTGTGGATGAGGGGAGGGCAGGGCAGGGCAGGGGGCGGGGGCATGGAGTCCCTTTGGGGGGAACGCCATGGGGCTAGGCAGGGCATGAACAGTAATGGCTTTACTTTTCCTGAGCTTGGGGCCATGCTGCTGGTTGAAGGGTTGGGGAGGTGCCAACTTGCATGGCTGCTTGCGCCAGGGCCTTTGCTGCAGGATTTCCTGCACTCCCTCTCTGAGGGTCATTCCAGAGCTTTGCACTTCTCCCCATCTGCCCATGGGCTCTCATCAGGATTTGGGCTTCGGTTTCAGCTCCCCTGTCTCCAGGGTCGTTTACAATGGCAAGAGGAACAGCAGCCCTCGCTCCCCAAGCAACAGCAGTGAGATTTTCACCCCTGCTCACGAGGAGAATGTGCGCTTCATTTATGAAGGTGGGTGAGTGGGCATCTCCAGGGCAGGGCTGGAGTGATCCGGGATCTGCAACTCCCCCAGGCCACCTTTTCTCCCCTGGCTCCTTTCCTCTCTGGTGCCACTTGCTTTTCAGCCTTGGAATTCCACAAGGGGCTTCCTGCCATGGTGCCTCATCAGAGCAGTGGGCAAGGAGCAGTCAGAGAACAGTGACTCTCCGAGTGACTCCCTCTCCGAGCTGAGGACGTGTGGAGCTTTGCTCATCCCATCGTATGCTCCTGAGCTGTTCTCTCCGCGTTGATAGCCTAGGGCCCATTAGTTTCCATTCCCTACGGGGTGGTGATGAGAAGAGGGATGCGATACTTAATATGCCTTGCAATGAGAGTCTATGTTGCTGTGAGACTCTGTTACCCACCAATTGCTATGGCAGAAATACGACACTGGAATGAGCCCAGAGCAGGCACTGGGTGGTGGCCTCTGCTATGTGGGAGACATGGCTTTGCTCATTCACAGGCTCTAAACAGACATCTCTGTCTCAGCCAGAAGAGTGAGGCCTTACTGTGCACATGAAGCAAATCAAACCAGGCCCAGGTAAAACTCCCTTGTGGGACAGTCCCTGTCTCAGCAGCTGTTTTGCTGTCTCATGTCTCCTGAGCCTGCTGTGCTGAGACAAGGAGAGAGGAATCAAACTGATTTTGAACTGACCGAGTTAAGAGGACCCAGTGTGTGTGGAAGCCCCTTCCATAGCCTGGCTGAACAACCCTTAGGAGACTCTTCTAAGGGCTTCTCAGCCCCTGCCAGTGTCTGGGAAGGTCTTTCCAACAACATCCCATTGCCCAAGAGCAATGCCCTCCGACTGAATGAAGCCATTGCTCCTCAGAGTGCTGTCTGTGCACAGGAAACAGTCTTTGTGTTGCTGAGTCCCCTGGGGTCACGTGGCACTATGGAGGGGAGGCAAGGCCTGGCAGAATAGGAATTTCAGGTGCGTGATGTTTGTCTCTGGCATGCCTTTGGCCCTGGCCATTTCTGGAGAATTTAGTCCTTCAATTAAAAAGTAAAATGAAGCTTCTATCCCTGAGGTTTGCAAAGAAACCCTTTAAATGTAACTGTGCTGTGTCTGTCTGTGAGCTGACACCCATAGGGAGCTGCTGGCAAGTGGCCTCCGGAGTGGGGTGCAGTCCGGCTGGGGGGAAGTGCCAGCCTGCAAGTGCATACGTGCCATTTAAAGCAGGAGCCTGGGTGAGTGTGCATGCGTACTCAGCACCCAGGCCAGACGTGCCAGTTCCCCTGTGCTCTTGCAGGTATCTGCCCTCCCCATCCTCCTAGTGCAGTTTTTCCTCTTTACCAAGCCCTCAGTGAAGGCGCTTTCATGTTTGTGATCCCATTGTGAAGTTGGAGGGAGACACACTGGACTTGGGAGCAGGGTGATAAGGAAATGGGGACTGGGAAGATGGGGTTGGACCTCATTCTGCTGGACAAATAATTGTTACTTGGTGACCTAAAAATTACCAGTAGCCTAGAGTACCAGTGATCATGATCTCATTACGTTTATGTTGTGCAAACAGAACATGGCACCAAACACTAATATGTATATTTAGAACTTTAAAAGGGTTCATTTTCCAAAGGTGAAAGCAATTGTTGCCATAACTGTCTGGGAACATTACATTTAAAGTATGAAGTGTCAGTGGAAACTGGGACTTGTTCAAGGATATCCTATTGGATGCCCAAAAAGCCATGATTCCACAGACATGAAAAAAGTTATGCTGGCCAAGAAGCCAGATGGGTTAAAAGGAGTTGGGGAAGAAGCAATAAAACAAAATTTTTATATGAAGAATGGAAGTAAATGGCAATTTATATAAGTTAAAAGTTAAAAAATGTGGGTGATTGGCTTCTCTTACCAAAGGAATCAATGAAATATCAATGGACAATAGAGTTAAAGATAAGGCATTTTTAAAACATATTCAGAACAAGAAGTACCCCATGACGGATGATAAAATTGTAAACAGAGATGCAGAAATGTTCAATAGATATTTCTGTACAGTATTTGGAATGAAACAGGAGGATGTATAGTCAAATACAGTAAAAATCCTAAAATCAATCAAACCGTACTATAGAATCTCTGTGGGTAGAAATTCCATGCTTGAATAATAAGATTATAGCAGTAGGAATATACTACCAACCACCTGGCCAGAATGGTGACGAAGATTGTGAAATGTTATGGGAGATTAGAGAGGCTACAAAAACACAAAACCCAATAAGAATGGGGAATTTCAACTATACCCATATTGACTGGATATATGTCACCTCAGGATGGGATGCAGAGATAAAATTTCTAGACACCATTAATGACTGATTCTTGGAGCAACTAGTCCTGGAACCCACAAAGGGAGAAGCAATTATTGATTTAGTCCTAAATGGCGCACCGGATCTGATCCAAGAGGTGAATATAGCTGAACTGCTTGGTAATGGTGACCATAATATAATTAAATTTAACATACTTGTAAGGGGGAAAATCCACCACATTTAACTTCAAAAAGGGGAACTCCACAAAAATGAGTAAGGGAGTTAAATGGAAGTTAAAAGGAACAGTCACAAATGCCTGCAAATTGTAGGGAGAGTAGTTAAAAACACCATAGTAGAGACTTAAACAAAATGTATACCCCCAAATTAAAAAAATAAACCAATAAGAGGACCAAAAAAATCCACCATGGCTAAACAACAGAGTATAAGAGGTGGTTAGAGACAAAAAGGCATCCTTTTAAAAATTGGAAGTCCTATCCTAGTGAGGAATATAGAAAGGGAGATAAACTCTGGCAGATCAAGTGTAAAAGTATAATTGGGCACAAAAAATTTGAAGAGCAATTAGCAAAAGCAACATTTTTTTAAAATACATCAGAAGCAGGAAGCCTGCCAAACAATCAGTGGGGCCACTGGATGATTGAGGTGCTAAAGGAATACATGTGGAAGAAAAGGCCATTACGGGAAAGCTAAATTAATTCTTTGCATCAGTCTTCACTACGGAGGATGTGAGGGAGATTGCCATGCCCGAACTGTTCTTTTTAGGTGACAAATCTGAGGAACTGTCCCAGATTGAGGTGTCATTAGAGGAAGTTTTGGAACAAATTGATAAACTAAACAGTAATAAATCACCAAGACCAGATGGTATTCACCCAAGAGTTCTGAAGGAACTCAAATGTGAAATTGCAGAACTACTAACTGTGGTATGTAACCTATCATTTAAATAGCTTCTGTACCAGATGACTGGAGGATAGCTAATATAATGCCATTTTTTTAAAAAGTCTCCAGAGGCAATCCTGGCAATTAATTTCAGTACCAGGCAAATTGGTTGAAACTATAATAAAGAACAGAATTATCAGACACATAAATGAGCACAGTTTGTTGTGAAAGAATCGATGCAGCTTTTGTAAAGGGACATCATGCCTCACCAATCTATTAGAAGTCTTTGAGGGTGTCAACAAACATGTGGACAAGGGTGATCCAGTGGATATACTTGGACTTTCAGAAAGCCTGTGAGAAAATCCCTCATCAAAGGCTCTTAAGCAAACTAAGAAGTTATAGAATAAGAGGGAAGGTCCTCTCATGGATTAGTAACTGGTTAAAAGATAGGAAACAAAGGATAGGAATAAATGGTCAGTTTTCAGAATGGAGAGAGGTAAATAGCAGTGCCCCTAGGGGTCTCTACTGGGACCAGTCCTAGTCAACATATTCATAAATGATCTGGAAAAAGGGGTGAACATTGAGGTGGCAAAGTTTACAGACAATACAAAATTACTCAAACTAGTTAAATCCAAAACTGACTGCGAAGAGTTACAAACAGATCTCACAAAACTGGGTGACTGGGCAACAAAATGGCAGATGAACTTCAGTGCTGATAAATGCAAAGTAATGCACATTGGAAAACGTCATCCCAACTACACATTCAAAATGAGGGGTCTGAATTAGCTGTCATCATGGATACTTCTGAAAACATCTGCTCAATGTGCAGCAACAGTCAAAAAAACTAACAGTGTTAGGAACCATTAGCAAAGGGATAGCGAATACAACAAAAATATCATAATGCCACTATATCAATCCATGGCACCCACCCACCTGAATACTGTGTGGGGTTCTGATTGTTCACAGATCAAAATAATATATTAGAATTGGAAAAAGAAAAGGTCAACCAAAATGATTAGGGGTATGGAAGAGCTTCCATATGAGGAAAGGGATCAGATACAGAGGGACCTAGACAAATTAGAGGATTGGGCCAAAAAAAACCTGATGAGGTTCAACAAGGATAAGTGCAGAGTCCTGCACTTAGGACGGAAGAATCCCATGCACTGCTACAGACTAGGGACCGAATGGCTAGGTAGCAGTTCTGCAGAAAAGGACCTAGGGGTCACAGTGGACGAGAAGCTGGATATGAGTCAACAGTGTGCTCTTGTTACCAAGAAGGCTAACGGCATTTTGGGCTGTATAAGTAGGGGCATTGCCAGCAGATCGAGGAACATGATCGTTCCCCTTTATTCGACATTGGTGAGGCCTCATCTGGAATACTGTGTCCAGTTTTGGGCCCCACACTACAAGAAGGATGTGGAAAAATTGGAAAGAGTCCAGCGGAGGGCAACAAAAATGATTAGGGGTCTGGAGCACATGACTTATGAGGAGAGGCTGAGGGAACTGGGATTGTTTAGTCTCCAGAAGAGAAGAATGAGGGGGGATTTGATAGCAGCCTTCAACTACCTGAAGAGGGGTTCCAAAGAGGATGGAGCTCGGCTGTTCTCAGTGGTGGCAGATGACAGAACAAGGAGCAATGGTCTCAAGTTGCAGTGGGGGAGGTCCAGGTTGGATATTAGGAAACACTATTTCACTAGGAGGGTGGTGAAGCACTGGAATGCGTTACCTAGGGAGGTGGTGGAGTCTCCTTCCTTGGAGGTTTTTAAGGCCCGGCTTGACAAAGCCCTGGCTGGGATGATTTAGTTGGGAATTGGTCCTGCTTTGAGCAGGGGGTTGGACTAGATGACCTCTTGAGGTTCCTTCCAACCCTGATATTCTATGATTCTCTGAAAGATTAAAAAGGCTGGCAGTTCATCTTAGAAAAGTGATGACTAAACGGGGGATATGATAGAGATCTCTAAAATCATGAATGGTGTGGAGAAAGTGATTAAGGAAGTGTGATTTACCCATCCACATAACACAAGAACCAGGGATCACCCAATTAAATTACTAGGCAGCAGGTTTAAAACAAACATAAGGAAGTACTTCTTCACATTGTGCATAGTGCCCTGAGTGCAGGGGACTGGACTAGATGACCTCTCGAGGTCCCTTCTAGTTCTATGATTTCTATACCGCAGTCAACCTGGGGAACTCATTGCCAGGGGATGTTGTGAAGGCCAAAAGTATAACTGGGTTCAAAAAAGAATGAGATAAGTTGATGGAGGACAGGTCCATCAATGGCTATCAGCCAGGATGGTCAAGGATGCAACCCCAGGCTCTGGGTGTCCCTAAACCTCTGACTGCCAGAAGCTGGGGCTGGATGACAGGGATGGATCACTCGATAAATTTCCCTGTTCTGTTCATTCCCTCTGAAGCACCTGGCACCAACCACTGCTGGAAGGCAGGATGCTGGGCTAGCTGGACCATTGGTCTGACCCAATATGGCCGTTCTTATGTGTCCAACTTGTACGATGTGGATGGAATAGAAAGTTTCCTATCTGTAACAAGATAGGAGAGTATGAGGCAGCATCTGCTAAAATTAAACATTTTCATATCAGCACACCCAGATAACTTACACACAAAGGGTCTTAAAGGAACTGCTGAGGATCTTGCTGAACCACTAATTAATATTAAGATGCATTTCTTAGGGGAAACTGAGGCACCCCTACAGTATTCAGAGGAAACATTAAGAACAGTCCCACTCATCACAGACATACAGGAGATCAGACTAGATGATCTAATGGTCTCTTCTGGCCTTAA
The DNA here is from genome assembly GCF_027887155.1 of Malaclemys terrapin pileata. NCBI lineage: Eukaryota > Metazoa > Chordata > Testudines > Emydidae > Malaclemys > Malaclemys terrapin. Next base: position 775,787 of record NC_071517.1, read on the forward strand.
ACTCTATGAAACTGTGAAGTTCCCTGGTGTGTGTAGGGGAACGGGGTTCTTGAGGGCTGGGATAAGAGCGTGGGAGCAGCTGGAGGGAGCCCTAGGCGTGTCCCATAGCAGGCACAGCACCCTCCCCTCCCTCTCTCGCTGTGCTCCTTCCCCAGCCTGGCAGTGTGTGGAGCGAGACCTTCGCAACCAGATGTCGGGCAGTGAGAGGGGCCTGGTGGAAGAGTATGTGGAGAAGATACCAAACCCCAGCCTAAAGGGTGAGTTTGCCTGTGGGGTCTTTGGCCCATCCAGGGGAACAAGTGCCAACAGTGCTCAAGTAAGTGGAGCAGAGCACTGGCTGCTGAGAGGGAGGAACCCCCTCAGGACACCAGTGACCTGTCCTAACTGAATGTACAGCTCTGACCATTCCATCCAGCTACAGGAGGGTGAATGGGGGTGACCAGGTTGGGAGCCTTCAATCCTGTGAGACAAATGGCATTTCATGATGAGGGGCAGAGGAGACCTGTGGCTTTTGAGCCTGGACTCCTGCAGAGTGTGTGTTGGGCGTGGTGGGTGCTGGCAACGTGGAGGGGTGATGCACTGCTGAGCAGAGCCCCTGAACTGAGTCCTGGGGGCGGGTAGGGTGATGCTGGCAGTGCCGAGCCCAGCCCCCGTACTGAGTTATCCCCTCTTCATCCTCACAGCATTTAAACCTGTTGACTTGAGCGATCTGAAGAGGAGAAACACACAGGATGCTAAGAAATCCTAAGGCAGGTTCTGCCTGCTGATTGGCTGGTGTCCTGAGGTCCTCAAGCAAATTTAATTTGAAGATTTTGTGTTGATTTCCTCCTCTGGTGTGTGTTCTGCCCGTGGAAGAACTGGGCGGCTTTGGGGCTGGCTCTGAAGCTGCCCAAGTTTGAACTCCATTGCGGATGCCTAGAGCGTGTTGTACTGGATTCCTGCCCCTTCCCTGTAGCCTCGCCCTTGGGCTGCCTTTCTCTACTGTGTGTTGGACCCACAAAGTCAGCTTACTCTTCCTCCCAGCTCTGTCCTCAGTCGGCCTTGGGCTGCTCTATTGGCTGCCGAGTGGTTGGTGTGGTCCCTGGGGCTCTGTTGCTAGGGAGGACAGAGCTGAGTGGCTGCGTTTGGGCCAGTGGAGGCCATGCCTAGTTCACCCCTTCCCCCAGGTATCGAGGAGCAGCTCTTGCTGCGGACAGGCTGAGAGGAGACAGTGGGGCACGTTCAGAGGCTGGAGGAGGAGCATGCATTGTTGGTCCCTGCTTTGTGCCCCATGACCATGGCGACTCAGTGCCAGCAGGCTTGCAGGCCTTCCCCACAGCCGTGCTGCTGGGCAGGTGACCCTTCCCCCTCCCCTTGCTTGTCAAGTTGGTGGGGTTAGTTTGCAGCTGAGCCCCTAGCAATTGGTTGCTAACAGCTTCTGGGCTTGTGGGACTCCAAGATATTGTCCATATTAAAGCGCTGACTGGCTCTCTTCCCCATAACAGGGCTGGGGCAGGTCCCATGGCTCGGGGGGCAGAGCTGCTTCCTGCGAGGCCTTGCCCTGCTGGAGCTAGGAGGGGTGCCCCCTTGGCCCTGAGCCCCAGAGACCAAGGTGCATTTACAGCTGGAGTCGTGGACTATTCTCCGCTCCCTGCCAGGTGCCCTGGCAGCCCCTTCCAGGCAGGAAGAGTGGGGTGGGGCAGCATTTGCTGAGGGAGGCTTGACTGTGGGAAGTTGTTTCTATCTGCGTCCTTGCCTGGGCGACATCTCCCAATGTTAATACTAGAGGGATTCCCCAGCCCTCCTGCCCCCTTCCTGCCCCCCTCCCTCCAGCTGTCTGGGCCCTCCGTGCAGTAACCCCCTTCCTGGCCAGGCCTGTTCTGTGGGGTGGGCCTGGAGGGGGGAGGTCGTTACACAGCCCCTAGTGGAGCCCAGCTCACTTCCTAAGCTCGGGCAGTTTACAGCAGGCTGCTGCTGCAGTGCCAGGCTGAATGCCCTCTCCCCACCCCCGGGCTCGGAAAGCACTTCGGAAGATGGCCCTCTTGGGACCCTAGTACCTGACAAGGCTGGGAGGTCTCAGCATGACCCCACTCTGAGTGGTTCTGCCATCACTGTTGCCCTGTGAAGCACAACCCCACCAGTCGAGCGGCTGCCACCAGCACTGCAGGAGCATTGTGGTCCCAGAGAGCAGCCCACTGCGTGGTGCTCGCAGGGAGGGGAGCTGCCAAGTGCTCTGCCCAGCTCAGATGGTGGCAGGCACTGGCAGCCTGGCACTGCAGGGCTAAGAGCGGTGCAGGCAGGATTTGTGGTCACTGTTACCTTCCCTTTGTTGTTAAGTCAATGACCTATGTTGTTCTTTCGCTCTGTCTGTCACTTGAGGAGTGTTGTAAATAAACTGGTTAGTCCTTTTGAGCTTGTCTCTGTGCACATCTGTCCATTGCTCCATGGCTGTCTCTGCTGGATACGGGGCTGATTTACCACCCATGCTCCCACTTCCGTTCAGCCACTGGTTTGCTGTCCAGGGCATGCAGAGCTGGGGAATGGCGGAGAGGACACCCTGCCCCAGGGGAATGGCGGGATGGGCCTTGCATTACTGGTGGCCACTCTGGAGACATGCTGAACTCCCCCGTGGAGGCCCAGCTAAGGAGCAAGGAGATGCCACACAACAGTGCTGCAGCCACTCATGCACAATCCTTCGTCCCTCTGCAGATTCCTCATCCCTTTGTTCTCAACCCTCAAGCTGTGTCCGGGCCCCAGTCAGTCGTAGCTGTGCACAGTTCAGGCAGAGGCGTAGCCATGCACACCCACAGCTCTTGTGCACTCAGACGCTTTTCCAATTACTTCCTCGTTTTCCCAGTTTTGATGTATAAAGTCTCTCCATGACCTGTTTGAGGCTGCCGTTTGAAAGGAGAGTCAGGGCCCAGGTCTCTGGGGTGAAAGTGGTGCAGCCCCAGCCACTGCAGGGTCTTTTGGCAGCTTAGCCAGCCCAGAGGCGGGGTGAAAGCTGATGCAAAGGGAGGCCGTGGACAGCTTTAATGTTGCTATCAGCCTGAAACCGCAGCTGCAGCTCCCCCAATCATGCAGTGCGTAGCAAATGCAGCCCCTCTTTCCCGCACTCCCACACTCCAGGCTGCGGCTATGCACCAACTGCGTAGAGCATCTCTGAGTTGGGAGGTGGTGTATGAGTTTAGATGGAATCAATGGGCCCAGAGTCAAAACTGTTAACATGACCCTGAAGATGTTCAGAATTAAACAGTGTTAAACAAGGTTATGTTCTCTTCCATCCTCCTGGTTGAAGACAAGGGCCCAGGCAGGGGGACGCATGTCCTGAAGATGAATGCATGGTCACAGAGATGGTGTCTGTGGGAGGGCTTCGGCTTCCTCCACTCTAGGATGCTGTTCCAGGAAGAAGGCCTGATGGGAAGAGTTGGGGGCCACCTGACCAAGAAGGGGAAGAGCATCTTCATCCACCAGCTCGCTAGCCTAGTGAGGAGGGATTTAAACTAGGTTCAAAGGTGATAGGTGACAAGATTTTTTATTATCTCTTTCACCCAAATTGCCTTCTACCTTCAGCTTGACCACCAATTCCTCCCTCTTACATAAGAACGACCACACTGAATCAGATCAAAGATCCATCTAGCCCAGTATCCAGTCTCCCAACAGTGGCCAGTGCCAGGTGCCCCAGAGGGAATGAACAGAACAGGGAATCATCAAGTGATACATCGCCTGTCGCCCATTCCCAGCTTCTGGCAAACAGAGGCTAGAGACACCATTCCTGCCCATCCTAATAGCCATGTATAGACCTATCTTCCGTGAACTTATCTAGTTATTTTTTTAACCCTTTTATATTCTTGGCCTTCACAACATCCTCTGGCAAGGAATTCCACAGGTTTCCTGTGTGTTGTGTGAAGAAATACTTCCTTTTGTTTGTTTTAAACCTGCTGACTATTAATTTCTTTTGGTGTCCCCTACTTCTTGTCTTATGAGAAGGAGTAAATAACACTTCCTTATTTACTTTCTCCACACCAATCATGATTTTATAGACCTCTATCATATCCCCCTTCCCCTTCAGTTGTCTCTTTTCCAAGCTGAAAAATCAATTTGTAAGGACCTACAGGATAACAGAGTCATAAGGAATAGCCAGCATGGTTCTATCAAGAACAAATCATGCAAAAATCAACCTAATTGTGTTCTTTGACCAGGTTACATGCCTAGGGCATAGTGGGGAAGCACCAGATGTGATATATCTTGATTTTAGCAAGGCTTTAGACACAGTCCCACATGACATTCTCATAAGCAAACTAGGGAAATGTGATCTAAATTAAATTATTACAACGTGAGTGCACTACTGGTTGAAAGACTGTACTCTTTATCAGTGGTTTGCAGTCAGGGAGGGTGTATCTAGTGGAGTCCTCAGGGGTCAGTCCTCGGTCTGGCATTAGTCAATATTTTCATTTATGACTTGAATAATGGAGAGTGTGCTTATAAAATCTGCAGATGTCACCAAGCTGGTAGCAGATGGATGCAAGCATGTTGAAGGACAGGATTAGAATTCAAAATGACCTTGACAAATTAGTGAATTGGTCTGAACTCAACAAGATTAAATTAAATAGAGACAAGTACAAAGTGTTACATTCAGGAAGGAAAATCAAATGCGCAACTACACAATGGGGAATAACTGGCTAGGTGGTAAGACTGCTGAAAAGGATCTGGGCTTGTAGTGGATCACAAATTTCATAGGAGCTAACAATGTGATGCAGTTGCATAAAAGACTAGTATTCTGAACAGGATTGTCCCAGGTAAGCCCTGGGAGGTCACTGTCCCACTGAACTGGGCACTGGGGAGGCCTCAGCTGGAGTGCTATGACCAATTCTGAGCACCATACTTTGGGAAAGATGTGGACAAATTGGAGAGAACCCAGAGGGGAGCAACCACAATTATCAAAGGTTTAGAAAACCTGACTTTGAGGGAAGGTTACAAAACTGGGCCTGTTTAGTCTTGAGAAAAGGCGACCGAGGGGGAACCTGATGACAGCCTTCAAATACATGAAGAACTGATATAAAGAGTTGTTCTCCATAGGCACTGAAGGTAGACAAGATGCCGCAAGAGAGATTCAGGTTAGCTATCAGGAAACACTTTCTAACTCTCAGGATAGTTAAGGCCTGGAACAGGCTCCCAAGGTGGGTTGTGGAATCCCCGTCATTGGAGGTTTTTAAGAGCAGGTTAGACAAGTCCCTGTCAGGGATGGTCTAGGTTTGCTTGGTCCTGCCTCAGTACAGGGGGCTGGACTTGACGACCTCTCAAAGTGACTTCCAGACCAATGTTTCTATGATGCTGTTTGGGGTTTAGTGTACAGAGACCTCAGCCTGCCTAGTACCATGGTGCAAACACCTTTCAAAAGCCTCTTACGAAAGATACGGGAGTGGGGGAGGACAAACAGCTAAAGTATTTGAAATGTAAAGTATTAAGTCAGGCTTTCACTTTAACAACATCTTTTGTGCCCTTTGCCTTTAGATGGAGAGCATTTACATACGGAGGGGAGCACTCCCCCACCATCTGACAGTCTTTCAGATGGTATTAAAGATCAGAACTGTCTGTTTGAGGGAAAAGAGCAGTTGAGATGGGCTGGAGCTGGTGTTGCAGCTGTTAACGTCTGTTAACATTTGATCCCATTTCCTAGAAACCCAAAGCCAGACAAACACCCACAAGAGGAAAGCAAAGAGCAGCAAAGATGGAAAATGCAGCATCTGTCTCTGGTATGACTCTCACTTGTAACCTCGCTGCTGGAAAAACACAGGCATGGCACATGCTCTTATCAGCCACTCTGAGGCCTGGCAAACTTGTACTGGCATCGGGCTGTTCAGGGCTTTGCATTTAGCTGCCTTTCTGATCACAGGCTCACAGCAGTGTTGTAAATGTGCCATCTTGGCCGGCTAAGCCAGCTTCTTATTAAACAGAGGGCAAAAGGAGAGGAGAAATAAGTGGGGGAGAAGGAAAAGGATGCAGCGGGGGGCGGGGGCACAAAGTCTCCAATCCCAGGTGGTGATTGGGATTTAGCCAGAGCTCATGCAGGTAGTGATCTCAGCAGGTCCCATTCTTGGCCCAAGCTGATCAGGCATCTCTCAGGGTTAGGGTGAAGAAGGTCCCAGGAGACTGGGGGGGTGGCGTGGCAGCCACGATGGTGAAGCTCGCTCCTGTTCCCCATCTCTCGCATGCCCTCCTTTCAGTCAGCCGGCATTATGGCAGCCTCCTCCTCCTCCCATAGGCTCCTCCTGAGGGCCCCAGAGGGGAGGGCTGGCTGGAACAGCTCAGCCCCTCATTATTTTGTCCACAATTAGGCCAACACACCAATTTCCGCTCTCACCCTTCTCTTGTTCACCAGGTCTGATCTTAACACAGGCCTTGAGTTATAGCAGGAGGAGGCCTTTGGTTTGGACTAGATCTGTCTGTCTGTCTTGCTTTGTCATCTTTTCCCGTCAGCATTGGGTGTTCTAGGTCATTGTGACGTCTTAGGACAGGGGTGGGCAAACATTTTGGCCCGAGAGCCACATCTGGGTATGGAAATTGTATGACAGGCCATGAATGTTCACGAAATTGGGGGTTGGGGTGTGGGAGGGCTCTGGCTGGGGATGTGGGTTCCGGGGTGGGGCTGGGAATGAGGGGTTGGGAGTGCAGGAGAGTGCTCTGGGCTGGAACCAAGGGGTTCAGAGGGTGGGAGGAGGATGAGGGCTGGGGCACAGGAGAGGATCAGCGGGGCAGGCTCTGGGCAGCGCTTACCTCAAGCAGTTCCCAGAAACAGCAGCATGTCCCCCCTCCAGCTCCTTTGCGGAGGTACGGCCAGGAGGTTCTGCGTGCTGCCTTGTCCACAGGCACCACCCCTGCAGCTCCCATTGGCTGCAGTTCCCAGCCAATGGGAGCTGCAAGGGCAGTGCTTGGGGCAGGGGCAGCGTGCAGAGCCCCTTGGCTGCCCCTATGTGTAGGAGCCGGAGGGGGGGACATGCTGCTGCTTCTTGGAGCCGTGCAGAGTGGGGCAAGACCCCAATCCTGCTCCCCAGCTGGAGCGCCGGAGTGGGACAAGCCGCAGACCCTGCTTCCTGGCGGGAGCTTGGGGGCCCGATTAAAACATCTGGTGGGCTGGATGTGGCCCCCGGGCCGTAGTTTGCCCACCCCTGTCTTAGGAACTTTCAAACACTTTTTAGAGTTGATCTCAATAGGCCCAATTATTACATCAGAGGCCCCTGGGACCCTTCCCCTCAAACAGTCGTTGTGTTTTAACGTCATCCTGGTGGCTGTGCACAGGCTGGCTGGTTCCCCTGGGAATTTTCATCTCTGAGCTCTCACGGGCTCTTCAGCCTGAAATCCCCCCAAGGACTGGGCAGGACACAGGCCCCTGGAATAGTGCGTCTCCCCGTGTGCTGGCCTGACACAGCTGCCCCAGATGGGAGAATGTTCCCGGGGTCCCCATGACTTGGGTCAGCGGGTGTCATAGTGCTAAATAGCCCCTTGTGGTTAGTGCTGGTCACAGCGAGACACTACCAACCCAGGGCTGGCCAGGCTGCCAGACTAACTGCTCTGTCTCGGTGTTCAGTCAGTGTTGGAGCTCTTGACTCCAGGAAAGGCAAGGCCATTTCCTTCTTTCCCTGCCCTGCTGGTAGGCAGCACAAGGGGTGTGTCTCTAGGTGTGCTAAGTGCGGGGAGGGGGGTGGGTGCTTCACACTGAGACTGGGTCCTGCTGGAACTGCTTTCACGGCAGTGCTCTCAGGGCAAAGATCTCCTCTGCCCCAGTGCCAGTGGCTGCCACCCCAGAGCATCCCAAGGAACCAAGCTGCTGCACATCTCAGAGCGGCCCTGGGAGCAATTCCACTTTCCTGTGTTCGGAGCTGGGCTGGCTTTGTGGAATGCTGGCCTGCTCCATTCTTGGGGTGCAGCCAACCCCCATAGGGCTGCTGACCAGCTGAGTTGCAGACACCCTCCTTCCTGGTGAGGATGGATGGGCTCTTCCCTACAGTTCCCCACGCTAACCGGGCACAGGACCTGCTGGGACGTGCTGTTAGGTGCATTGCCACTCTCAGCACCTTGATGTGAAAATTCGGAGCTGTCCCCTCCGTCGGTGCCCTCTCGGGCTCCCTGGCTGCTGGGCTCTCGCTTGGCTGAAGCCTTTTCAGGGGCTTGCTGAGCCCAGCAGCATTATCACAGCGGTTTGCTCATTGCATGTTAACCTCCTCTGTCCTGGTCCCTTTCTCTATGGACGCGAGCTGCCTGGTTTGGGCACTGGAATCGCTGCTTGTCTGCATGCACGGTGTGAACACACTCCTGGTGTCCTTCCTGGGTTGTGCAGAGGAGCTCAGAGTGGAGAGGGCATGTGCCTGTGGCACCAGGCTGGATCCGACACCACTCAGTCAGTGGCAGGGGACATGCTTGGCTCTCCTAACGTTGCCATTTGGCCCCTGGAGATCCTAGCTCTGTCTCCGTGGGCGTTGGCCGCTCCAGGGCTGTGTGGGGCTCAGCCGCATGTGGCACTTGTCGCTGCCCGCGCTGTTTGCATTCAATAAGGCTCAGCACAGTGGCTTTGGCCCCAATGGAGGGGTCCAACATACAGCATGGGCTGGGGGTGCAAGGCTCTGGCTGAGCAATGGAGGTAAAGCCGTGGCCTTGCTGTTCACTCCACACCACTGGCCTCCCAGTTAAATCTCATCCCCAAACAGAGCCTCCCCCTCAACATGAGCGCCCCTTGGTGCATCAGCAAGTCCCCTCTCCAGCCTCTTTCCAAAGAGACTCTCCTCCTGCCCCTGCCCTCACTCTGCCTCAGCCTGAGCCCCCAGCTGGCCAACACTCCCTCCACTTTAACTGTGGGCACTAAGAGGGACCCTGCACGCCAGCCCTGTGCTCCCCAGGCCGAGGGGGCTAGGAGCACAGTGCCATTGGGCTTCTGTAGCCCTCTTCTGTGAACCAGCATCTGTGATGCTGCTGCTGGAGCAAAGATTTCAATGTGACTCTGTTAATACACTCAGATCCCTTTTCCTCCCTGCTTTAATGCCATTTAACTATACTCAGCATGGCAGAATTGCTCCCCAAGTGCGTCTCTTCATACTTAGACCCTGAACCCATTGAGCTGCCATCACCAACAGCCTCTTGCAAACAGTGGCGGCCTTGGAGCCTGCCCCACTCCCACTGGTTTGTGACCACTGTGCTTCATGGCTTTGCCTAAATCCAGCCATACACTGTCCTGTGCCCGTGCCACAGGGCTACACGCTGCAACTTCCTCCTCTGCCTCCTTCTCCCTCACACCTCTGCAAACCCCATGGAGGCCAGTGAGTCACCTCACCTAGTCCAACAGGAAGAGAAGAGGCAACAGTTATGGCAACATTTTCTCTTTCACACCCAAGAGCTGGGGCTTTGCTGAATGTCCCCTTAGCAGTGTCACAAGCACATTCCCTAATGGCGCTGTGCTGGCTGGCCACACCTCGTTCCTGGGGCCCTGCCATAGAAACCCTGGGGCTCTCCACAGCCGTCTCCCAAGCATCTTTAGGAAAGGCTGCACCGGTGAGTGTGCGCCGGGAGGGTGAGAGCATCTGGCAGGTCATTCCTGGCCCAGCGAGTGGTTGGGCTGTGTTGGACTAGATCCATGTGGCAACAGGGAATCGAGGGGGGGGGGTTGCAGCTTCTGAGCTCCCAGGAGCCGTTGATGGATCCCAGAGGGAAGGGCTGCCTCTCTCACCCAGCAGGTGGGGGTGACCTGGCTCCTTAGGGCATCCGGCACTGAGAGTCCTATGGGGAGGTCCCTGGTAACCTGGGTGGCACCCTCATTGCCCTGGGGTGGGTACATGGCTCATTGTGATGTCTGGGGTGAGCCTGTGGCTGCATTGCCACCACCTGTTGGGGGTTGGCACTTGTCTCGCCTTGGATTTCTGAGCAGCAGCGTGGCCTGGTGGTCAGGGCTTGGGCTCCAGAGAGGTCCTCAGGTACCTGTCTGGCATGCCTCTTGCCCACCCGCCAGAGCCCTTCTTGTACCCCAAATGCTGGGAGGGGCCATTCCCAATCCTGGCCAGAAGGTGGCACTGTTGACACAGAGATAAGTGTCAGGCCCTGCCTGGCGGGTGCCCCTGTGTGTGCTGCACGTGAGCTGGCCCTGAGGAGCTGTTAGTCCGCATGGCTGCGGTGGTGCCCAGGGCTTGCTATGCCGGGCGCAGCACGGACACCCACAGAGACATGGCCCTTGCCCGCAGGAGCTCGCCTGGGCAGAGCTCGTAAGCGCGGGTGGCCATGTGCACAGTGGGGCTGTGTCAGGAGTGGAAGAACACGGGAGTTAGAGGAGGTTGCTACAGCCTGTCTTCTGCCCAGCCCAGTCTGGGTTGGCATGGGGGGGGGGGTGTGCATACCCTGCTGACAGGTGTGCGCTCCCACAGACAGCACTCAGCTGGGGGGCGGGCCCAGGGCAGGCAGGTAGGGGATGTCCTTTCCCTTTCTCGCACCCCCAGAGGTGCTGGGCCTGGTTAGCGTCATTCAGCTACGTGCGGGGAGCCAGAGCCCTGCCGGTGCTGAGCAAGAGTTGGCCCTGGTCCATCGTGCCTGCTGGTGCTCGGTGGGGGGCTGGCAGCATGGCCCCTCGTGCTCTGCTCTGGCTGGGTATGGGCTCCTGGGGGCGTCCCTTTACCATCTCCACGGCTGGCCAGGCAGCGCCATGCTCAGCCATTCACTGCTCCAGCCCCTGGCTGGCACTGCCCTCCAGTGGACCAGCCTCCCTGGGAACACCAGCTAATCCGCTCTGCAGCCAGGCCTGTCCATGGGACAAGGAAAGCAGTTCCCTCCCCCCAACCCCACCTCCCGACCCCCAGTATGAGAATCTGCCCCACAGGGTTCAGCGTCTCTGTTTCAGCAGGGGACACTGCAGCCGGCAGCCCAGCCTAGGACCTAGACTAACCCTGTGGTCTCAAGCAGGGCCTATGGGGCGAAGCTCTTCAGAACAGATGGGAGCACGGCCTCCTGGCACACGCACCAGAGGGAAGCCTGGCTCTGTGACGTGGCCCCCCAGCATGGAGTCCCCTCACCCCCACAGCCCCGGTGACCTAGTGGGCCGTCGCCCATCAGCCTGTCGAAGGAGAGGGATTGTTCGTTCTGTTTCTGAGCACTGAGGTGCCAGCTGTGGCCCCAGTGAGGCAGAGCCCATCTCCCTCCGCACCCCATGCCTCGAAGTGGGGCAGGGGCACAAGCTCCATTTTAGATGGGGCAGCAGCGGCCCAAAGGTTCAGGGCTCACACTCAGGCAGCCAGTGCTGAGCCAGGCCGAGAACCCCGGGGGCCAGGCCACGCTCGCTCCGCCATCGCACTGTTGCCATTTCTCAGTCAGTGGTGAACCAGTTGCTAACAGGCCTTTCAGGTGTCAGGCTGGCCCTGGGGTGGCAGCTTGACCTGCTGTGCACACGCCATCGCGAGAGCAGCCTGAGCTGCCCCCACCCGGTCCTCTGATCCGTATCACGTCTGTAAGGATGGACTCAGCACTCGCCGTGGTATCCTGATGTGGCCAAGGGCCGACCCAGCCCTGGCACGTTGGGCCTGGCATCCCACCCCTGCCCACAGTCTGTGTCGGAGGCTGGGGACCCCACGGGGCCCTGGCAGTTGCTGAGAGCTGGCTGAGCTGGGACCCATTGTGCTGGGTTCAGGTGCTGGAGCGGCCCACTCCCCCACCCACCCCTGGGGGTGCCAACAGGGTCCTCAGCCCCACCCTGGCTCCAGCCAGCACAGGGCCCTGTCGTGGAGCTGGCAAAGCCTCAGGCTGGTCTGTGGGGCTTTGCAGCCTGGTGCTAAGTGACCCCATGTGATGGCTGTTGCCATGGGAACCCATGGGCAGAGGAGGTTAATCACTGCGCCTTTGTTCTGCGTGGCCTGTGCAGATCTGCGGGCATGGGCCAGGCGGAGCCGGCAGCTACCAGAAGCAGCTGTGCATCGCCCCCAGCACGGCCTGCCCCCCACAACATGACAGCTCGCTGACGCCCCTCCCCCACAGCATGGGACACCCTGGGCCGCGTAAACCAGGGGACGTGGATGCTGTTGAGCGTGGTGCTGCCCCTCCGTGCTCAGGGCTCCGACCCGCAGGCTCCAGGCTGGGCACCCTGTGCTTCGGAAACAGCCCCCAAATACTCATCTGCGGCCCGGCTGACCGCACAGCCCCCCGGCCCCAGTGCAGGCAGCGCCTCCCAGCAGGGGAGCTCCCCAGTTGCACATGGGGACGGCTGGGGAGAACCTGAGGCACAGCGTGGGGAAGGGACTCACCCATGCTTACACAGAGGAATGGGACCCTAGGTGCTGGGGCACCCCCCTTTCCTGAGAGAGGCTCTAGCTGAGGGTAGCATGGTGTCACGGAGTATCGGGGGACTCAGGGCCCTGCACCCCCGGCTTCCTGCGATTCACTGCGACTCTCAGCCAGCCAGTAAAGCAGAAGGTTTATTTGGATGACAGGAATGCAGTCCAAGACAGGTCTTGCAGGCACAGACAACAGGACCCCCTCAGTTAGGTCCATCTTGGGGTCCCAGGGCATCCCAGCCCAGCCCCCCTTGGGAGGTCAGAGCCATCTCTGCCTCCCAGCCATCTCTCCAGCCTCCTTCCCCCACTCTGGCTTCAGCGACCCCTCCCACAGCCTTTGTTCAGTTTCCCGGGCCAAGGTATCACCTGGCCTTCAACCTCTTCCTGGGTTCTCATGTTACACACTCAGGTATGCGCCCTCGGGCAGTCTACCATCCCGCAATGCAGACTATTCCAGCCACACTCCCCTGTCAGCATTCACAGACCACAGTGAGAACAGGCCCAGTTCGTCACACATGGGAATGCTGTGCCCCACCCTCGCACCAGTGTCATCAGGGCAGTTGGGAATGTGGCAAGGGCCCGACACTTTGCTGTCAGAGCTCCAGTCTAAATCTGCCCCTGCCCCGGCTGGCAAGGTGGGTGGCTGCAGCCCAGCCCTGGGGCCTGAGGAATGTGCCTGCTTGGCCTACGCTGGCGAGCTGCACCAAGACAGGCTGCGCTGGGGCTGTTACGTAAGGCTCACGGCTGCTCTTTGAACTGTCCCTAAGCTGCTGTGTAAATAGCAGAGCCCCCCGATGAGCCGGGGCGCCCAGGGTGCCGTGCTTGCTGGGCTGTGACTGATGCTGCCAGCTCCGCTCAGTGCTCCAGAGCAGCTGAGACACTGCTCCCAACGCAGCGGCTGCTCACGTCCATGGAGCCGGCCCCGAGGCCCTGGCACCCGCCTGCGAGGGCTCCGGCTTGCGGTGGGGGCTGTGAGCTTCACTGCGTCCCTGCGCCTCCGGCGGATTGAGCAGCTATGCAGACAAGTTGTCTGTGGGGAGGGCTGGCTCTGTTCCAGTCAGGCCACCTCCTTGCTGGGGACAACTTCCCCCTATAGGGTGTGAATCCCCTCTCCCTTCCCGCGAGTGCAGGGCCCACTGTTTGGTCCTGGCTTGCCAAGGCCTGGGGAGGAGGAGGCAGGGGCCGGGGCCGCTCTCTGTAACGCCAGGAGGTGGCACATGTTGTGGCATTACAGCGACGCCCAGTCCCCAGTCCGGCACTGCCTGCCTGCTGCCACTCAGCTGGGCCAGGGCCCTGCCACCACCTTTGCCTTCCTATGCTCTGCCAGGGCAGGGCAGCCCTCTGGTCCCTCTCGCCTGGACCCCAGGCAATGGCTGCAGTCTCTGCCCCTTCCTCCCCTGGTGGAGTCCCAGGGAAAGGGGGTGGGACAGTTCCTCCGTGCCCCCCCCCCCCCCCGCTTCCTCCTTTTGATCACTGCACCTGAGCCTGTGAGACCAGAGGCCACCTCATCAGTCCCCTCCTTGCCATCCAGACTTGCCCTGGCCCAGTGAGCGGGGCTGGGGCTCCAGGCACAACGCGTGCCAGGGTGAGGGCGGGGGTGTGTGTGTTCTCCTTAGCAACACAGGGAGCCACACGCTTGCTGGGCCTGGTGCCTCACAGGGACTGTATTTACCTTCTCAGAAAGCGCCTCCTGCGCCAGCAATTTGCTTCAATTAGCCTCGTTAGCAGGTCAAGAGGCCCTCAGTGATGTCAGCAGATGGCCATGACGGGCAGCTCCAGCCCCCTCCTGTCCCCACACACAGCATTAGCGCAGGGCCAGAGAGCGGTGTAGAGCCAGGGCTGTGCCCTGAGAGGCTCTGGCTCCATCCCTCGCTGCCTGCCCGGGTTCTGAGTGGAACTGGCACTCTGCCGCCCAGGCAACAGGCAGGGAAATGGCGCGGCAGCGTCGCTGTCCGGCTGCCTGCTCCTGCCGGCTGGCCATGGGCCGGCTCGTGCTCTCGTCCGCTCCCATTAGGACCCCCCCAGGCTTGCAGGCGGGGCTGAGAGCCGTTCTTTGGGATAGGACACCCACTGCCTGGCGTGTTAAGCTGTGCAGGGTGGCAGTGGCTTGCCCCTGGTGCTGGTGTGGGCAATGCCACCGAGTACAGGTAGTCAATAGCGGACCGCGGACCAAAGCTGGACCGCCAGACACTTTTGAACGGACCCCGAAATCTTTTTATTTATTTATTAGCATTATTGTTGGGTTTTAAAAATATTTTCTCTGGCGTCTGGACCTTGACTGAGAAACTGGGACCGTGACAAAAAAGAATTGACTACCCCATGCCACACAGCATCTAACTGCCCCATGATGCCCCCCACCCCTGACCCACAGACAGTAGGCGGTCGGCTGGGCTCCTTTCTCCTCCTGAGGGCTCCTGGCTTACAAGGGAGGCTGAGCCCAGGTCAGTATCCGCTCAGCCCTGGAACAGCCCAGCCTTGAACCAGGCCGCTGCAGGTCGGCCCCAGCGCTGCTCTGTGGCTGCGGTATCTGGGCTTGGCTGGGGCAGCCTGGGAGCGGGCAAGTAAACAGCGGAAAATTACTGTGTGCTCAGCACAGCCATTATCCAAATGAGCCGAGAGCAGCACATCTGGGCTGGGGAAAGCTTGGGCCCGGGGCTTTGCAGAGCTGACACGCTAATTGGGTCTGGGCTGGCTCAGTGCTGGGGGGAGACCCCCCGCCCAGGTGAAAGGCAGGGGGCTGCAGGTGACTCAGTGCTGCCCCAGGCAGGACTGAGAGCTGGGCATGCCGCCTACGTGTGAGGTGGGCTGCTAACCCCAAACTCAATGCTGGTGATTACCCCCCTCCCCTGCCCCTGTAGCGTGCCCAGGCTGCATCGCTGACTGCCTTGGCATGTAGTGTGGCTGTGTCCTGTTAAATGCTGGCCACACCCTGGCTGGGCTCTGCCTGCATTTCAGTGCTGGGAGATGGTGGCTGCACCCTGGAGCTTCTGCCCTAACCTCCCTGGGTGACAGACACGATTAATTCACGTTTATTAAATGCTTTGAGCTCACGGAGGAGCAATGGGACACGTGTGCTACGGGGGTGTGTGTGTGTGTGTGTGTGTGAATACCCCTTCACCCTGCCCCACAGTGCGAATACATCCCTTTTTGTTCCCCACTTGCACAGCGACTGCCCCTGGGCGCAAATACATTACCCCCCCACAGCCCAGCTTCTTCCAGTGCACCCCCCCCAATTCCCTCCCCATCGCCTGGGCCTAGGGCTGCTGCTGGAGTCACAAATGATCAGCACAGGATGGGCCTGGAGCTGGACCTGGCCTTGGCAAACAGCATCAGTGCAGTCCCAGCCCAGGCTGCCTGACTGGCAAGCACGGTGCTCCCTGGGGACCAGGGGGACTAGAACAGGGACCCTGGGTGCTGGGGAATGTGCAGGTTTTGGGCTGAAGCAGGGTCAACCCCCAGCCCCATGAGAGGCAGGGCATGGTGTCATGCCGGACATGGAGGTAAGGGGGGGCTGAGGAATGCTGGGGTGGGGGGGCCTGGGGCGAGGCTCAAGGCTGGGGACGTGATGGGTCTCACTGAAAGGCGTGGCTGAGGCTGGCGCCAAGGCAGCTGCTGCTGATGTTGGGGCAGCAGTTCCTGGGGACAGCGGGGCTGGGACATGGAGTGCGAGCCCTGAGCAGCGTGTTTTGGTGGAGATGTAAACAGCGAGTCTGGCCTGGTGCACTCTGCGCTGAGCAATGTTGATAGTGTGGGGCTGTTTATGGTCGCTCGGGGCGGCTGGTTCCCAAGTGCTCAGCCAGAGCTGTCGGGCTTGCCAGCCGCAGGGGCAGGGTTAGCTGTGCACGGGGCAGCTGGCTCTGCAGCGGCCCGAGGCTGCTGCGGCACTAGGGCCAGGGAGGGCACACAGCGGTGCTGGGCTGGGACAGCTGGCGTGCCAAGAGCACCGTCCCTAGCTTGCTGGTGCCAGGCTAATGGGGCAGGCAGTGCTGATTGGAGATCTATAATCATTACGGTACTTTAAATCAATAAGCCCAGATGCAGTTTTGGCTCCTTCCCTGCAGAGGAAATTAGGGCCACTTTGCGGCAGGAAATGCTCCTTAAACACATCAAGATTTCCCCAAGCCACAGCTGTGAGGGTGAGCACAGCCTGAGCACCCAGCGCCCCTCCAGGTCTGATCTGTAAGCAGTAACCCTGTGCAGACCCGCTCACTGTGGGCCCCAATCTGCCCCCCGAGCCCCACTGCCTCCAAGCCTGGCCTGTAGCCCTGTGGACACCACCTTGCTGCCAGATGCACTAGTACGGTCCTTGCAGCAGAGCGAGCTGGGACCAGAACCCAGGAGTCCTGACCCTGTCACCTGCCCAGGCAGGTGTGTGCATGGGAGTGCGGCCAGGCTGTGCATGTGGGGCAGAGCTTGTACGCAGCCAGGCAGGCGTGCTGGGCTAATCCCCCACACAAGGAGCTTGTTCCTTTCCCAAAGCCGCCACTTTCGATGGCTTAGTGCTCACATGGGGTGCGAAAGCACCTTATGTGTGACTGGGGGGGGCTGTGGGGTGCTGGGAGGCGCCCAGCATGTGTGTGAACGCCTGTGGGGCAGCATGCCTGCTACGCTGCTGCTGGCCCTGCATGACTCCAAGCCAAGTGCCAGTGGCTGGTGGTTTTGCCCCTGGCCAAAGCTGACGGGGGGGGGAGCCAGCAGGAGGGTCACCTCTTGGGCCGCCATCCGGCCAGTGCCAGCCAGGGCCCGCTGCCGCCTTGGGCAGATGCTCTCTAGCTCATGCTTTCCTCTGAGGACAGTAGACCTGCAGCTGCTGCACTAGCCCCTCTCCTGTGCTTCATGCGCTCACAGCCTGATGGCTGCCCAGCCACACTGCTGACCCCTGTGCTCAGCTCCCTGGCCCAGTGCCCAGGGAAAGCCCCACGCGGTGCGCACAGCCACACAGCGCCCAGAGTAACTGCTCGTGGCCAGGCAAGCCAGCCATCATGTGCCAAATGTGCCAGTTTGGGGAGACGCAGCCCTCCCAGGGCTCCCGGGGCAGGGGTGGCATTTGCTTTCTCTGCCCTGTGCCAGGGGAAGGAGGGGAGGCTGGATGGGGCTGCCAGGCAAGCGCAGGGAGGAGACAGATGTGTGGGAGTGAGACTGAGCCTGCAGCTGGGCCTGGGCACCACAGAAGGGAGCGGCGCTGACCCCAGCTTGGCAGCCTGACATGCCAGGCCTAGGATGGGGCGGGCGCTGCAGCCTGGCCCAGCTCGCTGGCTGTGGCAGGAGTCGCTGCTCAGGGCAACCCACCTGCCCAGTGGAGACCCTTCGGCCCACCTTTGTGCATGCACCTCCTCTTCCCTGTCTTTGTGCAAGCTCCCCGCCTGGCTCCCCGCCTTTGAGCAAGTGCCCCCTCCTCCTGGACATTCACCTCCCTGGGCCAGCATTCATGCTGCCCGGCTGTGCCGGCCCCTTCAGCTCCCAGTCAGGAAGCTTCAGACCCTCGTTGCTATGAGACACACCCCAGGGTTTATTGGTGCCCACATCCTCCGGAGTGATGCGCCGTGCCACACACAGACAGACGCAGACAGAGCCTGCCCCGTGGACCCCATGCCTATTTACATAGCAACTGCAGAGATAAATTAACCTCGGGCCCAGGAGCTGGCGGGCGGCAGGAGCAAGCGCCGGAAGCAGCTATACACATGGCCCAGCAGACAGACACCCTGCCCCCACGCTCCAGCGGGCACTGTCCCCAGGCTCCCTACACCCCGCCAGGCTGGCACAGGGTGCTCTGCCCTCCATGTGGACTTGTGCTGGGGTGCAGGCCTTGTGCACAGACACCATCATGTGCCCACCTGGCACGTGCCTCCAAAGGATGGACGGGGCAGCAGGGCATGCTCCATTCTCAGCATGCCTGTCGTCAGGCCCTGGCAGCCTGGTATACACCCCGATCCCCGGACAGCCCAGGAAGGGCTGAAAGACACAGGCTCTCGCTTTATGTCCCTGCAAGCCCGCTGCCTGAGCCCTTGGCTCCCTCTCCCCGCCCAGCAGAGCCTGCCCGCGGACGTGCGTGGGCCCGGCGCCCTGGCTGCGTTCCGGAGGGTGCGGGGGGCTCAGAAGTTGCTGGCGGCCGTTTCGGGGAACTCGTAGCACTGGTGCCTCTCGTTGGTGCTGCAGCCCGTCTTCTCGAGGTAGTGGGTGCTGGTGTGCGCCGTGGGCTGACTCCGCCCCAGCCCAGTCATGCAGCTGCCCACCAGCCTGTGCTTCTCACAAGTACTGCTGCCCCCGTTGCGGGCATTGGGGGTCTGGCTGTACGTGTGCTTGTACTCCTCCTCCAGGTCCTTGCCCAGCTTCCAGCGCTGCCACTTCTTCAGCAGCTCCGACTGCACCTGCAAACAGCCCCAGACGGGGTGAGCATGGCCCAGGGCCTGCGCCAGCCAGCGTTCCGCCTCCCACAGAGCAAGACTGGCCAGGCCAAGCCCAGAGCCCCTACTGGCGCAGATGGCACCGGGCAGCAGTGTGCTCCCCACCGGGCCTGCGCTGCAGAATGCAGGTCCGGGGTCCTGGGCGGACGCAGTCATGGAATGGGCTCCCCGTGCCGGGCCCAGGGTGCTCGCACTCACCTCCTTGTTGACAAAGCAGTAGAGAATGGCCACCAGCATCCCCTAGGCAGCAAGAAGAGAGGGCATGAGAGGGGCACGGCCCAGGCCCCTTGATCCTCCCCCCCAGGGTCATGGGAGGGGAGGCCACAGAGCACAGAGGCTGGGCGAGAGGGTGCTCGAGGGCGCCCCGCTCAGGTGCCAGGCCCAGCTCACCTGGAAGGAGCTCAGGAAGAGGTCGAAGAAGAGCTTGACGTAGCGCAGGGTACCCTGGGCATGCTCGTCTGTGACGAAGGCAAACACCACCTCGTGGATGCCCAGCAGTGGGATCAGCGTCAGCGTGGACTTCGCCAGCCTGCCAGGGAGACTGACCAATCAGAGCCAGCCACTCCCCACCCATTTCGCCTCCCCCTTCAGACACTACAGACATGGGGCCCCATGGTTAGACGGGCACCACAGGCACAGAGCCGGGTCCCATGGGCACACAGAGCCCCCGCTGGCACAACAGGGCAGTGGGCACACACACACAGAGCATCGGGCCTGCGGTGCAGGGTCCTCCCCACGGTGTGAGCGGGAGAGCTGGGCCTAGGGCAGGATGAGGCCCAGGGGAGCTGGCCAGCCCCTGGTACGCACCGGAATTTGTAATCTGTGTAGCGCATCTGGTGGGCACGGAGCTTGGAGACCAGGATCTGGATGATGCGGATGAAAATGAAGAAGTTGATCTGAAAGGGAGAAATAGGGTGAGAGGCAGATGGGTTTGGGGGCCAGGGACTGGAGGGTCCCCACCCCAGCAAGGGAGTCCCTCTGGGGCCGGTGGCCCTAGCCCCATGAAGTATCACTGGGAGGAGATGACTGTGCCCAGCCCTGTCCCAGATGCACCCTGGGGAGTCTAGTCAGTCCCAGGCAGCCAGTGCAGGACGAAAGGGACCCTGTCCGCGGTCGGGGCTCTGCCTGGGAAGGGTAGGGCACCCATGCAGGGGAACCCAGTGGCACCAACTCTCACAATATTTGGTGTTTTTCTGAAAGCCCCAGCTCCTGGGGTCATGTGATTCTGGGAGACTTGCTCTCATTGAAAAGACAGGACGCATCCAGACACCGTGGCTTTGGTGCCAAGTGGGAAAACGCATCCTGACTGCAGCCCAACAGCTCCATGAGCAGGAGGCAAAAGAAGCTGAATATGAAGTTGTGATCTGTGAGCAGCTGGGGCGTGTGAGAGAGGGCATGGGTGTGTGCCGGGCAGGAGGATGGGGTGCCTGGGCTGGAGGGGGAGGGGGGGAGTACCTTGCAGGAGGGGGCCTGTGGTGCGGAGAGGGGAAGGGGCCGGCAGTGCGGAGAGAGGAAAGGGCCCGTGGTGCAGAGAGGGGAAGGGGCCCGTGGTGCAGAGGGGAAGGGGCCCATGGTGCAGAGAAGGGGCAAGGGGGGCCCGTGGTGCAGAGAGGGGAAGGGGCCCGTGGTGCAGAGAGGGGAAGGGGCCCGTGGTGCAGAGAAGGGGCAAGGGGGGCCCGTGGTGCAGAGAGGGGAAGGGGCCCATGGTGCAGAGAAGGGGCAAGGGGCGCCCGTGGTGCAGAGAGGGGAAGGGGACCATGGTGCAGAGAAGGGGCAAAGGGGGCCTGTGGTGCAGAGAGGGGAGGGGGCCCAGGGTGAGGAGGGCGGGGCAGGGCGGGCTGGGACTTACCAGGATGGCCAGGAACACAGGGAAGCGGGGGATCCACCAGAAGCCCATGTTGTTGTTGGTGCTCCAGCACCTGGGAGGTGAGAGCGAGGGGGGTGACGAAGGAAGTGGCACTTTTGTATCTATGTGCCACATGCCCCGGCAGGAAGATCAGCCCAGCCCTAGCACAAGGTGGTACAAGGCTCCTGGGAGGGATTTCCGGGTAACACAAGGGCCAAGGACATGTGAACCAGGCCAGGGCTCCCCCACAGGCATAGACCTGCTCCTGCCCGGACGTGTGCCCCTTGCCCACATGGGCACAGACACCACCCCCGTGAGCGCACAGACTTTACGCAGCCTCTGCCGGGCACACAGACAGATGCACGTGCCCCAGTGAACCCCCGTGCACAGCACTAGACAGACGGGTCAGACCTAGGCCCATCCACCCTGGGCCCGTCTCCAGCAGAGGCTGGCAGCAGCTGATTCAGAGGGAGGTGTTCGAACCCCGCAGGAGAGGCTGGGGGCTAATCTGCCCCCACATTCAGGCTCAGCGCAGTCTCTAGCCAGAGACCGGCGAGAGCCCTGCCACAGCCCACGCTGTCATCCGCTCGGCCTCTCGGGATAGTCGTGTGACCCACGGAGTGACGCTTACGCAGCTCCTGGTCTCAGCAGCGCCTCAGCCACCTGCTACTGCTCCCCCCACCTCACAAACACACTCCCATGCCTCGCACACGCAGCCGGCGCACACCCACACCTTGCACAGGCAGCCTGTGCACACCCACATCTTGCACGCGCAGCCTGTGCACACCAACACTTCGCACGCACAGCCTGTGCACACCCACACCTTGTACGCGCAGCCTGCACACACCCACACCTCGCACTTGCAGCCTGTGCACCCTCACACCTCGCACGCGCAGCCTGAGCACACCGACACCTCACACGTGCAGCCTCCGCACCCTCACACCTCGCACGCGCAGCCTGTGCACACCAACACTTCGCACGCACAGCCTGTGCACACCCACACCTTGTACGCGCAGCCTGCACACACCCACACCTCGCACTTGCAGCCTGCGCACCCTCACACCTCGTAAGCATGGCCCACCCATACCTCACACGCACAGCTGGTGCAAACCTACACCTTGCACGCATGGCCCGCCCAGGCCCACACCTTGCATGCGCAGCCCGCCCATGTCTCCCACACACAGCTGGCACATGCCCACACCTCGCACATGCAGCTGGCTCATGCCCACACCTCAGACACACACCTTACACATCCACACCTTGCACTCACATTTCATGTGCCCACATCTTGCATATACACTTTGCATGTCCACACCTCACACATGCAGCCTGTTCATGCCCACGTTTTGTACTCTCACATTGTGTGCCCACACCTTGCACATGTACCTAGCACACCCACACCTCACACACAGACCTCACATACACACACCTAGCACACCCATACACTTTGCATGCCCACACCTCACTCACATAGCTCACACTCCCATACTTTGCACACGCAGTTTGCGTGCCTCTACTTACTGAATGTTTTCATATAAAAATTTCACAACCACCCAGGGGATGAGGAACAAGATGGGGGCCCCTGGGGACAAAGAAGAGACAGAAGCAGGTGAGACACATAGAGGGGCAGCTCCTCCAGGGGCCATAGGCTGAGACAGGGGCACCAGGTGCATGTCCTAGGGTGGAAAGCAGCCACTGCGCCCAATATGCCACCCTCACCCTAGCATGGTCTTTGCACCTCTGGGCAGGTGCTGTGCCGTGGCTAGTGTCCGTCCCCCCGTGCCCAGGCGCTGTGCCGTGGCTGGTGTCCGTCCCCCCGTGCCCAGGCGCTGTGCCGTGGCTTGTGTCCGTCCCCCCGTGCCCAGGCGCTTTGCCGTGGCTGGTGTCCGTCCCCCCGTGCCCAGGCGCTGTGCCGTGGCTGGTGCCTGTCCCCCCGTGCCCATCCTGGGTGCCGTGGCTGGTGCCCATCCCCCGTGCCCAGGCGCTCACCCCAGCCGATGCACAGGTAGAGGGTGAAGTAGCTCCGCTCGGAGAAGACAGCGAGCACCAGCAGGTTGTGGAGGTAGATTCCTTCCACCAGCAGCCAGCAGTAGTTGGCCACGATGCCATACTGCATAAAGACGGTGGCTGCTCGACAGCCGGCAGCGGCCTGGGGGGAGGGGTGGGAGTCAGTGGGGGTGCTCAGTAGGGCACTGGCCCCACAGAGCTCCTAGCATGGCAAAGGGGCTGGGGGGCTCACCTCATCGCTGAGCCAGATGCCCACGTTGTAGTCGTCAATCTTCTCATTGTAGCGGGTCTTGAGCAGGGCGTCGATCACCAGCACCGAGACCCCCTTCAGGACGAAGGAGGCGAAGAGGTTCATGTGGATGTAATTCCGCATGCAGTGCAGTTTGCTGCCAAAAGCAGGAGCCCCCAGTCAGTGCCCAGCAAGGACCGTGCCCAGCCTGTGCCCGCCACTGCGCACCCTGGCTCCTACAGCCCCAGCTACCCCAGCCGTGGCCCCATCTCCCAAGTCCCCCCAACCCTCCCCGCTCCCACTTCTGGCTGCCTCTCATCCCCTCCCTCCCTGTCTCTCGACTGCAGTTCTCCCCCCAGCCCCTACCTGAAGCCCAGCAGGATGGCCAGGGCGAGGAGCAGGGTGCCCAGGGACACGGAGTAGCCCACCGTGTACATGATCTTAAAGCTGCCGTAGGTTTTGGCAAATTGATCCTAGAACGAGAGGGAGAGAGCTGCTGAGCAGGGCTGGGCAGGTCTGTCTGTCGGTGGGCTGGAGCGACAGAGCCCAGGCACGGGAACGGCCCGTATGCCTGTGGGAGGCAAAACTGCTGGGCCATCCCAAACCCTCAGCTGCTGTGGGGCGCAGCTGAGACTCACTCACGGTGCTCCATGGGGACTGCAAGGCTCAGCCCAGCCCCAGTCCTGCCCCCACTGACCTGGGCTTCGAGGTCTTCG
Source organism: Malaclemys terrapin pileata (assembly GCF_027887155.1). NCBI lineage: Eukaryota > Metazoa > Chordata > Testudines > Emydidae > Malaclemys > Malaclemys terrapin. The sequence continues at coordinate 799,267 of NC_071517.1, forward strand.
GCGTCCATCTCACACTCCGTGCTGTCCCGCCAGGGCTGCCCACTGGGGCGCTTTACCCACTCCCCGTCCGGCCCACACTTCTTGAAGACATATCTGTGCTTCACTGCAGGGAGGAGACGGGACATGGAGAACCGGCTGGGTAGAGACCTCCGTGCTCCCCCCACCGGGCCCCCGCGCTCTCCCTGCCAATCCCCCCAATCTGCCCATGCCGGCTCCCCAGGCACGTCCCTCCCTCCCCAGACCTGCCGGAGCCCCTGCGCTCCTCACTGTGCCCTGCTGGCTAGTCCCCCACGCCCCACACTTGCCAGGTCCATCCTTGCTGCTGGTGACGGGGTCCGGAATGGCCGACAGCGCCCAGAGCCAATGAACCCTGCCTTGCCCCATTAGCCAGCCGGGGCAGCCGAGGGTCAGGCAGTGAGTATCCCAGCTCCCCACCCCTCACTCCATCCCCTGCCTCCCCGACCAGCACAGGGGTCTCCTCAGCACACACCCCCCCACAGCGCCTGGCCCTGCAAGCCGCAGGGGCACTAGAAGGCCTCCATTCCCCACCCCTGCTGACCTATAGTGGTCAGAGCTCCCAGGAGCCCAGGCAGAGCAGACGGCAGCCGCTGCCCATGTGCGCCCAGCAGGACAGGACAGCCCAGGCAGTTACCTTTCCGGTGCCAGGGCAGGAACCAGGGGCAGGAGACGTTGACTGTGGTGTTGGGCAGCGTGTCAGGCCAGCAGGAGAACTTGTCGAAGGTTCGGTTACAGACCAGCTCTGCAGGGAGAAGAGAGGCCCCGAGCAGGGATGGGGGGTCACAGCGTCTCTGCCAGCCCCCTGCCATCCAGCCCCCCCATAATGAGTGCCCCCCTGGCTGAAAGACCACTGGGGGGCAATGGAGGGGGCAGCTGAGAGACCATTGGGGAAGAGCAGGTAGAATCAATATTTTTCTATAGTTACAAAACTAACCCTGAATGCCACCCCGTGCGCCCCTGGAATTGCCCCCTTGACCTGCGTGTGCCCCCGGAACTGCCCCCTCACCTCCCCCGTGCGCCCCCTGACCTGCCCCCTCGCTTCTCCGTGTGCCCCCAGAACTGCCCCCTCGCTCCCCCATGTGCCCCTGGAACTGCCCCCTGACCTGCCCCCTGGCTTCCCCGTGTGCCCCTGGCATTGCCCCCACGGCCCCTCCTTGCGCATGCAGCTTATCTCCAGGCCATGTGAGCTCCTGAGGTCTGTGCAGCGCCAGGGCCTGACACCACAGCAACCCCTCTGAAGGGGCAGGAAGCCCAGGGTCCCATTCTCTTCTGCCACCCTCTCCCCTGCCCAGGCAGCTGTTCCCGACCCCAGCACATCCCAGGGGTGGAGGATCTGTCCCCTGTCCCTGCGCTCCCAGGCTCACCGGCAGGGGCCTGGCTGTATCAGCTGCCCCTTGTGTGGGGGAGGGGAGGCATGTGGGGCTCACGCTCACCTGGGGCTGGGCACGCGGCTCTCACCTGTGGGTGGGGGCTGCAGGCTCATGTTCTGGTGACACTCCTCACTGTAGGCCTTCCAGCTCTCAAAGAGGAAATCCATGATCTGGGCTGAATGTCCCTGGAGGGGTTACAGCGCAGGGCCCGTCAGCGACCAGCCAGCAGCACCCCCACAGGGCCAGGGAAGAGTGGGCAGGGCCCCAGAGACCTGGGATTCCCCTGCCGCTCCACCCCCTCCCAGCAAGGAGCTGGGCACGACAGAGCCACCCCGGGCACGGCAGGGCCAGCAGCGGGTGGGGCTCAGCCCCCGTGGGAGAGGCCAGGCTGGCCTAGCCCTTACCTGGCAGTAGAAGACCAGCGCCAACAGCAGGCTGAGCAGGCGCGGCTGGGACATCCCTCTGTAGGGCTGCAAAACCGCATCGGGAATGGCCTGAAGCAACCTGCTGCCTACAGAACGGCCTAGGCCCGGCTGCTCCCTCTGCTCCTGGCCCGGCTCACAGGAAACCCTGCACGAGACAAAGGCAGCGAGTGCTGGGGGCGCGCGGCAGATGGGGAGGGGGCTGCGCTGCCAGGGACCCAGCTGCACGCTATGGGGCAGGCAAGGCGACCTGCAGTGCTGTCTTGGTGGGTGGCCACTGGCTGAGTCTAGGGCCCCGGGGGCGCACACTGAGCCCCGCCACGTGCTGGCAGGACCGACGCCGGAGGCACAGCTGCTGCTGAGACCCTCGCTGAGCTCTCTGAAATCCCACCCGGGGCGCTGGGCCCGGGGGAGCAAAGGTGCTTGGCCCTGGCAGGGTCAGGCCTGTGGGAGGGACTCGAGCCAGTCGCTCTAGAGGTGCAGACACCAGGCCCTGTAATGGGAGCCCGTGGGGAGAGCTAGTAGCCATTGGTAGGGTTGCCAGGTGTCCCAGGCGGCTCTGGTCAGCACGTCCCATCGGCAGCGCACTGGGGCTAAGGCAGGCTCCCGGCCTGCTGTGGCTCCGCGTGGCTCCCGGAAGCATCGGTATGTCCCTCCTCTGGCTCCTAGGCATAGGGACAGCCAGGGAGCTCTGCATGCTGCCCTCGCTGCAAGCACCGGCTCCACAGCTCCCATTGGCTGGGAACTATGGCCAATGGGAGCTGTGGGGGCGGTGCCTGTGGACAGGACAGCCTGGCCGCACAAGAACCGGAGGGGGAACATGCCGCTGTTTCCGGGAGCTGCCTGAGGTAAGCGCCGCCCATAGCCTGCACCCCTGACCTCCTCCCGTGCCCCAACTTCCTACCCCAGACCTGGTCCCCCTTCCGTCCCACACCCCCAGCCAGAGCCCTCACCCCTCGCACCCCAACCCCCTGCCCCAGCCCAGAGCCTACTCCTGAAGCCCACACCACTCATCCCCAGCCCCACCCCAGAGCCTGCACCCCCTCCCTCTGCCCCAGCCCTGATCCCCCTCCCACCCTCCGAACCTCTCAGTCCCAGCCGGGAGTGCCCTCCTACACCCCAAACCCTCATCCCCAGCCCCACCCCAGAGCCCGCACTCCCAACAGCCCTGGCTGGCTTGGGCTTGGCTGCTCCCTCTGCTAGAGATGCTGGGAAAGCCAGCCACCCAGTGGTCGGGCCCACTGTGCACCTGGTCACTTCTCGGGGCATGTAGGGCTGGCCTGGGTGGCTTCCCTCCCTCAGGGATCAGCTCCAACACTTGTCCTGTTCACGATGGCTGGGGGAGCGGGACGTCCCGGTGAGGCTCTGCACTACATCTCCTTGTTAATGCAGAGCCTGCTTCCCCCTCCTGGCATGTCCATGTTGATGGGCGACGTGACTGCTCCTCTCGGCAAGGGAACATGGCTACTCCTGGCGCCCCAGATCACAACCCTCCTCACCCAGGATCCGGGCCTCCCTCGCCTGCAGGCTGGGCCCTGCGCCATGCTCTGCATGGGGCTAGGTGACCCCACAGCACCATCTGTGCCTGCTTAGCTCCCAACTGCTGCCGGGGGCTTGTTCAGATCCAGAGTTTCAGGCCAGAAGGGACAACTGGATCATCTAGTCTGACCCCCCGTATTTCACAGGCCATTACATCAGGGCCGGCTCTAGGCACCCTAAAAATGTGCCCCGGCCGCCCTAGCTCACTTCTGCTGCTGCCGCTCTAATTCGTGCGCCGCTGCTGCCCCTCCCTCCCAGGCTCTCAAACCTGGGAGGGAGGGGGAGATCCCGAGCGGCCGCGGCGCGTGAAACAGCTGATTCGCGCGCCGCTGCTCACCCTCCCTCCCAGGTTTGAGAGCCTCAGAGGGAGGGGGAGACTCCAGTGTCTGCGGCGCGCGCGCCGCTTCTCCCCCTCGCTCCTAGGCTTGAGAGCCCGGGGGGAGGAGGCAGGGCTGCGGATTTGGGGAAGGGGCGGAGCTGAGGCGGGGCAGGGGTAGGGTAAGAAAAAAAGGGGGGGGGCGGCCAAAATTGTTTCTGCTTGGGGCGGCAAAAATCCTAGAGCCGGCCCTGCATTACATCTCACCCAGCTCCCCCTGTACTGAGCCCGATAACTTGTGTTTGGCTAAAGCATCTTAAGTCATAGACATGTCAGGCTAGAAGGGACCTCGAGAGACCATCAAGGCCAGACCCCTGCGCTGAGGCAGGATCAAGCAAACCTAGACCAACCCTGACAGGGCATTTCTGGGGTTCTTATCTGCACCCCCTCCAAGCTTTCAATGTCCTTTTTAAAAAGCAGACCCCAGATGTGGATGCAGTATCTTAGATGGGTTTTACCGAGACTGCACTCCTTCCCTGCTCCTACTCCCACTTATGCACCCCAGGGTCGCACAGGGAGCTCAGACCCAATTGCAGTTCACGGCGACCCCAGAACGCTTTCCAGAGTCCAGCCCCACTGTCCGTAGGTAGGGACGTGAAGCCTCGTTCCCGATGTCTGCCCTTGCCTGTGGGTGTATTTTGTCTGACTAGGCCCAGCCTACGAAGTGATCCAGTTAGCTCTGTGTAACTGCCCTGGCCTCATGCCTATTTACCAGTCCACCAACCTGCATGTCAGCAGCCAGTTGGCATTTACCTCCGGCTCACTGGTGCCAACACTGGACAGCGTTGTGTCTAGCGCTGAGCCCTGCAGAACCCCACCAGCGCCAGCCCCGGGCCGGCAGGGGGGATGAGCATGGCCCAGACACTGGGCAGCGGGGTCATGCTGTGCAGGCGCGGGGCCCAGCAGGTGACTGCACAGCCAGCGACTCCGTGCTCGAAGCCTCATCCGGGTGCCCAGGCACCAGGTCTGAGCCACGGGTTCCATTGCACCGGCAGGGCCTGTCCAGGTTCCGGGAGCTCGGCCTGCAGCTCTCCACTTTCTCTGGCGGGGAGTCCCCCCTCTCACCCTGTCCCCTTCTGGGCAGAGGTTTACCAGGGCAAGAAGTGAGCAAGGAGCACCCGCAGCATTGCTCCCCCTTGTTTACAGATCCCAGCGGAACAGGGAGCTGCTACCTCCCCGGGGCCGTTAATGATTAACAGCCGCGATCCCCGGCTCAGGGTGAACCAGGCAGACAGTGACTCCTCCCTGCACCCTCCTGCGCCCAGCGCCTACACCCAGCGCTTTGCCATGCTCCCCCGTGCTGCAGGGCACAGGCTGCCGCCCAGCCAAGGGACTGGCTCAGAGGGACTCAGACACAAAGCCCAATTCAGGAGGCGTTAATTCCCTCTATCCTGCCCTAAGCTGGTTAAAGTTCTCCTGAGCAGGATTTCTGCTCTGCTGACAAATGGGCCATTCTCGCCGCACCCCCGTAGCATGGGCCAGGCCCCGCACATCCCTTACACAGCAGGGCACAGCCTGGCATCGCTAGGGCTCTGGGCATTCCGGCTGGCCCCAGCAATGGGGCAGGAGCTCTCCACAGCTCGCCCGCCCGCTCATGCTCTGGAGAGCCCCTCACACAACCCCAAGCGTCAGGGCCTGGGGGCTGCCCTGGGCCGGAGCAGACAAGGGCTCTGCCCGTCAGAGGCTGCTGTGTGCCCAGTAGGTGGTGCTGGGCTGCTCCTTCCGGGCTGGGGGTGGGTTCTGCCTCCTTTGGCTTCAGATCGCTGGCCACACGCTTTGGAGCAGCCCCGGGGCAGAAGGAGCCATGCCCTGCCTCCTGCCCATCACAGAAACACCCGGCACCCTGCAGTCCTGCCTGCCCCCAGCGCCTGGGGCCACGCTGCCTGCCGGTGTCTGCGAACTGGGGCGCCTCCCTGCAGTGACGACGGCTGGCCTGGCTACTCCAGCCAGGGACAGAGCCCCGTTCTCAGAGCCTTCTGCCTGCCAGCCTCCCTTCTCATGCAGACATTCCCCGCCCGCATGGGGAGGGAGCTCCGTGCCACCCAGGCACAGGGACTCTCCCAGGACTCTCCCCTCTGCCACTACCTATTTTTATCCCTGGGAAAATCGCCTGTCTTCTCCCCAGACCCTGGGAGCTGGGGTGGAAGCAGCGGCTGTTTGGGAGCCTGAGAAGTACATGAATCAGGGCTGGGAGCACCAGACGCTGGCTGGGGCTGGGCTGGACACACAGGCTCGCTCCATATTTAGAGAGCTCCAGGACAGGGGAACCGTCCGTGTTTCCCACAGCACAGGCCCCTGGTTCACCTGCTGCAAGGGACTCGAGATGGCAGCCACCCCTGGGCGTCCAGTCTGCCGCCCTCCCTGCCCTGGCCAGCCAGGCCCTGCAGGGAGATCCCCAGGCCTTTGCCTGGCCCCGGTTTAAGTCCCAAGTAGTGGGCCCCCATCCCATCCCTGGGGAGGCTGCCCCTCACATGGGCCCACTCACTGCCAACCCTTAGGACGTTTTCCCCATGGATCCTGGCTGTTGCCCCATGGGCCCTCCACCAGTGAGGCTCAAGCGCCTTGTGTGGATTGCAGCTCCACAGGGAGAAGGTCACCTGGCCCCACTTCCCCCCTGTTCCCCATTCTCCGTCGCCCAGCCGCCATTGTGCGGTGTCTCCCGCTGGGCCGGCATGTCCCTGGCCTGTGAGGCTGGTCCTGCCCTGAGGCACCTGCCTGAGGAGCTGCCGTCGCCCACAAGGGCGGCACAGGAGCAGCGCAGGCACCTCTGCCCGACATGAGCCCCCCTCACACACTGGCAGGCTGTGCCACAGCCCCCGAGCCCTCTCCTAACCAAGCTGGCCAGATTTCACTGCCTAGCTGCCTCGCAGGCCCCATGCTCGCCCCTGCCTGTGCTGCGCTGCGCTGCCCATCCCTTCCACCGGCTCCCAGCCGCTTTGTTTGGTCCCCTGTTCTCTTGCATTGTGGCACCTCCACAAGCCACCAGTTGCTGCCCGGCCCCATCCCCAGGGACCCTCCTCATTCTGGCTCCTTGGACTCACGCAAAGGGTTTTCAGCCTCCTGGCTGCAGAAAGGCAGAGCAGGCACCCAGGCCCCCGTACCCCAAGGCTCCCACACCCTCCGTTGGGCCCATCTCTCTGGCGACGGCCACACTACGAGCTGGGGCTGCGATTCCCTGTCCGCACACGCCCTCAGTGCCAGGGGAAATGCCAGAGCTGTGCCGAGTGCAAACCCTCTTGAAACTAGCCCTGTACGTGGCATGGCTCAGCCCTGCGGCCTGTGCCCTAACCTTGGGGCTGCCCCTCAGCTTCTCAGTCCCATCCAGGCAGCTATGGGGCAGCCCAGTGTGAACACAACTTCTAACGCCACCCCCCAGAGCCCCAGCGGAACTGAGACCAGGGTCATGGGGGAGCCTCCATGGTCCACCGAGTTTAGCACGTGGCCTCCTTTCCATTGGAGCAGGGAGCCCAACAGGAGAGCACTGCTGCTCTACAGGCAGGAGAAGGCTGCACGAGCCTGCAGATAACAAGTTTCTCCATTGGCCATGAGCAGGGCTGGGCCCAGGGATCCAGCTCACTCCCAACCAGCCCCCAGAAGGGAGAGTGAAAACTGCTCTATCTCCTGGAGCCAGCCCCGTGCTCAGCCAGTCCTGGCCCTGCCGCCCACCCCCGCCAGGGCTCAGAGCACACCCCCTGCTTTGGCAAGTCGCGTTGTCTATCTCCTTGCTGAGGAGGGCTCTGGCGCTGCGTGAGTCCGTGAGAAGGTGGCACCGGTACAGAGAAGAGCTACTAGGATGATCCGAGGAATGGAAAACCTGTCTTATGAAAGGAGACTCAAAGAGCTTGGCTTGTTTAGCTTAACCAAAGAAGGCTGAGGGGCGATATGATCGCTCTCTATAAATATATCAGAGGGATAAATACCAGGGAGGGTTAGGAATTATTTAAGCTAACTACCAATGTGGACACAAGAACAAATGGATATAAACTGACCATCAGGAAGTTTAGACTTGAAATTAGACGAAGGTTTCTAACCATCAGAGGAGTGAAGTTCTGGAACAGCCTCCCAAGGGGAGCAGTGGGGGCAAAGGACATATCTGGCTTCAAGACTAAGCTTGATAAATTTATGGAGGAGATGGTATGATGGGATAGCTTAATTTTGGCAGTTAATAGATCTTTGACTATTAGCGGTAAATATGCCCAATGGCCTGTGATGGGATGTTAGATGGGGTGGGATCTGAGTTACTACAGAGAATTCTTTCCTGGGTGCTGGCTGGTGAGTCTTGCCCACATGCTCAGGGTTTAGCTGATCCCCATATTTGGGGTCGGGAAGGAATTTTCCTCCAGGGCAGATTGGCAGACGCCCTGGGGGGTTTTCGCTTCCTCTGCAGCGTGGGGCATGGGTCACTTGCTAGAGGATTCTCTGCACCTTGAAGTCTTTAAACCATGATTTGAGGACTTCAATAGCTCAGACATGGGTTAGGGGTTTGTTACAGGAGTGGATGGGTGAGATTTTGTAGCCTGTGTTGTGCGGGACGTCAGACTAGACGATCATAATGGTCCCTTCTGACCTTTGAGTCTATGAGAAGGAGATTTCCACCGGGACTCTGCCAGGGTCCCTGCTGAGTCCCACCGGTGGGTTCACTTGCCAGTGAGGCCCAGAGGAGCTCCCTGCCCCAGCAGTGCCGGCTCTGTCAGGCCGCCAGGCATGTGGCACTCACAGTCCTCAGACTGGGGGAGAGGTGCCTCTGATGCTCGGGAGACCCCCGGTGGGTTGGCCAGTGGGGAGAAGGCTTTGGGGAGGGGGCTCAAGCTCAGAGCCTGGGTGCAGCACGGTGGGGGTGGGGCGTGCACGGCCCCCAGCTCCCATGGCCCAGGGGCCACGCTCTCTCCAGGTTGCTGGGACTGCAGCATGGAGAGGGGCTGGGCTGCCCACTCCTGTGCCCTGCACATGGCAGCCTCCGGCCTCTCCCTGCTGCTCCCCAGTGAGCCTGGCCATGTGCTGACTGCGTGGCAGGACACGGAGCGGCTGCCGCTCTCTCGGGGAGGAGAAGTAGAAAGCTGTGTACACAGATGCACTGACCTCCGCCGAGACCCTGGCTGCCTCTGCCTCCCCACCCTGCCAGCGGACACCTCACTCTGCCCGCCCCAGCAGCACATGGGACTCCAGCAAGGAGGAGCCCCCCAGCCAGCTCTCCTCGCCCCACTATTCCAACACGAGGGATACTGGGGCCACCAGCCCAGCAAACCCAGCACCGGGCAGTCACAGGATGGGCAGGCCCAGGTGTCCCCAGCCTCCTGCTCCAAGGCTGTGGGGGATCCCTCTGTCAGTCCTTGGGGAACAGACTCATGTAAAGCCTTTTCCGCTCCAGCCTGGCCGGGTACGGGGCCTCCACTGCCCCTGCTGGATGGGTCAGGAGCCTCCCACAGGCTCCCTACTAGCTCAGGGGCTGGTCTGGGCATGGCGTCTGCCCTGTGCCATGCAGCGCCCTGCTCTGGTGTGGTGCAATCCCTCACACCCCCTTGCCTCTGCAAGGGCCAAGGAGGGGCCGGGACAGCGGCTGGGTGTCCATCCTGCTGAGACACCTCGGCCCAGGGGCACCTCCGGCACTGCCCAGGCAGTGTGCTCTGCCAGGGAGGGCTGCCCAGGGGCCAGAGATCTCCTGCCGCCTTGGCCTCCACTGCTGAGTTGGGTTGAAGGGCTTTGAACCAGAGTAAGAGAAGCTGGTGCCACGACTCCTGGAAGTGCAGCAGGCAGGGGTGACACTGGGCCGGCAGCAAGGCGGGCTCCTAGCATGGGCGAGCCAGTCAGAGGCATAAGCAGCAGCAGGGCTGGGGAGGGGCTCGGGCCCTAATGGCCAGTCCGAGATCATCAGGGCTGAGGCTGCTCAAAGAAAAGCCCCAGGGAGGAGGGATGACGCAATCTGACCCCTCTGCTTGTCCCCACGCTCCAGCTACAATTCCTCCCTCTGTCTACGGCTCCCCCAAACTCCAGAGCCTCCAACATGAAGCACTGAAGGGGCACCAGAGCCGGCAACAACAGTTCCACACACCCGCCGTCGTGGGGGATACAGGCCCAGGGACCCAGAGCAGGCTCCATGCCTTGACGGACAGCGACAGCCGGCCAAGAGGCAGCGGCGGTGTGGGAAGAGAAAGAGCCAGCTTGGGGAGAGCTCTGTGGAGAGCCGGGGGGAAAAGAAGCACTTTGCTGGACTTCCTCTCGCTCTGGTAGCGCTCAGAGGCCCCAGGAGTCCACAATCAGAAAGGACAAACAACCATCAAAGGGCAGGCGACCAGTTACAATGCGCTGTACGCACAGACATCAGCAATCCAGGCAGCAGCGAGCGTGGGGTGGGGGGACCTGAGCAGCGTCCCATGAGTGGCCTGGGAGGGACTGGGGTGGAGGTGGGGATTAGCACTCTGTCTCGCCAATACCATCAGGCTGGTGGCATTTGGGAGGGAATTGGAGTGCTCAGATCTGTCGCCCATCTCCCGCTCGCTGGGAGGTGTGTCTGCCCTGGCTGAGGACACTGGCTGGGGAGCCTGCCGTGGCTTTGGGGGGCTCTGGGCCAGTCCTACAGCCTGGGGGAGCAATGGAGACACGGGGTGGGACATTCATTCCACTTCTCAAAGCTAAGAGCTGGCAGCCAATCGCACCAGCTCCACTCAGCGCCCTGGCTGCAGAGGGAGACGGGCTTTGCCCATCCACTTCCCCAGGCCGCCCCTTGGGATTTTCCTACCCAGTCAATGCCGAGGGCCCCCCTCCCGCGCTGTCTCAGGGCTGTGACTCAGCCCAGATCTCACACACAAATGGCACGAGCAGCGTGTAAGGGATCATGGCAGCGCAGCACTGCGTGGATCTCCATGGGGAAACCTCCTTCCGGCATCCCAGTGTGGCAACACCCCTGCCACACTAGGGCAAGAAAACTCAGCCCCAGCATGGCCCCTCGCTGCTCCAAAGAGGCACCACCCCATTGCCCCAGGTGTCACCCTGAGCCACCGGGGACACCCCGTCCCCCTGGGCCCATCTCTGAGTAAATGAGCATCCAGGCAGCGTCTCCTCCAAGCGCAGCACCGAGCACCGACTGTGCTGTCCCCTCCGATGCAACGGGATCAGCCTGGGGGCTTCCTCTCCCCCCTCAGCTCTGCGCTGCCCTGACCCACAGCCCTGGGCTTCCTCCCCCAGCTCTGCACTGCCCTGACCCACAGCCCGGAGCTTTCCCCCCCCCAGCTCTGCACTGCCCTGACCCACAGCCCTGGGCTCCCCATCACACTCCAAGCTCTGTAAGTTGCCAATTTTGCTTGGACGTATTCCTGGAGATTTAATCACATGACATAATATTTAATTAAAGATTAATCTTTAATTCCTGGAGACTCCAGGCCAATCCGGGAGGGATTGGCAGCCCTAGGGCCTGGTAACGATTCACTGGATGCATTGGAGACAGACTCTCTTGCTCACCAAGTTTCTGAGTCAGGAAATGAAGAACCATGCAGCGCAGGGAACTAGGGGAGATATGCCAGAGCTCAGAGCAGGCAAGTGGCACAGTTGTGGTTGGCATGTCCCGCCTGTCCCCGAGCTCAGTACCTGGGAGGACCTAGGAACAGCTCCCTGCTGTGAGGATGCGCTAGCAGACCCTCAATCCCACCTTGCCCATTTCACTAACGAACGCTTTGGGTCTCACAGAGCTGGACAACACTTCCTGGGGTGTCACCAGGAGAACGAGCTGAGAACCCCATTGTGCTGAGGACTCGGCTGGTCAGTCACAGTGTAGGGGATCATCCCCCTTCCCTGAAGCACAAATGCCCATGTCCCAGGGAGCGAGGGAATGAGACCACCAGAGCCAGATGCTGCTCACAGGGCCCACGGCAGCCCTGGTGGCGCAGGAATCACGAGGGGAGACGCTTCCCCAGATACGATGGTTCCTTCCTGCCTCACCCATGTGGATCTCAGAAGCAGACACAGCTGGGTGCATGCTGGCTATTGCACACAGCCGTCAGTTACAGCCTGGCTCTCCGAAAGCTGGGCCTTGTAGTGAGATGGAGCCCAGAGCGTGCAGGCCTTCGCAGCCATGACAGGGGAGCTGAGAGGCTCAGTGCACAGAGCATGAGGGCAGAATGGGGCCAGGATCAGCCGGGAGGGGAGGAGGGGAGAAGCTGGTACGTGGCTTGTGGGACCCGATATGTAGCAACACCCATGCTGGACTGGGCCTGATCTCCCCCAAGGCTCAGGTCACAACCCGTCTGGGGGACAGGACTCGAGGGCTGTGTGCTCTCACCCTCGTGCTGCTGGCTGAAGTTTGCAGGTTACAGGTTTCTTGTTATGTATTTTTAATCCACGTTTTGTCTCTTCCCTGCTCAGTCTATTTTTCTCTCTCGAGGCAACGGAACCCAGAATACTGAATTTAGCAGGGCAGTGCCAGTTTCAGGGAGGAGATTGTGGGGAGAGCTCACAGCTGGGGCAGCATCAACACGGCCACGGGGAGACTGCAGGCGCTCACATTTTCCTGCATACACACAGATGAAGCAGAAGGAGTTGCAGGGGCTGTGCTGAACCTGGGTGAGAGCAGTAGGGCACATGCACAGGGCAGGATAGGCCCCAGGCTGGGCACAAGCAAACACCCAACCCCCAGCACTGGCTACAGAACAGCAGGGCAGAAAGGAAACTATGTGAGGGCAATGATCTGTAAGCCGAAGCCCTGCCTGTGTCCCCCTCCTCCCCCAGAGCTTGGGCTCAGCTCTGAAGAAGCCCCTCGCTCAGGAAGTGACGTGTCAGGACCAGAGAGAGCAAAGGTGAACTCTCTGCACGGGCTTCACAGATGCACATGCAGCTGCCTGGCCAACAAGGTCATGGACTCAAAGGACCTGGTTAAACAAAAGCTTTAAAAACACTCTGTTGACACAGCCTAGTTCAGAACAGAGTCACAAAGGGCACTCGCAGGGGTGCTGCTATGCGGCCCACAAGAACGGGGCTTGGGCCTCCACTCCAGGGTCAGGGGTGACCCCACCAGGTCAGATTCACCTGAAGGAATAATCCAAGAGCTTTCACCCAGGTTCTAAAGTCAGCCCGGTTCCCCCCATGCTGGTGTGAAAAGCGGGGTAACCACTGGCTATTTCCAGCCCTGTTTGAGAACGTCGGATTGACACCAAGTTCTCCCGGGTTTGGCCCATCTCTACTAGCGTTTCCCCAGAGTTCTATGCAAGCTCAGGGCAGGCCCTGACTGGCCATTCCCCTCATGTGGGTGGGACCCTGTTCCCATTACATCGCGCATCAAAAGCAAAGTCATTGGAAAAGCCCCTTCCCGGAGGCGCCTGGGGCCCGGGCAGCAGTCACAGGATTGCAGAGAGACGTGTGGGCACCAGCCTCTGCCCGGAGACACGCCAATGACACACAATCATTGTAGCCAGTCAAGAAAAGGAGGTGCCTGGGCAATAAGATGGCAGAGGGCGCCCAGCAGGGGAAAGCCATGGTCACACCCATGGTGAGGGACAGTTTGGCTGCTCAGGTCATAGGTGTAAAACCAAAGGTCTGATGTCACTGCAGGAAGCCGGCTGATCAACGTGCAGTTGAAATGGGGACCAAGAGAAGGGGCTAGAGAATAAGATGGATGGTCAGTGCCGTGGCCTTTCTCCCGGCCCAGGGGGAGCTTGTGATACCAGCGACACCATGATCCGCTCTGGTGGGTGCATCTCCAAAAGGACAGAGAACTAGGGAGTGCAGAGAAAGGCCACACAACATGGGGGGAGGGGAGTACTGGAGACAGGGGCTAGTTCACATGGAAAGGAGAGGAAGAGAAGAGGGTTCTCTGGGAGATGCTGCTATTTGCACCATCCCGTAATACTAAAGCAAGGTGGCGCTTCACAGAGAGCCGTCCCGTCACAACCAACCTTTTATGGCGCCCCAGACCAATCAAAATAGCTCCATTCAACAAGGAAAAACTCCTTCTTTGCCCTGACCCGTTGCACCATTCAGTAAGGCCCGAGAGCAGAGAACTGTCTCTGGGAGTGGTCGCCAAGCAGGGCACCAGTTCCTTTTCTCCATCTGGGAGAAATGCAGAAAGAAAACAAGCAGCACCGAGCCAAAGGCCAGGGAGAGCTTGTCAGTCCCTGCCGTTTCAGCTGTCTCCTGCATGACCTGTGACACAGGGCAAGGATGCGGCCAGCTCCTGCCCACCACAAAGCCGCCCGCACCAGCAGAGGCACTGGATTGTGCTTCTTAACCTTTAAAGACCCAGCATCAAACCCCAGGATGGGTTTTGTTTTGTTACACAACGTATCATTAACCCGTGTCACTCACTGCTGCAGGGTACCGGTAAGTGAAAGAGCTCAGTGAGTTTCAAATCAGATTAGACAGTAGGATGACTAAATATTTGCAGTAACACCAGCCAGGATAAACAGCTCTGGATCGACATGGCCCAGAGTCTAAGCTGCCAACCAGTTGGGATCAGGAGGAAACCTCTCCCCCACCCCCCGTCCAGTTTGCCCCATGAGGTGCATTGTTAAACACTTTCCCTCTCAACTCACAGACATCAGGAAGGTGCTGGAGTCCCTCCCAGCCATCACAGGGGTCAACGCTGCATGTGACCTGCAGCATTTCTCTGGCATGCTGCACAGTCTGTTTCACAAGGGCCACTTCCTCCCTCCCTCCCCACTAACGGGGACAGGCCACGGGCCAGAGAAACCATCTTTTGTTCCATTCTGGCCGCCCCCCTGGATCTGGGACCCGCCAGATCTTGCGGGGAGGGGGGAGGGCGGGCAGCAGAGACAAGAGCCATTTTCTGCTCCAGGCCTTGCCCCACCTCTTCTGGAGGCGCTAGATCTCCGGCACCTTTGTCCTGATTATTAACACCAGCTAAGTGGCGCAGCACCACTGACTCCCTGCGTCTCGCCAAGGAGGGACGTTCTGGCCACTGCTCTGATCCACTTAGCCCAAGCATTACAGGGAGAGCGAGAGGTTGGGGGAGTAGCTGCCCTTGGTGCCCTGGAGGAGCCTGGGGAGGGGAGCCAAAGCTCTGCGCACAAACATTTCGGACGCTGCCTCTCCTCTCCCAGTGGCTCCCTGGCCCTGCTGAGCTGTTTCCTGAGTGGCCTGCCATTAGCATTAATTAGACTCAAGCGTTGCTTCTCTCGGGTGACTTGCTGCTTGGAAGTGATTCCAGAGTGAGGCAGGGGGTGTCGGGTGGGGACGTGGTACAAGTATGTGGGGTCACGGGTTGGGGCTGTCTGCAGGTGATGGCAATGCAGCCACTCAGCATTAAGGGATGGGAAGGCAGCGAGATACAGCCGCTGGAGCACAGCAAGGTCCTACGGCCAAGGGGATGGTGCAGCCATGAGCCAGGACTGGCAGGATGGGGTACTACATACCCATTGGTGTGCTAGCCCAGGGCATGTGGGCGTTTGTCACAATGATCAGCAGGGAAACAGTTAACAAAGTTATCTTTTAATCCCCATCATTAGGGTTCAGAGTTAACGTCTCTGAGCTGAATGGCACCTGTCTCAGGGGCTAGTGCTGTTGCCAGCCTAGGACATACATGGCCCATGGAACAAGGGGGGGAAGGAATCCTGCCTCTCTGACCCATACAGCCAGAGCTGGGGGCTTTCCTGCCACTCCTTGGCCATTAACCTCTCCCTGTGCTCCCCTGGACTGCTACTGATCTGGGTCGCCCCTGAACAATTCGGGATGACGCCTCTTGTCTGGCTCGCCCTCACCCCCCTCCCCGCCGGGACGGCGACACGTTTTGAAAGGAAATCTGGGGCAGCGCGGCCTGGATACCGCGGTGACGGGCGCTAGAGCCAGGGTGGAGAGTCCCGGCATCTCCCCGGCCACAGCCAAAAGATGCCCCGGTCCTAGCGGCGGAACCCTGGGCTGCCCCATCCTCTTCCCCTGCCCCTAACCCTGGGACCGGGTGAGAGAAACAAATCACCCAGAGCGACGCGCCCGGAACCCAGCCCGGGACTAATACGGGGAACAGGCACGGAGCAAAACACCCCTGGGAAAAACCCAGTGACCGCCCCGCCCGTGCGCCCCTGGGAAAAACGCAGCAATCCCCCCCGTGCGCCCCTGGGAAAAACGCAGCGATCTCCCCCGTGCGCCCCTGGGAAAAACGCAGCGACCCCCCCGTGCGCCCCTGGGAAAAACGCAGCCCAGGGTCTCCCGCCTGCTCTGCCCCCAACCCGTCCCCTCGTGTCCAGTCCTCTCTCCCCGGAGCAGATCCAGCCCGCAGGACCGGGGCGGTACCTCGTGGGGCGCGGCTCCAGGGCGCATCTTCCAGGAGCGGCTCCGGGTGCCCGGGCTGGAGCCCAGCCGCGATCCGCCTCGCTGGCTCTGCAGCTCCGCGGAAAACTTTCGCAGGAGCTGCGGCTCTGGGGGAGGGACCGACGGGCGGGGGAGGGACCGGCGGGCCAGGGAGCCGCTCTCGCTCTCTGCAGCCTCTGCTCCCCTCCCAGGCAGGAGCGGCCCCCGGCCCGCAGGTGCAGGGAGAGATCCCGGCAGAGCAGCAAAGCCCCCAGGCCAGGCAGAGCATCAGGGGAGCCCATGTGTCCTCCCACCCACGTGCAGGGCAGGGGGGGGTAGTGCCAACCCCAATCCCCACCCAAAGGCCCCAAGGCTGTGGGGTTTTAACTCTACCTCTGGCCCCGCTCTTTGTCCCCTTCACTCCCAGCCCCAGATGTGGAGGAGCCGGTGCCAGCCCTAGAGCTGGGGGTGGGGCCATCTCTGGGGAATGGGAGAATTCAGTGCTACCCCCATTAATAGCCAGGGGCCCTGCCCTAGCGTCAGCCCAGCCACAGTGCCCGAGGGCGGGAATCAGCCGTGACGTGAGTGCCAGTAACGGGTCGGGCAAACAGGCCAGGGCCGGATGTGCCAGGGCTGCCGGAGGCCTGGGGCAGCACAGACAGTGACCAATGATTGGGGCCCTGCCAAATTCATGGGCCATTTGGGTCCATTCCAGGGTCATAGGATTTTAAAAATCGTCAATTTCATGATTTTGGCTATTTCGATCTGAAATGTCCCAGTGTGGTAGTTGTAGCTGTCCTGACCCAGAAAGGAGTTGGGGGGGGGCGGTCGCAAGATTATTGTAGGGAGGTCATGGTACTGCCTCAGAGCTGGGATCCCGGCCAGCAGCCGCCGCTCTCCAGCTGCCCAGCTCTGAAAGCAGCGCAGAAGTGAGGGTGGAAATACAGTGAGCCCCCTAAAGTAACCTTGTGCCCCCCCCCGCAACTCTCTTTTGGGTCAGGACTCCCAATTTAAGAAACACTGGTCTCCCCTGTGAAATCGGTATAGCATAAGGTAAAAGCACATAAAAGACCAGATTTCACGGTCCGTGATGCGTTTTTCATGGCCGTGAATTTGGTAGGGCCCTACCAATGACACCTGCAAAGAGAAGTCCCTCCAGGATGCACCAGTGTGAGAGAGCGGGACATGGCTGGGGCTTGCCTGGAATGAGCGCCAGGTGCTGGCCCTCTCGAGGACGGAGGTGCTGAGCCGTGAAGGCTCACGTGGAGGAAATCCAAGCAGCACTAGCTCCAGGGTCAGCAGGGGACAAGGCGGGACAGCCTGGCGCAGCAAGTCTGAAAACTTTCCTGTGAACTCTGCAGGAGACAGCTCCAGAGCAGCCTTGGCCAGCAAGCGAGAGAGAAAACGCTGCCAATAACTGACCAGTGCTCGCCCCCATTTGCCGGCCCCCTGGCCACACAGAACTGGCAGGGGGCTGCAACTGGCCTCCTGCCGAGCATGCAACAGTTCCTGGAGACACTCGAGGGAGCCGGCAGAACTGTCAGATACAAACCCGCAGACAGCCACCAGCAACAGCCACTCGGAGACTCAGCATAAGGGTCTCCACTGTGACCTTTCCAGTCTGCCAGCGGCCAGCCTGGCCTGGCCTCTGACCCTGTCTGTCTCCAGCCCCCAGTGCTCAGCCAAGTACTTGGGAGCCTGGCTTCCTCTCCTGCCCCTCCCAGAGCTCTGCAGCATCTTGGCCTTCCCTCTGGGACAGGAGAACATACACCTGAGCAGCTACACCGCACTGGGTGGCCATGTCCTAACCCTGTCTGTTCCCAGGCCATCTTCCTTGGCCGACCAAACCATCCCCCTGGGCAGGAGGAGCCTCCTGCGGGGGGGCTGAGGGTGGAGAGGGACTGGGGGATCCGAAGAGCTCTGCTAGGGTTACCATATCTCATAAATAAAAAAAGAGGACCCTCCACGGGCCATGGCCCCGCCCATTTCCCCACCCCTAGCCCCACCCCAACTCCGCCCCTTCCCCCACCCTAACTCCGCCCCCTCCTCCCTCCCACTCCCAGCCAGGGGGAAAGGGCTGCCCCAGTGCTACCAGCATCACGGTTTCCCGGGCAGCCCCCAGACCCTGCGCCCCCAGCCGGCGCTTCCCCAGCGCAGCTGGTGCCCGGGAGGGGAAGCGCCCAGCCGGGGGCGCAGGGTCTGGAGGCTGCCCAGCAAACCGTGAAGCCGGTAGCGCTCAGGCTTTGGGCAGCCCCCTTGCCTCCGGACCCTGTGCCCCCAGCCGGGCACTTCCCCTCCAGGGCTCCGGCGGCTCTGCGTAACACTGTATAAGTTACTCTTATACACTGTATAAGTTACACAGAGCCGAAGAGGAGCAGAGCCTCCACAGCTGGAGGCTCTGCTCCTCTTAGGCTCTGTTTAAGAGCCGGACTGCCCCAGCGCTACCGGCTTCGGGCAGCCCCGTGCCTGGAGACCCTGCGCCGCCGGAGCCCGGGAGGGGAAGTGCCCGGCTGGGGGCGCAGGGTCTGGAGGCACGGGGCTGCCCGAAGCCGGTAGCGCTCGGGCAGCCCGGCTCTTAAATAGAGCCCCAGCCGCTGGAGGCTCTGTTTAAGAGCCGGGCTGCCCGAGCGCTACCGGCTTCGGGCAGCCCGGTGCCTGGAGACCCTGCGCCCCCAGCCGGGCACTTCCCCTCCCGGGCTCCGGCGGCGCAGGGTCTCCAGGCACGGGGCTGCCCGAAGCTGGTAGCGTTCAGGCAGCCGGGCTCTTAAACAGAGCCGCCATTTTCCCGGACATGTTCTGCTTTTTGGCAATTCCCCCCGGACGGGGGTTTGACTGCCGAAAAGCCGGACATGTCCGGGAAAAAGAGGACGTATGGTAACCCTAGCTCTGCAGAAAACAGGGATCTCCTAGAAGTGGGGCTGTGGCAGGGGAATGAGTTGGGGGATTTCAGCCAGGGAACCTGCTTGTACAAGCAAGAGGCCTGGCCTCAAAGCCCAGCCCATCCAGACAGCGAACGCCTGGGCCGAGAGGTCGAGTCTAAGCCCAGCAGGAGCCAAGGCTGGGGTGGGAGGAGGCGGAAGGGAACGAAGAGCAGGTCTGTGGAGGCGAAGGGCTGGGATTAGTCCCAGGACCTGGGATCTCCACTGGTGTCCAGTGGCCCTGATGGACCCTCCATTCACTGAACATGCCGACCCCACAGAGGCTCACTGCAGAGCTGTGCAGCTGCACCAATGGCAGGGTTGGGCTAGGAACCCCAGGTCCCTGCATCAAGGTAGTTACCTTGTCCAGACAGCTGTGTCTGCCCTGGGGTTAGTCTGGCCTGGCCTGTTACTCAGGGCTGGGCTCGTTTCACACCCCGTGTCTGCACTGGGGTTAGCCTGGCCTGTTACTCAGGGCTGGGCTCGTTTCACACCCTGTGTCTGCACTGGGGTTAGCCTGGCCTGTTACTCAGGGCTGGGCTCGTTTCACACCCCGTGTCTGCACTGGGGTTAGCCTGGCCTGTTACTCAGGGCTGGGCTCGTTTCACACCCTGTGTCTGCACTGGGGTTAGCCTGGCCTGGCCTGTTACTCAGGGCTGGGCTCGTTTCACACCCCGTGTCTGCACTGGGGTTAGCCTGGCCTGTTACTCAGGGCTGGGCTCGTTTCACACCCTTGAGCGATGTAGCTGTGTTGACCTAACTTTTAAGTGTAGCTAAATAAACCCTCCGGCCCGTTCCCGGCCCAGGGGGGTCTCCAGAACAAGCCTAGCTAATGAAAGCAAATGGCCTAGCTGGCAGATCCATGAGCTCCTTGCCAGGAACCGCTGGGCAGGGAACGCAGGCGCCCAGGCTCCTGAGGGGGACGGGATGTCACTTTTCAACAGAGTTTGCTTTAAAAAAGAGAATAACAATTCCCTTGCCACAAGCTCTCCTCGCGCCTGGCCCCCTGCTAATGGCTGGCGCACTCGGAATCTGTCACCCTTTAAACTGCTGATTGCCACGGATTCTGTCAATACGGCGCGCTGCTCGCCCTGGCAGCAGAAATCCAACCCTGAATCCCTCGGCTCAGGCAGCGAGGAAACGCGGGGCCCAGGCCTGTGCCCCTGGCCAAGCGGCAGATGCTAATTCCTCTTTACAAAGCATCTCTGGCTGAGCTGCGGGAAGCTGCTGCCCTTTCCCTGCCGCACAGGACAGAACATGCGTTTGTTGTGGTGTCAGCTCAGCTGATCACTTCCTAGATAAGGGACCTGCTGGCAGCAAGGAGAGAGGGGAGAGGGACTGGGTCTGGGTCTGGGAGGGCACTGGGAACGACTCGGTTTCCTCCAGGGTGATTGCAAAGCACAGAGCCATTCTGGTTGCTGGCTTGCAGCTGAATGTTTTGCCCAAGCCCCAGCCTCAGCTCAGGATTCCTGAGCCATTGTGGGACAATTAGGGCTGGGAGCGACACAGCTGGGGCCAGACAGCTCTCAGCAACCCCCATGTCAGTGCAGAGTCCTGCACTGGAGCCCACGCATGCTGCTGGCGTGGCTGACAGCAGGGTCCTGCCAGTCATCTTCGCCACACATGCAGCTGCAAGAGAGTGAGGGCATCCTCCCGCCTGCGCCCCATGGCTGCGGAGAGCTGCATGCAGCACTAGTGTCCTGCTGGGGGAGGGCAGAGGCCTCAGCCTTGGCTGGGAGGGTTGTCACCTCCCCAGGCTCAGCCCAGAGGAGACAGGAGAAGGGTGTGACGAACTGGGACTGTTCTTGCTGGGGTGTGTGAATGCTGACAGGGGAGTGTGCTGGGATAGTCTGCACTGTAGGATGGGATCTGCCCGAGGGCGCATACCTGAGTGTGTAACATGAGAACCCAGGAAGGGGTTGAAGGCGAGGCGACTCCTTAGCCCGGGAAACTGAACAAAGGCTGTGGGAGGGGTCGCTGAAGGCAGAGTGCTGGAAGCAGGCTGGAAGGAGGCTGGAGAGATGGCTGGGAGGCAGAGATGGCTCTGACCCCCCCAAGGGGGGTGGGCTGGCATGCCCTGGGACCCCAAGCTGGACCTAACTGAGGGGGGGGCCCTGCTGTCTGTGCCTGCAAGACCTGTCTTGGACTGTATTCCTGTCATCCAAATAAACCTTCTGCTTTACTGGCTGGCTGAGAGTCATGGTGAATCGCAGGAAGCCGGGGGTGCAGGGCCCTGAGTTCCCCAATACTCCATGACAACTGGTGGCAGCGGCGGGATCTACTGCACCCCGTGGACGGCGCTTCCTGCAGTAAGTGACTGGGGAGCAGTAAAACGAAGGGGGATTGACGGGGACCAGGCCGGCTGAAGAGTGGGAGAGAGACGGTTATTACCCCTGGGAGTGTGTGACCAGCGAGAAGGACTTTTGCAGTAACAGGGTCCCCCGGGGGGATCGCAGCGAGTGGTCCCAGGGGCGGAGGAGTCTGCAGCTCGACCCTGGCAGAGAGGCGGTGACCTCGAGAAGGGCTGGCACACTAGGGGTCTCCCTGGGAACTGTGGGGAGCTGTGAGCACACAGGCCGGTGAGTGGCCAGCAGGAAGATGTATGCCAAGCGGCTTAAGAGCGACCTGGTGGAGCTGTGCAAGCAGAGGCGGCTGCGCATTGGGAGGCTCACCAAAGCACAGCTCATTGCCCGGCTGGAGGAGGAAGATCGCGCGAATGAACTGATCCCTGTGTCTCAGGGAAGCAGCCTGGCAAATGCAGCGCAGGCCCCAGTGTCTGTCCCAGCTGGGAGTGGTCAGCCGGCTGCTGAGGGCTTCCCGAGACCCCTCCTTCCTATGCCTAAGGGAAGGGTGGGGAGGAGCCCAGCAAATACCGAAGGCGCCGTGGCCCCCCCGGCCAGCAGGGGACCCTCCCGGCGAAGCTCGCTGGCCAGCAGAGGATCCTCCCGGCGACGTTCGGCATCCGGGGAGCGGAATTGGCTGGAATGGGAGAAAGAGCTAAAACTGAGAGAGCTGGAGGATCGTGAACAACAGAGACAGCGTGAAGAGAGACAGCGTCAGCAGGAACGGGAGGAGAATGAGAGACAGAGACAGGAGAATGAGAGACAGCGTCAGCATGACCTGGAACTGGCGAGATTGAAGGGCAGCGAACCCCCGGCTGCGGTGAGTGAGGGGGGACCCAGGACTGCACGGAGCTTTGATAAGTGCATCATGGCCCCATACAAGGAGGGGGAGGACATGGATGACTTCCTGGAGGCCTTTGAGACGGCCTGCGAGCTGCACCGGGTTGATCCCGCGGACAGACTCCGGGTCCTTACCCCCTTACTGGACCCCAAAGCCGTGGCATTGTGCCGCCAACTGGAAGAGGCAGAGAAAGGGCACTACGAACTATTCAAAAAGGCCCTGCTACGAGAGTTTGGGCTGACTCCTGAGATGTACCGGGAAAGGTTCCGGAGTCAGGATAAAACCCCTGAGATCTCATATCTACAACTAGCCGCCCGCATGGAAGGATACGCCAGCAAGTGGGCTGATGGGGCCCAGACAAAGGAGGACCTGGTCAAACTGCTGGTACTGGAGCAACTGTATGAGCGGTGCCCATCGGACCTGAGGCTGTGGTTGGTGGACAGAAAGCCAGAGAACCCGCGACAGGCAGGCCGGCTGGCCGATGAGTTCGTAAAGAGCCGGTCAGGAGATAAAAGGGAGGAGTCCCAAAGGAGCAATCCCACCACAACGCAGAGAGAGAGTCACCATGGGACCTCCCTGTGGGAAAATACAGAAAAACCCCATCAGAGGGGAACATCCGGCATCAGGACCATCCGACCCACTCAAGGGGACCCATGGGACATGGGCTGCTACCACTGTGGCCAAAAGGGTCACATACGGGCCCAGTGCCCCAGGCTCAGGGACAGACTGAGCAGGCCGAACCCACAGAGGGTTGACTGGGTAGAGACCCAGCCCGGCGAGAGGCAGCATTCCCAGGGAAGGGGGGCTGGCAGAGTACCACCTGCTAAGGAGGGAGGAGAGCCCCAGGCTAGCTTCTCTGGGGGGCCAGATGCTCCGGATTCAAAGTTCTCCGTTTACAGGGTTGGCGCGGGGCTGTCCCTGCGGAGCGAGTGCCTTGTTCCCCTGGAGGTGGATGGGAAGGAAGTTTATGGTTACTGGGACACGGGCGCAGAGGTGACACTGGCCCGGCCCGAGGTGGTGGCCCCAGATCGGGTGGTGCCCAACACCTTCCTGACCCTGACCGGGGTGGGCGGGACCCCATTCAAGGTTCCCGTAGCGAGGGTACACCTGAAATGGGGGGCCAAGGAGGGCCCCAAGGACGTGGGAGTGCACCACCATTTGCCCACTGAGGTGTTGATGGGGGGGGACCTAGAGGACTGGCCCAGCAGCCCCCAGACCGCCTTAGTTGTGACCCGCGGTCAGAGCCGGCGAGGGGCACTGCGCCCTGGCCTTGGGGGGGGTGCCTTGCCTGAGGCGCGGGACCCTAACCTGGTGGGGAGGGAACGCCCAGGGACGCGGCTCAGGGAGGCTGCAGCTTCGGACCCAGCGGGCGAGAAAGAGCAGGTGGCCATCCCTGTCCCAGCTGCTGAGTTCCAGGCCGAGTTACAGAGAGATCCCTCCTTGCGGAAGATAAGGGACCTGGCCGACCTCAATGCGGTACAGACCATGGGACGAGGTGGCCGGAAAAGATTCCTGTGGGAGAAGGGGTTCCTGTACCGAGAATGGGCTCCCCCAGGGAAAATGGAATCAGGGGGGATCAGGAGGCAGCTGGTGGTACCCCAGAAGTATCGCCGCCAGCTGCTGTGCCGGGCCCATGACATTCCCCTCTCAGGGCACCAGGGAACCTGGCGTACCCAGCAGAGGCTGCTACGGAGCTTTTACTGGCCTGGGGTCTTTGTTACTGTCCGACAGTACTGCGGATCCTGTGACCCCTGTCAGAGGGGGAGGAAGGCCTGGGACAAGGGGAAAACAGCTTTAGGACCCTTGCCCAGCATAGAGGAGCCTTTTCGGAGGGTGGCCAAGGTAAAAAGGGCGGCTCTGAACCAAGAGAGCCCAAAGCACAGACCTCCAGACTGGAGCGCTGGGAGAAGACCACAGCCCAGTTGGAACCCCAGAGGTATGGGGGTGGGAAAAGGGCGCAGGCCGCATAAACCTTCCCACATGCGAACTGCGAGTGCCATCAAGCACCCCCGACCTAAGGGGGGGCGTGGAACGGAAGGGGCCTGGTGTAATTCCCACCAAGGAACTGGAGGGATGCGGGGGCATCCATGGGAACGGGGGTAGGTTCGAACTTCCCCAGGTCACTGGCTAAAGTGACCCTGCTCAGTTCGGTCTCGAAGGGGGGAGAGATGTGACGAACTGGGACTGTTCTTGCTGGGGTGTGTGAATGCTGACAGGGGAGTGTGCTGGGATAGTCTGCATTGTAGGATGGGATCTGCCCGAGGGCGCATACCTGAGTGTGTAACATGAGAACCCAGGAAGGGGTTGAAGGCGAGGTGACTCCTTAGCCCGGGAAACTGAACAAAGGCTGTGGGAGGGGTCGCTGAAGGCAGAGTGCTGGAAGCAGGCTGGAAGGAGGCTGGAGAGATGGCTGGGAGGCAGAGATGGCTCTGACCCCCCCAAGGGGGGTGGGCTGGCATGCCCTGGGACCCCAAGCTGGACCTAACTGAGGGGGGGCCCTGCTGTCTGTGCCTGCAAGACCTGTCTTGGACTGTATTCCTGTCATCCAAATAAACCTTCTGCTTTACTGGCTGGCTGAGAGTCATGGTGAATCGCAGGAAGTCAGGGGTGCAGGGCCCTGAGTTCCCCAATACTCCGTGACAAAGGGCACAAGACTTGGGGGCACAAACACCCACCCATGGGGCACAGAGCATGCCTCTCCTCTCCCCTGCCCAGTGCTGGGGGGGGGGGCACTGGCTGTGGGGCTGAGGAAGGCAGGGTACAGGGTATTGTCTCATCAGAGCATGACCTAGACTGTCTCCCTCACTGCCCAGGCTGCCTTCTCCTAGCGCTGCACCAAGGTCCAGGCGCCAGAGAACCAGCCAGCCAGGGCACCTGTGGCCAGAGAGCAGCTGCTCTAGGAGTGAGGGAGTTGGTGTAAAATTGGCATTAGAGGGAGAGCGTGCTGGGGCCTTCTGGGAAAGGTACAGGGGGACCTGGCCGGCCCTTGGGAATACACGTGTGTATGCACAGCATAGCTGCTGATACACAGCGCGTGCGATTCGTCTATCCCAGACGAGCCCTACTGCACACTCCCCTTGTCTGCGGAGAGGGAGGTCGGCTCCCTGCTTGGCCGGTGCTGAGGCAGGACAGGGTTGGCATTGGCATGTTGTGCTGCCCACGGGTGCAGGAGCCTGGGGCCTGCACTGGCCCACGTTCCTTTGCCGGCTTTGGCCTGGGTTACTGTCCATGCTGACTGCTGGCTCTGATTTCACTTTCCTGCCTCCGGCATCTCGCACATCCTGGCTACTCTGCTGGGAGAGGCTGGGGCTGGACTAGCCGGGAGCTCCCGCCACAGCCGAACATCTGCCCTGCTCCCAACAGCACCCCTTGCTGCGAGGCTAGACCTGCATTTGCTGTTTTATGCACCAAACCCCCTCTCTAACCCGTCTGCTAAGTGCTCAGGTCTCTCACGGCCGTGTGTGCAATGCAGGGCCAGGCACCTGCGTGGCCCCAGCCCACGTACAGCAAGGAGCGGCACTGACCCTCTGGTTCCAGTCTCTGCCGGCTGGTAGCAGGCCCACGTTTATCCTGTGCTGGGCCGACGGAGAGCGCGTTCAGGTAAACACTGCCTGCAGCAGCCCACAAACCTCATCACAGCCCTGCTGAGTGGTGCTGCAGTGGGCACTGCCTGAACTGGGGTGCTAGGGTGGTGGGGGTAGAAGGGCCAGCCCACGTGGGGCTGGCACATAACTGACAGCTCCACCTCCCACCCCCCCCCAGGCAGCTGGGCACAAACATGTTTACCTTGTGCTTGACCCTCATGGCTCCACCGCAGGTTCAGCAGACTCCCAGGGACTCTGAACGTCCGCCCCCTTGGCATGGAACCAGTGCCCAATGGCCTGGCCTCCTGCCTGCCCCGTGCAGGGCCCCTGTGCGGCAAACAGCCTCACAGCAGTACCCTGCTCTCTCACCTTGCGTATGGCATCACAGCCGGCATCTCAGCAGAAGCCCTGGCCTTCCTCTTGCTGCCCCGGCAGCCGGCGTCCCAGGCTCAGAAGTGGCAGAACCAGGAGCCCTGCTGCTTGTGCATTAATCAGGCCCTTGGAGACCCAGACGGCACAGACAGAGACACAGCTAGGGCTCCGTCGGTCCAGGGGTGAAGCCCAGGGAAGTCCTGCCAAGCTCCAGATGGCACTGGGGAGGGGAGAGGCTCTGGATCAAGCTTCTGCCATGGAGCCTGCAGGAGGGAGCAGAGGCCAGTCCCAGTGCATAGCCTGCTCCCCAGGGCAGCAGCGGGCACCCCACATGCCCCAGCCTCCCCTAGACCCCACAGATGCAGCAATCATGAGGGGTCACTGCTGTGGCTCCCTCCTCCCCGTCATGCCCGAGCCCTCTCCTGGGGAGCAGGGACAGGAACAAAGTGGGAGGCCAGACGGCATCGTTAGGCTTCGTTAAGGTGACGAGTTTTCCTTGCCTCCCCATCCCAGGTTGGCTGTGTTCCAGCTGCTGGAGCCCAGTAAGTGTCACATCCAGGCTGCAGCTCCGGCGGGACATGAAATGTGTGAAGCCGGCGGGTGTCCATGGCACAGCCTCTACCCAGTAGTTTCTCTCACAGCTCCGGCAGGGGCCCCTTGGGGCAGTGATGTGAGAGCACCCCACTGCTAGCAGCTTCACCCGCCCCCCTGCAGCACCCCCAGCTGAGCTGGGACGAGCTGGGGCACCTGCAAGAACCCTGAGTGCAAACCAGGGGGTGGAACTGCGAGCTAGCGGGTATGGGTTGGACATGCAGAGGCCTCCTGTCCGGGGGGGGAGGGGGGGGGCGCTCCCACTCTGTACAGTCCGGGCAGCGCTCTACTTTCTAGACACTGCCGCTGGGAGGGAGCTGCGCCGAGGCAGAGGAATTGGGGGGGAGAGGGGAGCACCTGGCTGAGACCCCCCAGTGTGGCTCTCCCCTCCCCGCACACCCTGTGGCTGGACAGGGCCCCGGGACCGGGGGATGAGGTGGCTCTGGGGCCTGTTTGACAGCTAAGATTTTGCCCCTGTGCAAGGCTCTGGGGAGTTGGGGGTGTCAGCTCCGTCCCTCCCCATCCCCCATGAAAGCAGCAACAGTCACAGACCTGCAGCGGTTCCATTGGTTTATTATCACAGTTACAAATGCTCCAGTTCTTTGATCCCACGGGGCACCTGGCACCTGGCTCATTGCCTGGCCCGACCACTTGCGGGCAGCAGCAGCATTTCAGACGTGGTGGCTCGTAGGGGCAGCAGCAGCAAGGAGCAGGCATGAGATACAAACGCTCCCTTCCCAAGCAGGATCCAGCCCCAGCAACTCACTCTGATCCTTAGACAGACGCTACAGCAGGGCCAGCACAGAGCAGCCCCAGCAAAGCTGCCAGCAGGAGGCCGGGTCTGCCGGAGAAGGCAGCTCCGCTGGAATGTGCTGGGTGTCGGGGTCCCACTTTGCACCACCACGGGGTTAGCGCTGGGTGTAGACGACAGCTCCAACCCCCGGGGCACCTGTGTGCTATGCAGAGCTCACACCCATCAGTCTGTCGGTCCGGACCACCGGGTGCAGACTAGACAGCACGTGCGGTTTGGACGGGTTCCCACCGCTACTTTTCATCTACGTAAGACACTTTCCACGGTGACTCCTGCCAGGTCCCCATCGTGGCCTGAGGCATCGCGTGCCCCGGGCGGGTTTGAGGCAGAGCCGCAGACACAGCGGGTCAGGCACTGCCCAGCCCAGGACGGGAGCTGGGCTGTGTGCGCAAGAGAATCCCTGCCCCTAGCCGTGCTCCACCCTCTGCCTGGGGCGGCTGAGCAGGGGAGGGTCCTTGCTCCATCATTGGTACAAAGCACAGATCCCTGAAGAGCCCAACAACCTTTGGGTGTCTGGGAGATTTTGGCTGAGTAAACTGATCTTTAAAGCATGAGGCAGCAGGTGGGGAGAAGCAGGAGGGGCTGAGGGAGCCGGGCTACTGGGGAGAGTATTACCGGGGGCGGCGCTAGACCCATCCCAGAAGAGGGGGCACCCATGGACAGCAAGCCAAGGACCTGCAGGAAGGAGGGGAGGGGGATGCCATCAGTCTGACACGGGCAGAGATCATACGGGGATGGAGGCGGGGGCCAAACAGAACTGGTTCCGCACCCTGAGCCTGGGTCTCCTTTCTCCGCCCCGGGATCCTCTGGGGAAGCCTGCGATCCCCTCCCCAGCCGCCACCGGTAATACTGCCACTAGACCCGCTGCCCTGAGGGCTGGGGGAGTCGGCCCCGGCTGAGCCCCCGTCGCTGAAGAACCTGCCAGGTTCTGCTGTAAACATGGGTGCCCTGGGACTCGAGGCATGTCACAGAGCAGGGGATGGACCGGCTCCGAAGAGCCTTGGCCTCCCAGGGCATGCCCCCCCCCGGGGGCCTGTAAGGTGCAGGGAGGGGAGGACCCATCCCTATTGCTATGGCAACTGTGGGCCCAGTCCAGGGGCGGGAAGGGGGGCCCTTTGGGCCAGCTGGGTTAGTGGGGGGCAGGGAGGATGGGGAGGGGCCTTCTGGGACCTCAGTGGTGTCTCGCTGGGTTTCATCCCCCGGGAGAAGCCAGGTCTGGAAGGCGCAGGGCCCTTCCCCCCCTCAGGCCAGCACTTTGATCCCAAAGTACTTGCGCAGCTGCTCCAGGAAGACGAAGGTGAGGACGGTGTGAGGCACCAGGCGGATGGCAGCAGGAATGAAGCCCTGGAAGGGGACGGGCAAGAAAGGAGAAAGGGGAGGGTCAGTCTCTGTCCTGCTCGGGCCTTCCCAGCCAGGATGCTCTGGCCCTCTGAGGGGCGTGGGTGGGGCAGTTGGGGGTGGTGGTGGAAGAGAAGGACAGGAGGAGGCTGCAGGGAGCAGAAGTGGCCAGGCAGGGGAGCAGCAGCTGCGGCCAAGGGGAGGGGCAGCAGGAGGGGGTGGGAGAGGTGCCGCAGACAGCCAGGGTGCGTGGGGTTTACACGGTTGATTAATCTGTCCCCAGGCAAGTCAGCGCCACTGTCAGTACCGCCCAGGCCCAGCGGGAGCCAGTGCCAGGGCCCCAGCCCCTATGGGCCTTTTCATGGACTCCACCCCCACAGCCCCTCACCCACCCACCCCGCAGGCAGGTCCTGGGGCTGCCTCCAGGCAGCTCTGCCCAGGGAGCCGTTGAGCAGGCCCCCGCATCCAGGGGCGGCTCTATGTTTTTTGCCGCCCCAAGCATGGCGGTCAGGCGGCCGCCAGCGGCATGCCTGTGGGCGGTCCTCGGTCAGACGGATTTGGTGGCGTTTCTGTGGGTGATCTGTCGGTCCCGTGGCTTCGGCTACGCACCGCCGAAACCGTTAGACCTCCTGCGGGCACGCCGCCGAACGCCGTCTGACTGCCACCCTCACGGCGACCAGTACGCCGCCCCCCGCGGCTTGCTGTCCCAGGCACGCGCTTGCTGCACTGGTGCCTGGAGCCGCCCCTGCCCACATCGCCCACCCCCCGTGCTCCTTTCACCCCACACTCTGCCCCCCAGCCCCCACATGAGCACCCTCCTGCTCCCACACTCTTTCCACCCCCTACCGGCCCCCAATTCGCTCCAACCCCCCAGCTGCAGCCTGCTACCTTGTAGAAGGCCAGAGGTCCGAGCCTGGCGGTCTCCACTGCGCAGTGAACAACACCCTGAAATGAAAGAGGGAAATAAGCCAGGAGACCTGCTCCCGAAACGGCCTCGGACTGATCTGGCTCGCAGCTGCCCTAGAGACAGGCGTGTCTGGGCTGAGATCTGGGGCAGGAGCAGCTGTGGGGCGTGAGGAGCCAGGGATCCGGCCATGGGGCAGTGGGGAGGGTACATGGGCAGCTGGTGAGATTGTGGCAGGGAAGGGGGGTGGGGAGGGGCAGGACAGATTGCAGCGAGGCAGGGCAGGGTCACAGGGTTACTCACCCGGTACTCTCCCTGCGAATTCATCAGGCGGGTCTTGAGTACGTCCATGGGCTGGCAGAGGAACGTGGCACATCCACCCTGGGGGGAAGGGACAGAGATGGGTCAGAGAGGGAGTCCCTGGGACTAGTGGTGCCACTGGCCCTTCCAGTCCCTGGGCAGAGGGCAGGTGAACGGACACAGGAGCTGCCTACATAACCCACCCTGCTAGCAGAGGGGAACAGGGCAAGAACCTACATGCTGTGAACAGAAGAGACCTGCAAGCCTGAGGAGGTCTTCTCATCCCACTGCCTCATTTCTCTGGGCCAGGAGGTCCACAGCAGCAGCCTGAGGCTGTAGGAAGCCAGCAGCTCTGTGGGGTGCGCACCTAGCGCCTGTCTGCAATTCCCATGACTAGCACCATCAGGCAGCCCTCCCCCTGCCCTGCCCCTACTCACAGCAATGAAGCTGGCCAGGAAGTGAGTGAAGATGTTGTCGGCGAGAAGCCCGGTCGTGAGAACCAGCTGCTTGGCCTGGTCATAGCAGGAGAGCTGCAGGAAGAGGGGCGAGTTAGCGGCTCATCCCGCCCTACCTCCATTTTCCCCAGACCCCAGGGGACTGGCTCCCCCATCCCCCAGAGGTGGCCCTCGAGGCCCGGGGCAGAGCCAGTCCCAGCCGCCCCCCAGTGCCTGAGGGAGGGTTCCTACCTGTCCAACGGTGACCAGGGCCCCTCGGCTCGACGCCATCGTAGCACCTGAGAACAGCTTCTTCAAGCCCTCTGGGGAGGGGGAGGGGAATCAGTGCACAGTGCGGGGGGGTGTGAATTCAGCCCCAGGCCAGCTGAGAGCCACCATTCCCATTAGCCCTGTGCCCAGCTGCCCACCCAGAGCCTGGGGCTTGTGCAGCGTGGCAGGCCCTGGCTGTGACTCCAGCCCCTGGACCCTCCACCACCCAGCAGGGGAACTCCCCAGGGGCTCCTCTGAAAGCCCCCGCCCCTGTCTCTGGCTCCGAGGGAAGAGAAGTCACTCACCCTAGCACTGGCTCCTTTCAGCCTGTTCTGGCACTCTCCCTCTCCACTGCTTGTCTGTCTGTCTGTCTCTTCTTCCTTTCTTTGAAAACACAACTCCCCTTTCAGGCTCTCCCTTCCCAGCTGGGGGGTGAGGGGAGTGTTTCATTCCCACCACTGGAGGGCTCGGGGTGGTGCCTCTCACTGCAGCATCTGGTCTGGCCCTTGCTGTGTCATCCCCCGGGACAAACCCAAACCGCTCAGAGGGCCCCTAAGGCTGCTCCACTTCAGAGGCAGCATCTGGATGAACAATCCCAACCACCCCCTAACACCCCCCCGACCCAGCCTGCTCTACCTGGCCATTTCGACCCCAGCCTCCAGCCACACCCACGACAGGGCTGCCCCTGGTCCCTGCAGACTTCAATCAGCTGGATCCACCCCCCCAACCCAGCTGCCACTTGGCCCCTGACCAAACCGAGCCATTTAGCTGCCCTGGTGTCCCCCAGAAGCAATTCCTGCCCTGGGGCTTCACCACACCAGCGGGGGTGCCCCTGCTCAGGCGAGAGGCGATGCCAAGCCCCTGTGCTCCCAGGCCTTTGGCAGAGTCCTACCCTCACGGAGCACTCGGTACATGCCATCCAGGGCGTGGGAGTAACTGGAGGGACGAGAAGGGAAAGAGGTAAAGCCGTGAGCCCTTCCAACCAGCCCTCATTGTCTCCAACACCCCACTCAATATGTCCAGGATTGCTGGACATTCCTGCTTGAGGAGCAGAGCTGGGGTCACCCAATGCACTGCCCCCCACCCCACTCCGCCCCCCAGCCTGGATCTCTCCAGCCAGCAACTGTGGTGCTTGGAGCAATGCTGCCCCCCTGTGGCCACACCACCTCACTGCAGCTCCCATCCACAGGGAGGGCACAGGGGGAGTGGATCCCCCCCAGTGCCACCATGTGAGCAGCCCCTTAGCATCCCATTAGGGATCCTTGCCACCCTCCCTCCCCCCACCACATGCCAGGGGGGGGAGGGACCCAAGCCAGCTGGTCTTAAGTCCCTGGGGTCCCCCCACTTACTGTACCGTCACTCACTTCCGCCTCAAATGCACCGGCTGCTTCATGTCATTCTGCATCCTACAGAGACAGAGCAGTGGGGGAGGTGAGGGGAGACAGACCAGGACAGACTGAGCGACCTGCCCCTGTGATCAGCCCTTGGGGTGGGGCTCTGGCCCCCTTGTTCTGAGCAGGCCCGAGCTCACCCAGCATGCGACTATGACCGGTGCTCCCTGGGGAGATGGGGCCACGCAGAGGGCGTAGCCCTGCATCCGTGGGGACGGGGACCTAGCAGGGCTTCTCCACGGCCAGCTCCTGTGACATCAGGAGGGGCCAACCCCAAAGATCTGAAACCCCCAGCCTGGGGCAGCTCCAGGCACGGATGGGGCAATTCCAGTCCCTCCAGGTGCAGGACGTAGGATCTGCCACATTGGATCAGGTCACAACCCATGGAGTCCATGACAAGCTGAGATGGGATCGCCCACAACTCCCCCGCCCTGCACTCCAGCCACATTCCCAGCGGGCAGAGCGTCCGAGACCCATGGAACTGACCTGACGTTCACCATGTCTGCCGGGGTCCCCACAAACCCACCAGTGAAACCTGCAACCAGAGAAGATTCAGGGTCACGGGACTCCCCAAGCCTGGCCACCGCCCATGGCCTGGGCTCCCCTGCCCCTGCTCACCTCCCACAGCACCCAGCAGCACCTTCTGGTAGAAGGGCAGAGGTCCCTGAGTGCCTTGGCTCACGCGGTCCCGCACGGTCTCATAGATGGCGAAGCGGGTCAGGGAGTACGTCATCTGAGGAGACAGAGAGTCAGAGCAGGGCCCAAGTGCTGCACCCCAGGGGACTCCCTGCCCTCCCCAGACAGCCACCAAAGGCGCTGCCCAGCACGTGGCACCGAGCCCCTGGCTCCGGGGCTGGGCTGCTGCTCCCCAGCTCAGCCAGAGGGAGCTGCTCCCCGGAAAGGAGCACTACCAAGGCCAGCACCTGGATGTGGGGGGAATGTGTGGGGCCTGTGTAATGGGGAGAGGCCCAGGGCCTGGGTAATGGGAGGGGAGCGACCCCCACGGCAGGAAGCTGAGGGACTGGGTAGAGGGGGAAGAGGGGGTGACCCCCATGGCAGGAGGCTGGGGTGTGCGCTCTGCAGCAGGAGGTGCAGGGCCCAGTATGGGGGGCGCCCCCTCATGGCGGAAGTGGGGCGGATGCGGCCCCAGGCACTCACCTGGCGGCAGAGCGAGGCGCTGAGCCCGTTGTAGAGCGCCAGAAAGCCATCAGTGCGGATCACACGCAGCGCCATGCCTGTCATGCGCATCTTCACCTCCTGCTGCGTCTGCAGGTGCACCTGGGCCAGGGCGAGAGCATGCAGGGGGTCAGGCCCAGCACCCCCAGCCCGGAGCGCACGGGAGGGCTGATCCCTCCATGCACTGCGGAGCCAAGACTGGGACAGCTGCTTGTGACCCTTTCCCCGCACATCGGGGACAATGGTCCTGACCCTTCTTGGGGTTAATCCTTAGCACATGCGCTGGAGCTCCAGCAAGTGATCACAGCAAGTGATCACAGACCCGTGGGCCCCCCCATGCGACCGGAGCTTGGGAATCAGCCCCACACCCAGTCACCTGGAGCAGGGACCATGGCAGGTGGGGGGGGAACAAACCAAGTTAGGGGGCACCTATAAGTAGTGCACCCCCCTCCCAGCATGGCCTCTCAGTGGCGTATGTAAGAGAACCCACCAGGCCATGGCCAATGAGGGGGGAGGGCCATGCAAGGGGGGGAGCCCCAGAGATGGGGAAGGGCGAGCGACTGGCTCCGATGCGATAAAGGGGAAGGGGAACAGGGGCCTTTCATCGCACTCCCAGCTGCTGCCGCACATTCCACTGAGCCTCTATCTTCCAGTGGCCGCACCGGGCAGCAGGGACCTCCCTGGCGTTCCCAGCGAGAAATCCCTTCTCTCTCTCTGCATGCCCAGCCTGGGGGAAAAGCGGAGCCAGGAGATGGACCCAGGAGTCCTGACCAGGCCCCAGCCCGGGGTAACTGTACATCTTCCACGTTAGTAGCAGAGAGCGCCCGGCAAGATGGGGCGAGAGGGATCCGGGGGGGGGGGGGGGGGGCGGAGGGTTGGGGCTCTGGGGGGTCCAGGAGGGGGCCCGGGAGGGGCGGAGGGTTGGGGCACTGGGGGGCCCGGGAGGGGGCCCGGGGGGGCGGAGGGTTGGGGCACTGGGGGGCCCGGCAGGGGGCGGAGGGTTGGGGCACTGGGGGGCCCGGCAGGGGGCCCGGGGGGGGCGGAGGGTTGGGGCTCTGGGGGGGCCGGAGGGTTGGGGCACTGGGGGGCCCGGGGGGGGCCCGGGAGGGGCGGAGGGTTGGGGCTCTGGGGGGGGCCCGGGAGGGGGGCCCGGGAGGGGCGGAGGGTTGGGGCTCTGGGGGGTCCGGGAGGGGCGGAGGGTTGGGGCACTGGGGGGGGCCCGGGGGGGGCGGAGGGTTGGGGCTCTGGGGGGGCCCGAGAGGGGGCCCGGGGGGGGCGGAGGGTTGGGGCTCTGGGGGGGCCGGGGGCCGCACCTTGAGCAGGTCCAGCGGGTGGGTGCAGCAGGCGGCGCCGCACGAGGCCAGGCCCCCGAAGTACCAGCGGGACACGCGCTTCTCCGCCATCGGGCCGGTCCGCGCGGCGGGATCCGCTTCCCCGGGCGGCGCGGCCCAGCACAAGCACAGCACAGCCCCGCCCGCCCCGGCCTTAAACGGGCAACGCCAGCGCAGGGAGGCTTAAAGGGGCGACGGCAGCGGAGCCCAGAGCAGGCCCCAGCCGCCAGGGGACCCAGGTCGGGGGGTTCGGCCCCCACCTTGCCAGGCCAGCCACAGGGCAATGGCGCAGTGCAGGCTGGTCGCCCCCTTTGCACCCCAGGGCAAGGCAGGGCACCCGCACCTATGGTGACCAGATGTCCCAATTTTATAGGGACAGTCACGATATTTGGGAATTTTTCTTATACAGGCACCTATTACTCCCCACCCCCATCCTGATTTTTCACATTTGCTGTCTGGTCACGCTACCTGTGCCGCAGGCACTTTCACAGACAAAGCCGCGTGTGGGTGAGCTGGTAGAGGCGTGTGCACACGGCCTGAGCGGGGTGCTTCTGGGCCTGGTGACTAATCTGGCCAGGACCCCGAGAGGGCCGGTGCAGGATTCAGGGATACGGATGCTGGACAAAGAGCCCAAGCTTGCACCAGCTGGTAACTTTTCAAAGCAGACAAGGCCTGAGCCCCGGTCACTGAGATTTTAGTGCACAGTGGGTCAGGAGACTAGTCACCTCCCAACACACATGACAGGCACCAGCAAGGAGAAAGAATATGCCAGGCCAGGGTGTGGGCTCAGGCAGGGTCAGAGGCTCTAATCCAGGGGTTCTCAAATGGAGGGTTCTCATGACCCCTCAAGGGGATGCAAGGTGGTTACATGGGGGTCACCACCTGTCAGCTCTGTGGGGCTGACAGCCCAAAGGCCCCCTTAAATTACCCCACCCTGTTTTCAATAAGGGGGGGGGGTCACACTCACAGACTTGCTCTGTGAAAGGAGTCACCAGCACAGTTTGAAAACCACTGCTCATTCCCTCTCTGTAACATGTGCAGTCTCCTATGGGCTGGCCAACTGCTGGAGAGTAAACACAGCTCCAAACCCCACTGCCCAGCACCCCTTTCAGATCTTGTCCTACCCGTAACCTGAATGCAGAGCTGCCCTCTGGCCAGGCTGCCCCTCTGCCTGGCAGAGTGGCAGCTCAGGAAACAGGGGCAGTGATGGGCGGGGCTTGCAGCCCCCCCTATGTATTATTAACAGCTCAGAAAGGTAAGGCAAAGGGAGGGGCTGTGAATGAAGGTGGCCAAAAGTGGCTGGGATTAGCCAATGACACTGGAGAGGGAGGGTCATAGAAACAAGGTGCTGGCCTGAGCTCAGGGGGACTTTCCTACAGGCTCTGGCTCCCTGCTTCTCGAGCCAACCCCCACATTTATATGTACCAAGCCACCCACCCCCACAGCTCATGCAGATTTTGTTACTAGCTGCACTATTGCACAAGCACCCAGAGGTAGACGGGCATGTGCCACTGATATCACAGCCATTGGCTTAGGCCACAGCTACACTAGTGCTTATGTCAGCAAAACTTTTGTTGCTCAGGCCGGTGAGGGAAAAAAACACCCCCCCAAGCAACATAAGTTTTGCTGGCATAAGCATGGGTGTGCCCAGCACTATGGCAGCAGGAGACACCCTCCCACCGCTCACTGAGCTGGTTTTAGTGCGTTGACAGCAGAGCTCTCTCCCATCGGCAGAACGTAGCTACACAAGCGCTCTTACAGCAGCAGAGCTGTGCCTCGGGAAGCGTGTAAGTATAGTCATGGCCTTAGTTTGGGCTGGCAAATCCTCCCTCCAAGTGCACAGCAGTCACCTGCGATAGACAGGTGCCCACCCCTCTTAGCAGTCAGCTGAGCAGATGGGAGTCCAAGCTTCCATGCTGTTCAGACTCCCACTAGGGAGGAGAATCCACCCCAACCTGAATATCACCCTGCAAGAAAAATACCCCTTCCCTCAGCTCCTGTGGGCCACATCCATTCACCTGTAAATAATTAACCATGGCTTAGTTTGAGATTGGCTGAGTTGCAGTGAAAGGTCAAACCACTGCATTAGCACAGGACACCCCTCCCCCCCATACCGAAGGCACCTGGGAAGATACCATTAGAAGGAGGGGGACAGGAAAAAGAGTAAATACATGGAGTGAAAATATCAATGACCACAGGCCAGCAACAGGCCTGTTCGGTGGCACAGAGCCACATGGGCTGGCGCACGGGTGCACTCCACACCTAGGCAGCTCTGCTGGCTGGCGTGCACAGTCTGGTGAGTGGTTTCGGGGAGGACTGGTCTTTACACATCACTGGTTGACAGACTTTCCCCCACACACACCTTTTTAATAGATTCAGCGTTCATTACGGTGTTGGTACAAATGTCAGCCCCTCCCCCGAACACACCCCGCTGGCGCAGGGCCATCCTAACCGAGCAAACCCCACTGCAGAAAAGCAGGGCAGATCTCAGCCCCTTGGAAATGCACAGGAACCCTGCGACAGTCAGTGGACAGGTGCCCCACACGGGCAGGAGGTACATTAGTCCCTCAGCCATGAGAGTGGGCCATCTACTCCAGAACCACGGTCCCTCCTGCTGCCTCCAGTGCTGCTTTGATCTTCTCTGCTTCCTCTTTGGAGGCATGGGCCTTGATTTCCTGTGGAAGTGACTCTACCAGTTTCTTTGCCTGCCAGAGAGAGAGAGAGAGTCAGAAACTAGCTGTTTTCACTAACTAGATTAATAGATTTTAAAGCCATAGGGGACCATTAGCATCACCTATATCCTATATAACCCAGGCCAGAGAACCACCCCGAATAATCTCTGGATCAAGCCCATCACTTCTGTTTGAAGCACAGCATCTCTTTCAGAAAGTCTTTCAGTCTTGGTTTAAGCATTTCAAGCAATAGCGAATCCATTAACCATTGGAACAGCTTACCTAGGGATGTTATCCCCACCTTGTTTTTAGTCTGAATTTGCCTACCTTCGTTTTCCAGCCATTGGATGTTGTTCTGCCTTTTTCTGCTAGACAGGAGAGCTGACTGCAACCAGACATCTCTGCCACTTATAGGTACCTGACTGCGATCGAGTCATTGCTACACCTTCTCTTGGTGAAACCAAATACACTGGGCCTCTTTAGTCTTTCACTCTAAGGCAAGTTTTTCAGACCTCAGATCAGACTTGTATCTCTTTTCCAAACCCTTTCCAATTTGCAAACAATCTTTTTGAAGTGTGGACACCCAAAAATGGACACAGTATCCCAGTAATGGAATCACTAAAGCTGTTTACAGAGGTAATGCCACCTCCTTGCTCCTGATTGATATTCTCCACTTAATACATACAAGAGTTCATCCTCTACAGTAATGAATTGGGAGCTCAAGTCCAACTGATTTTCTACCATGATTCTTAAGCTCTTTTCAAAGTTACCAGTTTCCATGACATGGTCCCCCATCTTATAATCATAATGTGCACTTTGATCCTAGATGTATGACCCTGGATTGGCGGTGTAAAAATGCATGTGATGACTATGAAGCTGAATTTTAATAAATGTATTAATAGTGTATG
Organism: Malaclemys terrapin pileata; assembly: GCF_027887155.1. Lineage (NCBI taxonomy): Eukaryota > Metazoa > Chordata > Testudines > Emydidae > Malaclemys > Malaclemys terrapin. The sequence continues at coordinate 837,403 of NC_071517.1, forward strand.
ATGAGCTGGTTATTGGGGTGGCATTTTCCTGTATGACTATATTGGGTTAGAGACAAGGTAGGTAAGGCACTATCTTTTATTGGACCAACTTCTGTTGGTGGAAAGTACAAGTTCTGAGCTACACAGAGCTCTTCTTTAGGTCTGGGGAAGGAGGCAGAGTGGCTTGGTTTAAGTATTTCTACAGGCAGGAAAGAGGACATGGCCCAGGACAGTCACCAAAACAATTGGTTCAAATGAATCTTGCTTGATCTCCTGCTGAGCCTACAGAATAGGCGTTGCCAGAAGGGCCAAAGTCCATCAACAAGACAAAGGACTCCCACAGGTTTATTAAGAGCACTCCCTTAGGGGAGCAGGGGAAGCTGGATACAGGAACTAGTAGGAGGGGGAAGAGAAAAGGAGAGAGGTCAGAAGAAGCCATGGCTACATTCAGACCTTACAGTGGCACAGCTGTACCACTACAGCTGCACTGCTGGAAGGTCTCCCATGTAGCTGCTCTATGCTAGTGGGAGAAGCTCTCCCGCCGGCACAATCAAACCACCCCCAACAAGTGGCGGTAGCTGTGTTGGGGAGAGAGCGTCTCCTGCCAACATAGCGCTGTCCACACTGGCACTTTCGTTGATGAAAAGTATGTCAGTCAGGGATAGTTTTTTTCCCCACACCCTGACCGACAGAAGTGCTAGTGTAGACATAGCCAGATACGTCACCACTATGGGATGGCAGGATTGTAGGTAAGATACACGTATGTGTAGGCTAGCTGCTGTTTTTAAAACACTTTTTTCTAATGTTTTGCTCCTACTGCTTCTTTCCCAATCAGAACAGAAATATTTGTTATATATTTCTACCTTTTCTATGTCCTGATAGTTGTTACCACCCTTGCCTCATATTGAGCCTAGACCACAGATACTAAAGATGGCCTGCAGAACAGAAAGCATCTCTGCTCCTAACTGTGTGAGAAACCCAGAATGAGACAACAGTCTCCTCTGAGAGGACAGAGTGCCCTGTCACAGACACGTGTATGCAGGGAAGCAGGCCAGGACTGGAATTTCAGCTTACAAAGAGGCTGGTGAATGAGAGGGATACATCCCTGAGTAACTCTGAATTAAGAAAACTCCTTGGAGAGAAGCCATTGCTGGACTGAATCCAGCTGCAATGAGAAGCCCGAGCTAGTCCAGAGAGCCCTGCAGGGGATCTTAGGATAAATTGTGGCATTGCCTGCTGGGGAGAGTGCACCTGGGTACAATGTGTGGTGATGCCAATTTACTGCATCCACAGGCATTGGTGACTGAAAACATCTTGAAAATAACAAGGTTATTCAGGAAGTCCATACTGCTGTTGCACCAGAAGGCCAGTGTCAAGTAGAGGAAGAGGAAGTGAACTTCTATTTTATTCTGTTTGTCAACATGGATGAACACCTGTATGAAGTGGATGGACGCATGCAATTCCCTGTAAATCATGGAGAAAGTTCAGATGATTTGCTATTGAAGGGTTCTGCCAAGATCTGCAGACAGTTCACAGAACATGAGAGAGGAGAAGTTCGCTTTTCTGCTGTGGCTCTCTGCAAGCCTGCCTGAGATGCCGAAGAGGGTGTTGAAGGAAGACAATCTAATCGCACATCAGTAAATGCAGTCTCTAAATCTTTCATTGCTTCAGTGCTTGTTAAATGCCGCTGGTTGGGCCAATTTAAACAGATCTGCGGAACTATTTCCACCTCCAGGACACACAAGCAACATCAGAAGAGTTTAAGATAAATAAGCTCCGACTCGAATATGAACTGTTCTGACAACTCTGTCTTTGGACTCTTAGGCCCTGACTTTTCACATGTTCAGTAAAAAATGCTTTACATGGCTTGTTTAACCTGTGCCTGCAAGTTAAGCTGTTTGATTGGGATTTCCTGTACTTAATAGGATAAATAAACTCCTCTGCTGTTAAAGGGGAAAAAAAAAAAGTCTTCCTCCCATGGCCCCTCCTCTCTTGCAGATTCCATGTGGGACTCAGCCGCTCTCACATGGTTAGGGTTAGGTTTTTGCCGCCCCCATCTGGTGAGAATGTGCATTATTGCCTCTAGAAACCAACCACCCAGAAGTCCTGGGAAGGAGGGACACTTGTTTTGAAGGTATCAATAGAGACAAGTGGGTGCAGACACTTTGGCCACATCTACACTACAGCCCAGATCTATGCCAAGATCGAGCCACTGGCGGGTCTAATGAAGACCCATCCAATCAACAGCAGATCACTCTCCAGTCGATCCCTGTACTCTACCCTCAACGACAAGAGTAAGGTAAGTTGACTGAAAGTTTCTCCCATTGATCTCCCACAGTAATTCGACCTAAGGTACGCAGCTGGGGTTGCGTAGCGTAGGTCGACTTATCATGGTAGTGTGGACACAGCCTTCCTGTTGGGAGGCCTCATGCTCAGTCCCCATGCACTTGGGACACCGCTGTGCACTGGAAAGGGAGCCCAAGGACATGGAAGAATCCAAGCTGCTATTCTGAATACAGCCAATGTCTCTGTTTTAAAAAGCACTTTTGAAAATAGTTTGGGCAGAGGCTCAGAGCTTTCAGCACAGCCCCATGGAGATGCTGCTCAAGCAGTGACCAAGATCATACAGGCAGAGGTAAGTGCTCACCTGGACAAGGTTCAGCCCCTGCATGCAGTTCTTCACTTCCTTGATCAGTTTTACTTTTTCCACAGCATTCACCTCAGTCAGCTTGACAGTGAAATGTTTTTTTTCCTGCTTCTTGGGTGCCTCTTCTTCTTCTGCTACCTGGAACCAACACAAGCTAGTGAGGCCAAGTATAGCAGCATTCAGGACCCTTCCGCCCTGCCACACACAGGATGTGACAAACAGCCCCTTCTGGCCAACTGGGGAACTCACCTCACTGCAAACCTGCAGAGGGGCACAGCACTCGCACAGGGAAAGATGCTCCAAGATTGCTAGGCAGCTATATAAACTTCTACCAACACTCCAGTTCCTTGTCTAGAATCACCACAGGTATAAAGACCCCTAGGAGAACCTGAAGTAGGTCTGTTTAGCTCAGAACCAACCTTCAGAATCACAGGTGGGGCATTTTTGGACTCACTAGAACTAAATTTGCCAAAGTACAAGGTTAAACCAATGCCCGTCTTCCTAGACAGCGCTTCCCTTCCCCTGGCATTTGTCCAGGGGCAAGGAGGAGGACCCTAGCAGAGCACCTGGGAGTTACCTGAGTGGCTGACTGCATTGCAGGTGGTGGCATCATTCCACCCATCGGCATCAGCCCCATGTCCTGGATCTTCAGTGTCTTCTGCAGAAGGCAACAAAGTGTAATCAACAGCACTTCAAGCCTGTCCTGTGTTCCCAGCAAGAAGAGGGACCACCATAGAACACCCCAGCCATAGATAAAGGGCAGAGGAACAGCTCCATTCTGTGCCCTGACAATCAACCACCCCAGTATCCTGCCTTCCCCCCACACCTTGGGAGCCCCAACTTAGTACAGCCCAGGCCATCTACCTACCCAATTATACGAAGTGGGGCACTTTCCAGAGGTTACATGTGGGGAGGGGGGGATCACATGCCCTCCCCCCAATTTCTGCCAGGGTTTGCTAGCTGGGCCTCCTTCCTGGCCAGCAGCTCCTGGAGCTGGCCAGCTGCAGCCACAGGGAGAGGCAGCCGCAAACAGCTGGGAGCTCCATGGAGGAGCTGGTGGGGAAGAGGAGAGACTTGCGGGGGGCAGGGGGGAGAGAGAGGTGACCCCCCCGCCGGTACCCGTCGCGAGCCCCTGACAGGGAGAGGCAGAGCCTGCCCAAGTCCTGCCCACCTTCAGCAACTCATTGAGGTCCGAGATCTCCAGCAGTGTCAGGCCAGCGATGTCCTGCACCAGCTGCCGGATCTTGGGCGGATAGTCCTTCGGGGCGTTATCCAAGGGGGCGCTGGCCAGGGCTTCGGCCCTTCGGGGGCAGCCGGTCCTCAGCATCCTCCCCGCGCAGACTCCCGGCAGCGGCTGCCTGGCGATGGAAAGAGAGGCCCGGTCAGGCTCTAGCCAGGCCCGGAGGTGCCCCGCGCACAGCCCCCCCCCCCCCGGGAACGGGCCGTGCCGGGCTCGCAGCCCGAGCCTCGCGAGCCGGGCGGCGGGACCCGCAGGGGGCGCCCGCCGCCGGGCCGGGATTGCCCCAGGGCCGCGCGCAGGGACCGGCCGCTCGGGGCTCCCGCGGGGACGGGGCGGCCCCGGTACCGGAGCAGCAGGCGGGCGGCGGCCCGGAGCCCCCTCACGGGGCGGGCGGCGGGCAGCATGGCGGCGCCGGCACCGAGCACGCTGGGTCCCGGCAGCAGGAAGGAGACGCCCGGCCTCAAAGGCGGGCTGCAGCAGGCGAAGGACGCGGCGGCGGCGCTCTGCCCCCCAGTCTCTATGGTCGCCGGGGCGCTCTAGCCCTGCCCAGGCCATGTCACTGGCAAAGGGTGACAGTCTAGCCTCCGCCTCCCACGTCTCTATGGCTCAGGCAGGTCACCCGCCAGCGGGCGCTCAATCCTCCGAGCCCAGCATGCACCGCTTCCGCAACAAGGGCAACTTGGCCTTTGGGAGGCGCAGAGAGGGGCGGGGCCTGTGCGAGGGGCGGGGCCAGGACGCCTGGGTTCCATGCCCTGCTGTGTGACCTGGGGCTCTGTGGGGAATGAGGCCCAGGCAGGCGTGGGGTGCGGGCTCTGCCCTCGGGCTCGGGGCTGTGCCCGGGGTCACGCTGCCTTGGGCAGCATTCCCAGCCACCTGGCCGGGGCCGAAGAGACACGCTCAGGCCCTGAACCGTGGCTGTAGGCTAGGGCCTCGACACCCTGCTGGCCTCCCGTGGCTGGAGGAACCCCACGGGCCTTTCCCCCGTTTGTCCGCCCCACCTAAGCGTCTCTCCTGGGGACAAGCGTCACTCAGTAATCTTCTTTGCCTTAATAAATCTAGGCTGGGCCATCTGTGAGGAGAGCCAGCCCTGTCAGGCAGGAGCAGAAATCCAGGCAGCACCATTCTAGTGGCAGCCTCAAGACCTGTGGTCAGTGGCAGAAGATGCTGGTGTCTCCCATGGCAGAGAGGAATAAGGAGCTGATCCTGGAGGTACTGGCTGACTACGTGGATAATACAAGCCAAGCCTTTGGGCTGGAGCTGGCCTCTGGGACTGGGCAACATGTGGTGCATTTTGCCCAAGCCCTGCCTAATGTCACCTGGCAGCCTTCAGAAATCAGCCCGTCTGCCCATGAGAGGTACGTCTTGTGTCTGGTCCTTCCAGGAGCCCTGGGCAGAGGCAGGGACAGCACCCCACAGCATGAAAGCTGCTCGTGTCCCCATCCTGGCTGCTGACAGCTTCCCACGGGGAAGGATTTGGGGAGTTGAGGATTTCACTCCCATGGTGGTGGGGCTGCTTACAGCTCCAGTCACGGACCCAGGGGGGAGTCTGTAATGAGGAGCAGAAAGTGCCCTGACCTGCTGTTCCCACAGCATTGCCAGCTCCCTTCCCCAGCCCACAGGAGGGGTAGGCCCCAGCTCTCAAACACTGCCACTTCAGGCAGTGACAACAGGAGTCTGTCAGTGTTCAGCAGGGGATTGTGCTCACTTTGCCTTTGGAAATTGCACAAACCCTGCCAAATCCTTCTAGGCTGTTCAGGCTTAGGCTAATCAGAACATATAACACCTGCATCGGGGAGGGGGAGGGGAACATGCCATCTTGCAGTGACTCCCACCCCCATGGGCTTGTAACAGCTTTCATTGGGATGACACTTATAGTGGCCCCAGTACAGGACAAATTCCAAGGGCAAGGAGACACAGCTGTAGAGCTGGGGGGCTTAGGCTGCATGGCCCACCTCACTTGCAATTCTCCTGCAGCCCTATCCCTCCTCTTGCACTCCCTTAGAGGCAGCTGCCATGCTGGGTACTTCTTGGTCCAGGCATCAGTGCTTACAGCACAACAGGGAGAGAGATGGTGTTTGCCCATGATCTGGGTGAGAGCAGCCAGCTGCATCCCCTACAAGGCCTCACTTCCTGCCCGTTCTGCCTTTTAACGGAGGGGGAAGGGTCTAGCTCAGGGGTCGGCAACCTTTCAGAAATGGTGTGCCGAGTCTTCATTTATTCACTCTCATTTAAGGTTTCGCGTGCCAGTAATACATTTTAATGTTTTTAGAAGATCTTTTTCTATAAGTCTATAATATATAACCAAACTATTGTTGTATGTGAAGTAAATAAGGTTTTTAAAATGTTTAAGAAGCTTCATTTAAAATTAAATTAAAATGCAGAACCCCCCGGCCTGGTGGCCAGGACCCAGGCAGTGCGAGTGCCACTGAAAATCAGCTCGCGTGCCGCCTTCAGCACACGTGCCATATGTTGCCTACCCCTGGTCTAGCTGAATGCACCTCTTCCCCCCCTGGAGTCGGCAAGACAGCCACTGCCTGTGCTGCAGGGTGATGCTGGCAGTACTGTGGCCCTGGCAGTAGCTAAATGGATCCCAGCCTGGCACCTCAGGGCAGCTCCTGCAACATCCCCCATTATGAGAGCAGGCAGCAGCCTCTGTCTGGGTGCAGTGCAGCACCACCAGGCAGACACCAGCAGCCTTTCCCGGTTTACCTGTCTCTCTTCCTCCAGCATCTCTGCCTACATCAGAGCCACCAAGGTGCAGAACGTGAAGAAGCCACTGGCCATTGACGTTTCTCAGCCCTGGGACCAGTGGGCAGGCTTGAGCCAGGGCTGCTGCAATGTCATCGTCATCATCAACCTGCTGCACTTCCTTGCCCAAGGCCTGGAGGTGTGCATGTGTGGACAAACTGAGCCCTGCAGGGAACATGGGGGCACCACAGCAAGCAACCCTTGTGAGAAAGACATCCTTCCTCCCACTGGCGGAAGGAGCCTGTGGCCCTTTCAGGCCTGCAGCCCGCACCGCCCCAAGGGATTATTGCTCGGGAGGAGCAGGGCTGGCACCTTGTCCTGCTCCTACTGGGATATGGGGCAGGCCCTGGCCTGGGCTCACCCTCCCCCCCTCCCAGTGCCCACCTGGATGACATCCTGCCTTTGCGTTGCAGGGACTCTTCCAGGGTGTGGGCCAGCTGCTGAAGCCCGGGGGAGTTTGCCTGATCTACGGGGTAAGTATGAAGAATAGAATCTCAACCAACAACCTCTGCCCCCTCCCACCTCCCCGCCGAAGCAGCAGGAGGATATTAGGTCTTCCCAGGAATCTGAAGCCCAAGGCCCCTTTGTGAACCACCAGAGCGGTTTTGGGCCCCCTGCACGGTCTCCAGGAGCCTGTGTTTCCCCCCCCCTACAGGACAGGCTGTGCAATCTGCTGAGCAAAATATGGGGATGCGGGTCCCCAGAGCTCTGCCCAGCTCCTCCAGCGAGGGGGCAGGCACCGGCTGCTACTGTCTTAGCCCACACCGTATTACATCTTACCCCTCCTGTGGCCCTGCCTGCTGGATCTAGCAATGCCATGTCCAGACCCCATGGGAGAGGCTTGAAATCAAATAAAGCCTAGGGGTTAAACACCCATCAGCTGCTGCCACCACCTCCTCAGGGCACGGAAGTGGGACTGGGAAGGGCAAGGAGTGACTGACTGCACTTTGTGCCCACAGCCCTTTGCCATCAATGGGATCATCAGCCCTGAGTGCAACGTGGAGCTGGAGGAGAAGCTCCAGGAGAGGTGAGGTGTGCCCCAGGGGCTGAATTCTTCCCAGGGGCTCCAGCAATTCTGCAGTGTGGTAGTTAGAGGCTGGCTTGCCCTGTGGAAGCCCTGAAGGGGCCAAATCTGCATCCAGCCCACAGGCAATGGGCTCTAGACTGGACACATCACATCCTGTTCCCGGGTGCAACTGTCTCCCCCACCTGGGAGAGCACACGTCACCTGTGGCAGCTTCCCCAGGCCAGGCTCCCACTTCAGGCACAGGCTGTGTTCTGTGGGAGGCTCTTCCCCAGGCAGCATCTGGGGCGGGCTGGAGCTCGTCACCGGGCAGCAGCTGGGGATGAGCCCAGCCCCACCCCTTGGAAAGTCCAGGGCAGCTATATCCACCCCAGAGCCCGGCACGCTGCTCTGTGCCGCTCCAGCCTTCTGTTGTTTTTTTGACTGGCAGGAATCCAGCCTGGGGGCTGCGGGATGTGGAGGAGCTGCGGCAGCTGGCCACCCCCAACGCACTGCGCCTCGAGCGCATGGTAAGGTTCAGGGTGGTGTGGGAAACAGGCAGGTTTCAAGGCTTTGGGCTAAGCTGCAGGGAGCCTAGAAGCTACTGAATGTTAGTTCCTATGAAAATGAGGGGCTGGCAGCATGAGCAGGCAATGGCAAACTTTCTCCAGCCACAGCGCTGCAGCGGCCCCCAGGCCCCACACCCAGCCCACTGCACTTTAGCCCCCCTCCACACACACAGCTCTACTCCAGCCCCGCAGCTCACGCCTGGAGGCCTTGGTCGCTGCTCTGAAGCCCTTTAGAAGCCTGGTTGTTGTGCACCTTAATGCCTGTTTTCCTCATTGCCAGGTGGAAATGCCAGAATACACCAAATGCCTGATTTTTCGGAGGAGGGAGCTGGAGATGGCGTAGGCCCAGCCAGGCTGCAGGATGTCTGAGCATGGCTGCCTGAAGCCAATGGGATACGGACACCCAAGAATAAATGCTTTTAAATTAATCCGTCTCTGCCGTGGGCTGAGAGTAGCTGCTCCCTGGGGCCTGCACTGAGGCCAGCGGCCTAGGAGTGGTGAGCAGTGCATCCAAGCCCCTGCAGAGCGAGAGTCCCAGGCAGCCCAGGCTGGGATCCTCCTTCCCTTCAGGCTGACCCTGTCTGCTCTTTGCTTGGCACCGAGGGCATCAACAGTGGAGCACGTTACAGCCCTGCTTCACTGCCTGCCAAGCAGCCTTCCACCAAACCCCTCTGCAATGGCCCTGCTCTCGCAGGAACAGCAGCACCAAGGCCCGCTTAGGCCCTAGGGCAGAGCCAGCACCAGGCCCAGAGCACCAGCTCTTTAAATACATTTTATTGTCACTGTTTCCATTCCGGCTACTCCACCACTACATATGAGAGATGAGTGTTCAGAAAGCAGGGAGGGTCCAGGCTCCCAAGGAGGGGTGGAGGATATGGGCATAGGGCATGCGGCAGGGCCAGGCTCCCACGGAGGGGCAGGGGATCAGGGTTGTGGTGAGGGGCTCAGCTCCTCCTGGGGCAGAAGAGCCAGCCATGGTGCACGCTGCAGAGAGGGATAGTGATAGAGGCTGTGCTGTGTGCACAGGGGCAGCTCTGCTCAGAGCTCCTTGCCCCATTTGTTCTAGGGTCAGGACAGCAGCAAGCTTAGGGCATGTTTAAGTCTCTCGCCTGCTGCAGAGCAGGGAAGGGAGTCCCTGGCCTGTGGCATTAGTGCCCACGTTCCTGGAGCTCTTCTCAGGGCTGACTCTCAGTCACCATCCTGCCCACACAGCCCTGGGGGGGAAGCCCAGCAGCCAGGCTGCAGCCTCTGCCTTGCGGAAGTTTCTTCCTGAAGGGCCAAGCGCCCACTCGTTCTTCACCTGTTGGTGGGGGTGGGGAGGTTCACAACTTCCAGCAACCATGACACATTTCAGCCAGGTGAGGACAGGGCAAGGAAAAAGCCTCAGGGAGCCAGAGCAGCAGGGAGGTCCCTGCCAGGCCAGGAGGGTGCATGCCAGCTGGTGGGGCCCCAGGGTCCCACCCCGCCTTGAGCAGGGCCGTTCCACAGGGAAGGGGGTGGGGAAGAGACAGAAATGGCTAGTTAAGTACATAAGTGACTCCTGCAGACAATAGTGTTACACTGGGCAGCCCCCCTCGCCGAGATCAGTCGAATGAGATGAGCTGGGCCTCGCCACTGCCCTGGGCCTGCTGTACCTGCGACGGGGCCTGCTGAGGCTGCTGCTGCTGGGGGGGCCCTGCAGGGGGAGGCATCTGGAACAGACAAACTCTTTGTTAAGAGGCAGTTCTTGCTTGGCACCCCACTCCCCCAAACCTTACCCAGAGGGCTGCTGGAGGTGGCACAGGGCCGCAGCTGGTCACTCCCACCCATGCCCAACCCCCAGGTGAATACACCTGGATCTGGAGGTCTCAGCGCCCCACGTGGGGGAGGCAGGGCCACAGCCAAGGCTCCTGGCAATAAGGGTGCTGGTGGGGGGGGGGTAATCAGGGCAGTTGGTGACCGACCGCGTGGGGAGGGAGCTGAAGTGAGGGTGACGAGGAGACGCTGGGTTCGTGCAGGGCTGGCAGACTCACCTGCTGATACATGGGCTGCTGTCCCGAGAGGTAAGTCTGCTGGGGTGGCAGGCTGCTCAGAGCCGGCTCCTGCCCAGGAAGGGTCGACATGAGGCCCTAGAGCGGGGGCAGGGGAGAGCAATCAGACCAGCCGCCAGACCTCTGCCCCTTACCGAGGGGGCAAAGGCCCCCCGAGCTCCCAGCCAGGCCCAGTGGGCTCACGCTGCCAGGGACCTGGGGTCCAGAACAGCAACAGTGAAGGGCCAGGGTAGGTCTCCTACATGGGTAAAGGGGATACAGAAAATGCAGCCCTATTGCCCTTCCCCCAGCAGGGGCCCCCTTTACCCTCACTCCCTGGCTGGTGAGCAGTGTCCACAGCAACCAACACCCATCCCCAAGCCAGGCTGCAAGAGGGCACCGAGCCGTTCACCCTTGGGGGGTGCTCACCTGCATGTTGTAGGGCTGGTACCCCATGGAGACAGACTGGGGGGCCTGCGAGATGGCAGGGATGCTCTGTGACTGGGAGGCAGCGTTCTATGGGGAAGAGCACAGGGTGAGCCTGGGGCACTCCAAGCAGCCACACAGCTCTCCCCCAACACCCTCAGGGTCCAGGGAGCAGCTGGCTCCACCCATCCCACAGGGGACACCAGGGGAGACCCAGCAATCTGGGACCGATCCCCACCCCCACTGTGCAGCAGGGGATCCCAAGGGCCTGGGAGGGGACATCCTGTGCCACCCACTGCAGATTTACCGCGAGTCCGACACACTGCGGGCAAGGGGGACCCAGCGCTCTGCTCACTTGCCTGGTAGCCCTGCGTCGGAGTCGGCTGATACGAGGAGTAGGCTGGGTTGGTGGTGGGAACCACCTGCCCTTGCGGCGCTGCCTGCCCACCTCCTGCTCCTGCCTGGTACACGTAGGCATTCACCATGTTGGGATCTGGAGCAGAGAGGGCACAGTGAGGGGATGCTGCTGCATTCCAGCCCTGCCTACCTCTGCTTGGCCCAGGCTCTCACCTGCCCCTGCCACAGGCATCGGTGCGTAGGGGCCAGTGCTGCTGGGAGCTGGCTGGTTCATGTACACACTGTGCATGGGAGAGCCCTCCACCGAGCCTGCGGGGCTGAAGGTGCCTGGGAAGCTGGTGGGACCGGATGGCTGGTAGATCACCCCTCCTGCTGCTGGCATGGCCTGGAGCTGCAAAAAGGAGAGAGCGTGAAGGAAGGGGAGAGTTCTGGGGTGAGTGCTCATGGGAGGGCTCCCTGGCATGGCCGCTGTACCTGGGCGTAGGGCAGAGAGAAAGCTGGCATCTGGGCTCTCATCTGGATGGTCTGCTTTTGCTGCTCTAGGCGCATCTGCCTCTCCTTTTCCTGCTCCTGCAGCCGCTGGATGGCCAACTGCCGCTGCATCTCCAGGTACTCCTGCAGGGAGCGGCACCACCACACACATCAGGAGCCTGGCCATGCAGCTCATACACCAAGGCCAGCCCCAGAGACTCCGCCCGCTCCACAGACTAGTGCTGCCTCCAGCCGCCCAACAGCAGCCCAGCCCAGGGCACAAGCTGGAACAGCTGCCAGGGCCACCAGCAAGCCCTGGGAATGGCCCTGGCACGACACCTGCCCTCTATGAGGCACCTGGAAAAGGCTTCTCTGTCTCACCTGCTTCTTCTGTCTCATGATCTCCAACTTCTGTGCCAACTGGATTTGGCGCTGGCGCTCTGCCTCCTCGGCCGCCCGGCGCAGCTTCTCGCGGTGCTCGTCCCGCAGAGCATTCAGGGCCCCGCGAGCATCCCGGATCTGCGCCAGCTTGTCCTGCAGGCCCTCATAGTACACTGGGGAGAGAAACGCAGCATCAGGCTCCTGCAGGGCAAGGCAGCATCCAGGCCTGCTATCTGCTGAGCTCACCCAACCCTGAGCACTAGCTGCCTCCAGATAGAGCAGGTGGCCCCCAGCCAGACCTGAGATGGGGTACGCCCCTCCACAGAGACCCCCCAGGCCGTCTCCGCACAGTCCCAGAGAGCTGCTCCCAAGCCATTGGCAGGGAGCAGTCGTGTCCTGCCCCGGGGAATGGAGCAGAAGCCACCTACGCCTGCGCTCATCCAGCTGGTTGAGCAACTCCAGCAGCTGGGGATGCATGTTGTTGATGGACTGGAAGAGGGAGAGCACGGCTGAGTCGTTGGTGATGCTGCGGCCCCGCATGTGGTTGCTCTTCATACGGTTGACGAAGGTGGTGACAGCATTCTGCAGAGCCTTCAGGAACTGCTCGTGGTTCTCCTCGGACTCCCCATTCTGGTACTGCTGCTGGAGACACAGGGCAGCACAGTTAGCCCCTGAGCCCCAGGCTCTCGGGAGTGGGGATCCACAACCCACACTGAGACCGGAGCCGGACTTGTGCTTTATCACCGGGGCGAGGCTGGTGTCAGGCAATTCCCAGGGAGCATTGATTCAAACTGACCCCGCCAGACCTCAGAGAGATGGGTGCGAGACCGGGCCCCTATCTTACCTCCACGACACCGAGTGGGATGGGATGAGCTTCCCCAGGCTGGGCAGCTGGCTCGGAGAGCGACAGTGGAGCAGACGGGGTGGGGCTCTTGCGAACCTCCTCCTGCTTCTTCTCCCAGTAGTTACGGTTCAGGTACCGAGCCAGCTGCCGGGAAAAGCAGAGGTAGAAGATCAGCGCCAAAGCCTGACTGGGAACCAGCCTACGCTGTGCGCCAGAAGGGCCTGTGTCCTTACCTCGGGGTCGATGTCCTCAGCCAGCGGAGCAGAGGAGTTCTGGGGAGAAAGAGAGAGAGGAGGGGGGACGTCAGATCTTAGAGACACATGGGGACTCCGCAGCCCACTACACAACTCACTGCTATGACAGGTACCCTGCCCAGACTTGTGCATATCCTGCCACCCAGTGCCAGGAAACAGCAGGAGTGCAGAACTGGGAGGGACAGCGGGCACTTCTTTCTTCCTTCGGCCAGGTGGTGGTTCACTTCCTGTCCATGCGACAGAGGAATAGTGCGCCCAGTGTTTAGAGCTGGGTCTCCTGGGCGCCCCCAGCACAGCAGTGTTTTCAGGAAGGGGCTGAACAGCGCCATGTTCTCACGGCTTTAGTTCCCTCCGAACAAGGATTTACCCCGGTGACCTGGCAAAGAGATCTGGGGCTGGGGGCGCTGATCCAACAGGGTGGCTGAGCACTTACCACAGGGGAGGAGTAGAGGGTGCTGACTGGGGGTGCGGACGAGGTGACAGGCGTGGGCTCAGCCTTCGGGTACACGGAGTAGGTCGTTTTCTGTCTCTGCAGAGGGAAGTACAAGATCAGCCCTGAGAACTGTCCAGCTCAACAGCACGAGACGAGACTGTCTTGGAGGGTGAAGCACCTTGCACAGGCCAGGCCAGCCACTGCACATTCACTAGCACAAGCTGCTAGTGTCTCCATGGGGCCTGCCCCACAGGCAGGATCAGCACCAGCCCTCACTATCCTGGTGAAAGAGACCCTCAGCCCAGATCCATGGGAGGGGTTAGACCTGCAGTGCAGCGCAGCACCCCCCTCGACCCACTATGCACCAGGGAAGGGCTCCGTCCAGCCCAGGGCTGGGGATCTGCTGGTGCAAAGCCCACAGCAGTAACCTGCCAGAGGCTTGGGGAGCATCCAGTCAGTGCTCCCTCATGCAGCCCTAGAGCTGGGTACAAACCATCCTCTCCTTCTCCTCGGCCTCCGACTGCGAGAGAGCGATGGCCAGCTGGAGCTCCTCCTCCTCCTGGAGGGCCGTCTCGTCACGCTTCGGGGGCAGCTGCAGATGGAGAGGGGGCTGCTCAGTGGGACAGTGAGCAGGAGGAGAAGGGAACCGCTGGGGCTACCCCTGTCTGCAGCCCAGCTTGCCCCTGGCAGGCAGGACAGCCACTTACCTGGGACTGCTGAGAAAGGGGGCTGGTCAGGTACTCGGGTGGCAGCTCAGTGGTGGTAGCAGTTTTGCCCTCAGCTTTCCTACAATCAGATAGAGGTGACAGTAGAGACCAGGGCCTACAGGCAGCATTCCTGAGCCCTGCCTGGCCCCATGCTGCCCCAGCCCCAGCGAGGGCCATGGCCCTACTCCACCCCAGCCCCAACGAGGAGCACGGCTCCCAGCTAGCAGTCAGTGGATGGGGGCAATGGAGGCAGCACAGCCAGGCCTTGGCATCACCAGTACACTCCCATCGTTGAGTGGCATCTCCTGAATCCCTCCGGTCTCCAAAGAGGCAGCTCTCCTGCCAGGCTGCCCAGCCCCTGGGGACCCGACTCAGAAAGGCTCCAGTACACAGGGCTGAGGTGACCCTTTCTTGCTCCAGAAGGCCAGCCCCATGCCCGCCAGCCCCCGCCGCTCCAACCCACGTGCGGTGTGCAGAACCCCCTGGAGATACTGACTTGTTGAGGTGCTCGTAGCAGGGCTCACACACTCGCACCTCCTTCTCAATGCCAAACTTGGGGATGGTGGAGTACTTGGAGGAGCACTTTCCACAGAAGATCTGCCCACAGGCCCGGCAGTGATGCTGCAAAGAGAGGGACGAGGTCAGCCTTGGCAGCTGGCACTAGGGGGCACCCTCCCAATACCAGGGCTGTGCCCCTCCATGCCCATTGCACAGGGTGCTTGCTGGCCCCCTTCCCCTAAAGCTCAGCTTCCCAGCCAAGCCCACACTGTGGGACAAGGGAAGAGGAGACCAAGGCCCCAGCAGTGTCATGCAGGGAAGGGAACTAAAGAGGAATAAGCAGCAGCACCCACCTTGCGGGTCACGACCCCAAACTGCACTCGACATCGGTGACACTCTTCAGCATCCACCCAGTCAGGAGCCTGCCACAGAGCACAGAAACCTGCGTAAGGAAAGGACCAGGGCCTAGCACCCAGAGCCCTGACGCTGGCTCCAGAGGGCCTCTCGGGCTGCCACCCTGGAGCTCCCACTGGCTAGCCCAAGCCAGGCCATTCCCTGGAGTGGGGAGACCCCTGCAGCAGGAGGCCCTCTCCCCTGCAAGTCTGCTCCGGCAGCCACCGGCCACAGAAGTGAGTCACGGTCGGATGCCCCTGTGCTGAGCCAGTGACGCCCTAGCGTGCTGGGCAGACTGTGCTGCTGGAGGAGCCCTTGGCAAGCCACAAGACTGGGAGGCTGCCCTCATGTGGGATTACTGATCCCTACGTGCTCGGTATTGGCTCCCTGCAGGGGCAGGTCCAGGGGAGAGGGGATTCTGCACTTCCTTTCCTGAACTCTCCCCCGCCCCAGGGCTGGCTGCGCTCCGGTGAGGTGTATAGAATCCAGGCAGTTGTACAACACACAGAAGGCGCTTTGGGATTCTGGGATTTAATGTTATTTGACCACCAGTTGAAGGGTCGGATAGAAATGACAGCAGCAGCCCCCTCTGTAATGCCAGAGCTCCTCTCCACCGCTCTGCACTGGGGAGCTCACCCTTTCTGCAGCAAACATGGCATCGCTCTCCTTGAATTCTGGGAACACATGACCTGCAGGAAGAGTGGAACAACATCTCATTGTAAAGTGGGATCCCACCAGACTGGAAGCAGTGGTGCCTAGTGCTCAGAGCTGGGGACAGAGGCAGGGCTCCTGGGTTCTAGTCCCTGCTTTGCCATCTGTGCAGGAGTTCTAAGCAATCACTTAACTTGAGCCACATCACCTGCCTCACAGGGGAGCTGGGAGAGCAAGTGTCCGTACATCGGTGATCAGATCCTAGGGCATTCCTCTGCTCCCAGGTCTGGCTCAAGTCTACTCCGAATGCAGAGCACAACCCCGGCCACACACACTCAGACTAGGCAACTGGGGCCCTTTGGTAAAACATATGTTGGAAGCCTGAGATCAGGGTGAGAAATGCGGCATTTCCTGCCACGATGGGACTCCCGCAGATTCACAGCCACTCATCCCAGGCAGAATCAGTGGCGTTAATGCCCAAAATCACAGGCACTGCCTTCCAATGCACCCAGCACTTTGGGGAAACCCAGACACACATCCAAGTTCTCAGCTGCCCACCCCAGGAACGGAGCCATTCCCAGGAGGATGTGCAAGTTTCCTAGAAGAACATTCCAGCTCTGGCTTCCAGGGACTTCTGCCAAACCACATCATTCCTAGTGGGCTGCAGGGCCAGGGTGAAGCAGCCATCTGGTGGAGGCCTCTCTGCAACAGGAACTGGATTCAAGTCACCCCAACAGGTCCATCAGGTAGCAGGGAGGCCACTGTGTGTAAACCTGTCTGTACCAGCCCTTCTCCCACACCTGGCTGGCACTGCTGCCTGCTCCCTGCCCTCCCATGGCTCATCCTCTGTGCTTGGCTGTCAGCGCAATGGGAGACTCACCTGCCCCTTTTCCCCCACTGAGTCCTTACCTTCCACCTTCATGATCTGGTAGGTGTCCTGCACCACCTTGTACTTGGGCTCGTTGCGGAAGGCGTGAGCCCAGGCCTGGATCAGGTACAAGATCTTATTGCGAACGTTCACTTCCACTTGTCTCTGCACAGAGGGGAAAGCACGGGCTGTGGTGGGGGCTCTTTGTGATACTCACCCTCCGCTGTGTCCTGGTGAGACACGCATACCGTGGAGTGAGGGGCCAACACGAAACAGGCCAGCAAGGCGCTGCTTGCAGTGAGAGCAGGAGACTGGGGAGGACTCGCCCCATTCACATAAGGCACCGACCAATGGAAGAGCATTTTAATAAAGGCAAATGCAGTGGCCCACTTAGCCCCCTCCCCTAACAGGAGGGCTGAACGCCACCCAAGAAAAGAACATGGGACTAAAATCCTTCGGACCAAGGTGTTCCCCAGGGCAGCAGGGAGAATGGGATCCTTCTCCAAAGCATCTTGATTGCACCCCACTTGCCCCCAAGGGCCTTTCCTAGCTGCTTCCCTTTTATGCAGGCCAGGCTAATTTCTCGGGGTATCCAAGCGTCCTCAATTCACTCCCACCAGCAGGAACCGTCACCATGCAGTCACAGCAATTCATGAGAATGACTAATCACGTCTCATTAGTCACAACCTGCCTCAGCTCTGGGTCCCGGCATCCCTCAGCTCACAGACACTAACTCCAGTTCACAACCCCACCCCGTCAGGAACACACTAAACATACCCCAGGCAACAGGAGGAATTCCTGACCTTCAACAGGCAGGAGGGCCTGAGCAGCTCCGGAAGCTGCAAGCAGCTCCGCACAGCCTGTTTCAGTCTGAACCAGCCTCCAAGAGGACCCTGCCATCAGCTGATCATGTCATCACCAAATCACATGACTGGCTGCTCTGGAAATTCCCTCAGCAAGCAGAGACACAGATTCCAAGCACTCTCAAGCTTCACATTCAATTGAGGGCGAGCTCAGTACAGGTTTGTAGAGACATCTGCAGCTCCGAACTCAGTCAGACCTGCGAGGAGCCTGCACCACAAAGAGAGTGACGACAGAACCCCACAGCCAAGGGGCCACCCAAATTACTTCAGCAGCAGTCAGGGATTCAGAAGAGTGAAAGTCTCTAAAGAAATGAGCAAGAATGCACCTCGGTCATTTAGGGAGCTCCGAGCACAGCTCACATAAGAACCTGAGCAGAATCAGAGACTGTTGATCTGATCCTATATTTGGGAAGCTCAATACCTACCCCAAAGCCCCTCTGAGCGGTCCATGAGCCTACATTCAGTATGGTGTCAGCCACTAGAGAGGCAGTGACTGTGACATAACAGGTGTTTTACATTAGCAACCCACGGAGCCCAGGGTACACAATGAGTGCCTGGCCAGACAGAAAGCACCCTTGAGGAGAGGCTGCCCCAGGGCTCAAATGGACCGACTCAGAGCCCCTCGTTTGCACAGGTCTGGGGAACCCCAAGCGTATAAGCACACGCCCTCCTCCCCCCGCAGCATAGACAGTATGCTCAAGCCGCACTGAACTCTAGGATACCAGGGCTGCCCCTGCCACCTGACTTAGTGGCTGCCATTGTAAATCAAGAGAAGCCAGGCTCAAGGCAGCAGGTACTAGGTCAGGCCAGAGCTAGCTGAACTAGGCCAGAGTCTTCCCCGGAAGAGGACAGTAGGAGAAGAGACCCCTTGACAGAATTAGCAACACTCAGACAGGAGCTGCTAGACATGGCCAGGCACCTGCCTCGGATAGCAGTCAGTGGTAGATGCTACAGAGGAAGGAGTAAAATCCCTTTACTGAACTCAGCTGTGTACTCCTGTCCCACTGTGTGCCTTGGAGATGGGGAGGAGAACATCTTCCTGTCTCCACCCCAGCTGGAGAGGCGCTTGTGCCCCGGAACGTGAGAATCAAGAGTCCATGTAAGCATCATCCCACCGGTGTCACTGAACATGTTGTTCTCATTCATACCAGCATCTAAGCTTAGTTCTAAATCTTGCTCGGCTATTGGCTTGATATCGACATCCTACAGCAGCTTGTCCCATACATTAGTTACGCACTCAGAGTAAAGGGATTTCTTTATCCATTTTAAACTTTCCATCTCATCTTGGGTTATGGGAAGAAAGCCCACATCCCCCTCCAGCACCTCTTCCTACCAGCCCCCCCACCTTGTGTGTCCACCCCCACAGATGGGTATTTTCACTCGCCTTCGCTGGCTCTGACTAAACCAAGCCCAATACCAAGGTGAGGACTTGCCATCAAATGGCCCCCAAAGAGCCCCCAATGTGCTGCAGTGTTAGCCATCATTCCTTCCACAGCCTGACAGCAGCTTTGCTCTCATGATACTCCCTCCCCAGCAGCTGGTTCCTGGAGCTGCCCATGATGCTTCATGAGAAATTCCAAGTAACACAGACCCTCTGGTTCACCTGAGCAATCCAGCTCACTCCTTCTGACAGGAATTTCTACACAGGGGCTCCCCACTCTGCTTCTCCCATGTCCTCCTGCTGCCCCGTTTCCAAATCCCCAAGGGCCTCTGTGTTAACAGTGACCTAGAAAGATGCTGCATTTACAGTTTCAGCACCTCCACCTTTTTCCCCCAACCCCATCCAGAGGGAAACAAGTGAGCAAGGTGCTTCTACCTTGAATAGTTCCTTCAGCTCCTCCATAGTCTGTTTATTGGCCACCTCATCATGGACTGTCTGGCCACAATTCTTGACCACAGACTCCATGACCTGCAAGGAAAAAGAACTAGATTAGATTAATACCCACAGTCCCCTACAGAGCCCAGGACCAGCAGCATGAGAGCAGAGTCGCAACGTGGACTGCGCCTGGCTGCAGGGCACTGTAACCTGCACACAAGCCAGGGGGCACCTCCTAACCCAGAGCACTTCGTGCCAACTTCAGTCAGAGAAACATCTGCTACTTCCAAAAGCCCGACAGCATCTTGAACTGGGGGTCTTGACTTTTTGGTAATAGTAGGGTCACACTTTAATGTAGAGATATAACAAGAAACACACCCCTAAACTTACTGGGGGCCTTTGCCTCCCTGCCATTTAGGATCCCATAATGTCCCAATTGCAATTAAAGCAACCACCTGCTTGGTAGAGCAACAGCATGACAGGATTTCATGTCTTTTTTTAGAGGTTTAATTCAGTATGGCAGCTGGAAATAAAGAAACAGGGTCAGCAGATCACAGGCCATGGGTTGAGGCCCTCCAAGCTACAGCATCAGAGGAGGGTGAGCTCTGCACAACTGTCAGCTGCACTCCTGGGGGGACAGTTTGCATAGACTTCATTCCTCAGAGAAAAGTCTGTGGAAGAGCAAGTGTCCACCTGGGCTACATGTTACTAGAGGCCTGGAGAGACTTCACTCTGCTGGGTTGGCTTCAGGTTACCTCTAGTGCGTAGAGAGCCACATGGGGGTTCTTGTCATTGACTTTCTTCTTGATAGCACCGACTGCATATTTAGCTCTGGAAAAAGAGAGAGAGCACACACATTTTTCAGACAGATGAGAACCTGCAGGAAGAGTCCAGCTGCCACTTAATAGTCCACTAACCCCATCCTTGCAATGGGAAAGAACACAATTTATGGCATGGGCAACTCCAGAGGCCAAGCAGAAAAAGAGGAAGACCAGTGATATTCAAGGCCCATTTTCTCTCAGGATCCCAGGTAGAACATGAGCTGCAGCTTCCCCAGTCAGAAACGTTATCTCAAGATGCTGAATTGCATCGTCACCTGTACCACATAAATTAACAGCCTGGGTGGACCCGTGGGCTGACCCAGGGTGCCTAGTCCTGTGTTCTTAGCCTTCATGCAGTGAGCAGGGCAGAAAAGGATGTCAATGCTTAGAGCATGTCAGGAAGTGATATGGCACTTACTGAGTGTCTCCCTGACGAATCATATCACAGATCTGCAGGATGGATTCCCAGTCTGTCTCCAGCAGAAGCTGACTGGTAGCTTTATCTGCAAGGAATTGAAATATCCATTAGCTAGTTTGGAACTGGCCTGCCTCTGTTTCACCCTCTCAGTTATATTCACAAAGAAGATCTCACTCGGATGAGAAGTGACTCCCCGTCATTCATTCAGACCCCGAGACGCTCAGTAACTGCACAGATTCTTCGCAATCCCTGGTATTTTTGTGCTGCTAATCAGGACTGCTTGGCTCCTCCCAAGTCCCTTGAGGTTTCAAGGTGCCTCAGGTTTCAAAACCCATATAGCAAAACAAAGGTTGTTCTTAAACATCCACTCAGTGTGAATTCACTGTGGGTGAGTACAGGGTTTTTATGGTGCTTCCTCACCAAAATTAACTTGTTCCTCTGAAAATGTAAGGACTCAATTCCCAAACTTGTTACACTTCAGTCTGCAGTAAGTTTTTAGGAACAAGTTATGACCCCCCCAGCTCGGCCTATGAAGCTGCAGAAAGAGGTTCCTAGGTACTGCTAGCATAACTCAGGATTTATATTTTCTGTACCTATCTAGGTTTCTATGCGGCAGTCTTACCATCCTGTCACTGCAGCTGTCCAAGCTGATGTCCATAACCCACTAACAAACTTGGGCCTCCCCACACTCTCAATCTTTCAGTCATAGTTATTATTTTCAGGTTTGTCAAAGGAATGATTTAGACACCACACCAAGACTCTGCTCATCCCACAAAAGCTACACCCATTTTTCTAGTTAACAATATTTTATGCTTCCTGGGTGTGTCACACTCCCTGACACAGTTCTGAACCTCCCGGCCCACTCTGTTACCAGGCTGTTAGTCACGTAGCAGAACCTGATCTTTAGCAAGGTGGGTTTTCCATGGTAAGGGAAAAGCACACGGGCTAAAAGGGAGAACAAAGGGGGCAGAAACCAAAGGTCCCATTCTGCCATGAGCACCAGGAGCCACCTCCCAGCACTGTATTGGAATAACCATATACCTGCTCACAGGCAGTGTGGGAGTCAGGTGTCAGGCTTGGTTGTGGGGCAGAATGGTGAGATTCACAAAGGCGGCCCACACTGATGCATTGGCTGGAGACATCTGTTATGAAGAGCAGTGAAATAATTGATGTTGATCTTTAAATCACTGTTACAGGGCTTCAAGTGAAAAAGTGATTCCATAAGAACGGCCGTACTGGGTCAGACCAAAGGTCCACCCAGCCCAGTGTCCTGTCTACCGACAGTGGCCAATGCCAGGTGCCCCAGAGGGAGTGGACCAACGGGCAATGATCAAGTGATCTCTCTCCTACCATCCATCTCCACCCTCTGACAAACAGAGGCTAGGGACACCCTTCCTTACCCATCTTGGCTAATAGCCATTAATGGACTAAACCTCCATGAATTTATCCAGTTCTCTTTTAAACCCTGTTATAGTCCTAGCCTTCACAACCTCCTCAGGCAAGGAGTTCCACAGGTTGTCTGTGCGCTGTGTGAAGAATTTCCTTGTATTTGTTTTAAACCTGCTGCCCATTAATTTCATTTGGTGGCCCCTAGTTCTTAGATGATGGGAACAAGTAAATAACTTTTCCTTATTCACTTTCTCCACATCACTCATGATTTTATATACCTCTAT
Organism: Malaclemys terrapin pileata; assembly: GCF_027887155.1. Lineage (NCBI taxonomy): Eukaryota > Metazoa > Chordata > Testudines > Emydidae > Malaclemys > Malaclemys terrapin. The sequence continues at coordinate 859,472 of NC_071517.1, forward strand.
CATACCCCCCCTTAGTCTCCTCTTTTCCAAGAAAAGTCCTAGACTCTAATCTCTCCTCATATGGGACCTGTTCCAAACCCTTAATCATTTTTAGTTGCCCTTCTCTGAACCTTTTCTAATGCCAGTATATCTTTTTTGAGATGAAGAGACCACATCAGTATGCAGTATTCAAGATGTGAGCATACCATGGATTTATATAAGGGCAATAAGATAGAGAATAAGACGGAGACTATCCTCTTTTTAATGATTCCTAACATCCTGTTTGCTTTTCTGACTGTTGCTGCACACTGCCTGGACGTCTTCAGAGAACGATCCATGACTCCTCCAAGATCTTGATTCGTTGTAGCTAACTTAGCCCCCATCACATTGTATGTATAGTTGGGGATATTTTTTCCAATGTGCATTACTTTACATGTATCCACATTACATTTCATTTGCCATTAGTTCGGGGAGATCTTTTTGAAGTTCTTCCCAGTCTGCTTTGGTCTAGCGGTCCCTGTGCAGAGGGCTCTCCCGAGTGCTGGAGGACGATGGGTGAGGGGAAGAAGCCGGTACAGAGTTACCCCCACCTTGGTCGGGCTCAGGCTAGAGAGCAGGGCCCCCGGGGTAGGTCCTGGGCCCCGCTCCCAGGGAGAGCCCAGGCCCCGGCCCCCGAGATGGGGCAGGGGAGCCTCAGGCCGGGCTACTGTCGGTCACGCCCAGCTAAGCCCCGCAGGCTGCAGCCCGGCCGCCGGAGGCTCGCGGCCCCAGGCGGACTCGCCGGCCCTGGGCCCCAGACTCCGGACCAGCCCCCGGGCCGCACCGACCCGGCCGGGGCCGAGGGTCAAAGGTCACGTGCCCAGCGCCCGACTCGCGCGCGCCCCGGGCCCCCCGGTACCTAGGAGCCGCTCGAAGGTGCCGCCGCCTCTGCCCATGGTGCCCCCGAAACCCGCCGACCCGGCTCCGCTCGGCCTCAGCTCGCCACAGGCCGCACTTCCGCTTCCGCCTTCCGCTAGGGCGGGGCTTCCTCTGAACGGGTCGTGGTTGGATACCGGGAGATCAGAGAGACAGGACAACCAACCAGTGAGCGCTCAGCTCCTCTACGGCATCCGCCAATGGAAGCGGGGCAGCGCGTCTCCATGGCAATGGGCTGGCGCTGAGGGCCTGGGCCCCGCTGCCCCATGTACCTGCTGCTCGGGGCCTCGGGCGTGGGCAAGACCCTGCTGGTGAAGCGGCTGCAGAATATCCTGGCCCCGCCCGGCGGGGCCCGCCTCGGCCGCAGGAGTCCGGGGCGCGCTGGGGGGTGTCCGGGGGGCGGCGTGTTCCCGGGGGGTGTCCGGAGCGGGGCTGGGCGGGGGGGTGCCTGGGGAGGGGGGTTCCCGGGGCGGGGGGCACGGAGGGGGCTGGGCGGTGACCGGGGAGGGGGGTCCCGGGCGGGCTGAGGCGGCGTGTTCCCGGGGGGGGTCCCCGGAGCAGGGGAGGGGGCTGGGCGGGAGGTGCCCGGGGAGGGGGAATGGGGTGCCCGAGGGGGTGCCCAGAGGGGGCAGAGGCAGCCTGTTCCGGGGGGGTGCCCGTTCCCAGGACGGGGCGGCGATGCCCAGCTCTAGTCTCCGGCCGGCGCTGTGGGGTCCCCCGGGTAGGTGCTGGAGCAATGGGGGGGCTGAGAGCCATTGAACCAGACTGTAACCCCGTATCCATGGAAACCCCCACAAGCCGGGGGAGGGGCGGGGGCAGCGCTCCAAGCTCCAGCCCCTGGGTGCCTGGGTGAAGCCGTGTCTGGGTGATGATCTTCCTTCCCCCCATGCTCCTTGACAGCTTCCTGCACAGCTGTGCTCCAAGGATGGGTCCCGAGAGCTTGGGGAGCCTCCCCCCACACTGCCCACGGTATGGCCAGGGCAGCGCTCTGGCTCACTGGGCCTGTCTGCATTTCACAGCGTCAGCGTGTTCGGTGCCGTTTGCTGGCCCCATGTGGCCATGTCTGAGTGCTCAGTCGAGACCAGGACTTCTGTCCAGCATCGCTCAGCTAGTTGTAGATCAACCTTGCGAGGGGCCAGCTGCTGCGCTCTGGGTGGGTGGGTCAGTGTGAGGCAGTGGGGCCAGGATTCTGTTGCATTTGTGTTAGTAAGGTGTTAACAGAGCCAGGGAGACTCAGCCTGGCTAGCGGCTACACAGAACAAAAGGCCGCCCCTGAGGAACCTGCACGTGTCAGAAGACATCAGCAGAAACCTTCTGATACCAGTTCAGCCAATGTTGCTCCACTTGGTCAGTCCCAGGGAATCCCATCCCTATGTGACACCTGCTTAAACCCTGAATGGTGTGGAGGGGGCCCTGCAGGTGACTGCTGACTGAACTGCTGCTGGGAAGTTTCTTCCCATAGCTGCCCCTCTTCTTTGATTTACTGCAGCCTTAGTAATCCAATCCAATCCTCTTGCTTTTGCGGGTTCTCCCTTATGAATAGAACAGTGTCATTTGCAGCACAGCTACCCCCACGCAGTGGTCCTCTTTCGCAGCGTAGACAGGCCTCAAAGGGTCACTTTTTTAACCAGCAGCTCCGTGATGTACTAACAAGAGATGGACTCGGTTGTGAGGAACACAAACGTCTCTACAGAGACTGACTCTGGCTGGTGTTGTCTTCTAACCTTGCAGGTGGGTACAAATCTAACTGACCTTCTGATCCAGAAGAAGATCACGATTCGGGAGCTGGGGGGCTGCATGGGCCCTATCTGGCCTAGTTACTATGGAGACTGCAGCGCTGTCCTGGTGAGTGCACATCCCTTGGGTCTAGATTCTGAATGTGACCTTTTCCTGGCCCATCAACATCTAACCCAACAATCCATTGGCTCAGGCTACATTGGAACTGCCTTGCACTGCATGTGGAGGGTCGACTGACCCACCATGTCTGAGTAATGGTAACAGCTCCCTCTTGGAGAGGGAGATACATCCCATTGTACATCTGGATAGGCAGAGGCACGGAGAGAGAGGAAGTGATTTTCCCAAGACCCCACAGCAAGTCAATGGCAGAATGAAATAGAACCCAGGAGTCCTGGCCATGCTCAGACCACGCTGCCTCTTGTCACTGTGTAAAGTTGTTTGCATTGTAATGCTCACTCAAGGGGAAATCACTTGTGTTTAGACATAATTAGGCCTGGCAGAAATAGATTTTTTTTTAAATAATTTCAGCAAATAATCACTGTTTATTTTTAAGTATTTTTTCAAATTTTTATTGATTTAAATTTTCACAGTTGCAGAAAATGGGAGGGGGTGTCAGACAATTCTCTGAGTCTCTCACATTCTCAAGCAACATTTTTCTTACTTTGCCTATCTGTAAATTTGACTTGTCAATGGAAATAATTTTTCACCCATTTGTGTGTACAGTGAAATCAACATTTACTGACACTTATTGAAAACTCTAACCCTTCCACAGTAGCACAGGTCCTACTGTCCCTGCCCAAAGCCCTCGAACGAGTGGAACTGGCCATGGAGTGAGGGAACACCTCACCTCAGGGCCAGACTCTTCACTGGCCTTCCATTTTTCATGCCTCAACTTCTCCCTGCAACTTACCACTCAGGGCTCGTGAGATCCCTCTGGATCACCTTGTGGGCTTGATTCTAATCTCACTCACCCATTTTACAGCAGGGTGACGCCGTCATCTCGAGCTGTGCTACTCCTGAGCAACTGGGGCCCTGTGTGTTTATAGGCATGGCTGGGGGGGCACATCATCATCAAGTGGCCTGTGGAGTGGGGCTACAAATCCAGGGAAGGGCCCCCAGAACTCTACACCAGGCCCTCTCACTTCGTTTCCCTCATGTTTTAATCTCCTCCCACTCCCTGTTCTGGAGCTGGTCTGTGGGGTAACCCGCATCTCCCAAGCGACTGCCTTACATTTTAATTAATTCCCCACCTGGATCTTTCACTCTGCTTCTTCCCAGTTCATGATTGATGCGGCTAACCCCACCCAGATCTCTTCATCCTGCGTCCAGCTCCTGTCGCTCCTCTCCGCAGAGCAGCTTGCCTCGGCATCCGTCCTGATCCTGTTCAATAAGATGTAAGGCAAGGATTCCTCCAGGCTGAAAGTGATCTGTCTCCATGGGGGAAGGGCAAAGGGAGGAAATCTGGGACTCCTGTCACTTTTTGCCTATATCGTCATCTGCAGACAGATAAGTCCCTGAGAGGCAGGTAGGCTGGGGGAATACTCTACCCGTTTCAGATTATCCATTTCATCTGGTCCCACTGAGGGCCCTCTGCCATCCCATAGCAACCAGCTGCAGCACTAGAGGTGCTGCTTCAGTTTTCCCAACCTGTCTTTGTAACCAAGTCCAAACAAGCTTGCACTAAAGAATATTCCTTTAATTAACAGGACAAATCCCAAACAAGGAAAGAGCTTCCACTCAGGTCCTGGGTCCCACTCCTAGCTCCAGAGTTGGAGATTCCTCTTACATGGTCTCTGTATCTTCCTTGTTCACAACACCCCTCCCCGCAGCTCTCCTCCCCAGATCTGGAGTACTGTTCTCACCAGTCCTTCTGCCCTTAACATAAAATACCACCTCACGGCCTTCCCAGTGCTCCCCAGAGCTGGGCAGTACTCTCACCAATCCCTTGGCTAACATAGCATAAAGATCTCGGCCAGTTCTACTCTCCAGAGCTGGGATTCGGCTCTCATCCATTTTCCCATGATTGTATCGGAAATGCTTCCCTTGTTTCTTGCCGGGGGTCTCCTCTGACCAGGAGGCCCCCTGATCACCTTGCTGGGTTCCCTTCCTTACTGAGTTCTGGCTATTTTATTACAGTCAGGTGCATCCCTAATTGAGGACTAATCAACCACATGGGCAATCAGTTAACCCCAAGGCTGGCGGACCAGCCTTAGTTGTGGGTAAATTGGCCCTAATTCTCTCTAAAAGGCCAGTCACCCTGTGCAGCCCCTCGCAGGGATCACTTAACAGAAATGGCAAATTCCAGTTGCTCTAAGTTGGGTCACTGATGGTTTAGCACAATCTCTCTCTCTCTCCCTTTCTTCCTATCCCCAAATGTGGCTCCAGCGACCTGCCCTGCTACATGTCCCTGGTGGAGATGAAATCGCTGTTCCGGATTCAAGATATCATTTCCTGTGCTAACCAGCCCATCACTGTGGTGGAGACCAGCGCCCGAAATGGCACCGGGCTGCCCGATGTGCTGCAATGGCTTCGCTCCACCCTCAAGGAGCCCAGTTGAATTTGCTGTGTCCAGCTTTGGTGTTTCCTGCCAGCTGACGGGGGCTGACTCTGACTCTGACTCCAGGCAGTTCACACAGACTCTGTCACCAAGACTAGGATCCAGGAGCGTTAGAGGTGGCTGAGCAGCAGTCTCATCAGCCCTCCATCTGGGAATGAGAGCCGGGGTGGGGGTGGGGGTGCAGCAGGACTGAGTGTGCCCCCAGCAGGTTGGTGGGAGCAGTGGAGCTGCCTCAGACTTTTGGTACCTTGAATTGCAAAGTAAACTGTGAACTCAGGACTTTCTCCCATTCGTTCCAGACTGTCGGTCAGCCTGCTTGCCCCCGGGGCAGGAGGAACTTACTGCTGGGGGGCGGGGATGTGCAGAGACCACAGCCTCGTGTTTACTAGGGTACCTTTGCCCCGTGACTCCCCTGTCCTTGGCAGCCTTGCTGATGGAGTGCCCCGCCCCACCCTTTCCTGCTTTGACAGCTGGCCCTCTGCTGCTCCTAGGCTAGGAGGTAATGGGCCTGCCCACTGGAGCCCATCTGCAGGCAGGAGCTCTGTGGAGGGGTTTGTTAGTAATTAAACATTGCTATCAGTTTATTAAAGAGCAGAGCGTAGTTCCCTTCTCCCTCTGATTTAATGCCATGTCTTCTGAGGGCAGGCCACTTTAGGCTTCTTAGCCATATACAAAACTGTTATTATAATGCCCCAGAAGGTGTGTGAGGGGCTTCCCAGATGCACAGGTCCCTGCCCCAAAAGTTCAAGTAAAATCAGGTGAGTTTATTTACATACAGCAAAAACAGTCAATCTGCCCAGGACTCCAAACCCATATCCAATAGACCAAACTTGTACTGTTTGCATTGCATTAGCACCTAAGGGCCCCCCTGTGCTGGGGGCTGTACGAACAGCTAGGAAGAACAGGTCCCTCAGCAGAAGCGTTTACAGTCTAATGTAAAGCCACCTTCATGCCCACCACCTGCATTTCCAGTACAGCAGGCTGTAGTCCCGAGGTTCCAGACACACGAGGTCTATTTCTGTGTGAGGGGAAGCATCTTCCACCAAGTGAGGAGGAAGAGTCTGGTCTTAAGTGGGAGTATACAGTATGCCCTCGCTCTAAGGAACCCCTGGGAATCCCAGCCATTTGGTCGTTGTAGCTAGGGGTTTGTTATAGGGAAAGAGCCCTGCTGGGAGGGGCTGACACCTCAAGCCCTGCAGCAGAGCTGAGAGCTCCTGTGGTCCCGGGGCCAGAGGTGCAATCTGGCCGGCCGTGACCACGGGGCAGGCGGAGCGCTCTGTCCCCCGGGCAGGGCTGGAGGTGGGATCCAGGGACCAGGTGTGCTATTGTGAAGGGCGTTATAGTGAAGGTGTACTATACTTGGTGATCCTTGTCCAGGGAGGTGGGGCTTGGACACTCTGCAGCCATCCCGAGGGACAGTTTGTGCAAAGAGAAGAGGTCCCACTCCAGCTCATGACCATTTCTGGTAATGGGGAATTCACAGCTGGGTGTCTGTCACTGACCGTCTCTGAACTCTGAAGCTGTCCCCCATGGCTCTATTCGCTACGGTATCCCCAGAGTGCCGCTGGCCAAGTCAGAGCTGTGAGTGTTAGACTAGGTGGGAAGCAGCATCACCAGCTAAATGTCTGAAGGGTGTGAGCAGATGAGAGGGAGCGGAATTGTTCCCAGGGGACCCATGCAGAATAACAGCGGGGAAGGAGCTGATGATATTAAGAAAAGGAAAAGTTGGGAGAAAGCTTCTTGCCAGGGAGATGGCTCAGGCTGTGGAATAGCCCCCAAGCGAAGGGCTGGCTGTAGCACCAGCGAATGTGCAGTAAGAAGCAATCGTGTATTGGTCCCTGGGGGATGGATTAGATGGGGCCCAAGACTGCAGCTCTACTGCAGGAAGGGACTAGTTCTAAATGGAGCCTCCCACAAACACTGACAGGCTCCAAAGACAGCGCAGCCTCCAGTGTTGGTGCGATAGGCTAGTCACTGGGGTCTCAGTGGAGAGCCTGGACCAGGGGCTGCATCAAAGCCGTAGCAAGTCTCCTTTGTTTCTCTTTTCTCCTTGAGGGTCAGGAGGTGGCGTAGGCTGAATTACCAATCAAACAGCTTCAGAGACACACGAGCTGTTTGCCCCCCTCTACCACAGTTCTTATCCAGTTAGACTCTGGGGGCATGCTCCCTCCAGCACACAGACCCTGTACAAGGGAGGGGCAGGGCTGGGGGGGTCCCCATAGCATATGCACTCTGGGCAGTCTCTGCTGCTGTGGGCTGTGTTGGAGGGGGAGGTAGAACCAGAGAACCTGTGACCCCTGCAACAGCCCCCAATCAGGAGGGTGCCGGAGCTGCACAGAATGCCAGCCTGACTCCCCCATCGCTGCCACTCTCAGTCACTGGAGACTGAAAAACTGTAATGGCTTGGCCTTGAACTGTCTTGACCCCAGCTTCTGAATAAGCTTTGCTTTAACTTTTGCCTCGATTTCACCTGTGAAGTCCCTCTCTATGGCTTCATAGTTTAGAGGGGGTGTGCTTGTTGACCGAACTCCCTCCTCCACCACTCTGGTCCCCAGCAGGAGTTTGCTCAAGGACTCCACCTCAGCGCAGTTCCCATACTGCCACGTGCCCCCATTTGGGGGGGCAATGGGAGGGGGCCGAAAGTTCACGTTCCTAAACAATTGCTGACACTTCTCACAGGGTGACTTCTCCTGATACTTTTGTTCTTTAACACTAAACTGAAAGGCCTGGCTCCACACCCCCTCAGGGAAAGTGATGGCCGGACCATCACCCTCATGTTGCACTGCATAGGCAACAGCCTTATGCCATGTTTTTACAGAGGACAACGCAATCATGATGCATCTTTCATGGTGCCCCTTACATGAGAGGGAAGCGCCATAGAAGCGGTGGTGGTCAGCGCCACCCTGGGGACCATCGTAGAAGCAGCAAGCGATAACTGAGGCTGTAAAGGTGAACTTAGTGGCATCCAGCGCATGAGGTCCCTCCTCCGGTGATTGATTCCACAGTTGCACATTAAAGCTCTGCAGAAAGCTCATTAGCTCCTTGGGGGTAGTGAAACGTTTCACTTCTGTCACCTGGGAACATACATCATTAGTCACTCAGGCCTTGGCTACACTTACCAGGTAGTTCGACGGCTGGAAATCGAAGTTCTGGGTTCGACTTATCGCGTCTAGTCTGGACGCGATAAGTCGAACCCGGAAGTGCTCGCCGTCGACTGCGGTACTCCAGCTCGGCGAGAGGAGTACCGCGGAGTCGACGGGGGAGCCTGCCTGCCGCGTGTGGACCAAGGTAAGTTCGAACTAAGGTACTTCGACTTCAGCTACGTTATTCACGTAGCTGAAGTTGCGTACCTTAGTTCGAATTGGGGGGGGTAGTGTAGACCAAGCCTAAGACTCTGCATCCGGTATTTGCTCCATGTTCCACTCCCCAAGGGACAACGACATTCTTCAGCAGAAGAAAACGCCCAGAGTAGCAGGACAGATTAGCACCTCTTGAAAACCAGAATGTTGCGCCTGTGTCAGGCACACAGTAGTTAAACAGCAGTTGGTCACTATAACGATGGGAACTCTCAAGAAGTCTGTGACAAAGTCCCTCATAGGAGCCATTTAAAGACACGATGTAGTCATAAGGGCAAGAGGGAAACTGCTGACTTGGGGCACAGATTGGCTACAAAACAGAAACCTAAGAACATAAGAGTGGCCAGACTGGATCAGACCAATGGGCAATCTATCTCAGTGTCCTGTCTCTATCGTGACAGTACCCTAACAGTGGCCAATGCCAGGTGCCCCAGAGGGAATGAACAGAATACGGAATCACCAAGTGAGCCATCCCCTGTCGCCCATTCCCAGCTTCTGGCAAACAGAGGCTAGGAACACCATAAGAAGAACACATAAGAACATAGGAACGGCCATACAGGGTCAGACCAAAGGTCCATCTAGCCCAGTATCCTGTCTACCGACAGTGGCCAATGCCAGGTGCCCCAGAGGGAGTGAACCTAACAGGTAATGATCAAGTGATCTCTCTCCCATCATCCATCTCCACCTTCTGACAAACAGAGGCTAAGGACACCATTCCTTACCCATCCTGGCTAATAGCCATTCATGGACTTAACCTCCATGAATTTATCCAGCTCTCTTTTAAACCCTGTTACAGTCCTAACCTTCACAACCTCCTCAGGCAAGAAGTTCCACAGGTTGACTGTGCGCTGTGTGAAGAAGAACTTCCTTTTATTTGTTTTAAACCTGCTACCCATTAATTTCATTTGGTGGCCCCTAGTTCTTATATGATGGGAATAAGTAAATAACTTTTCCTTATTCACACCACTCATGATTTTATATACCTCTATCATATCCCCCCTTAGTCTCCTCTTTTCCAAGTTGAAAAGTCCTAGCCTCATTAATCTCTCCTCCTATGGGACCTGTTCCAAAACCCTAATCATTTTAGTTGCCCTTCTCTGAACCTTTTCTAGTGCCAGTATATCTTTTTTGACATAAGGAGACCACATCTGTACACAGTATTCAAGATGTGGGCATACCATGGATTTATATAAGGGCAATAAGATAGTCTCCGTCTTATTCTCTATCCCTTTTTTAATGATTCCTAACATCCTGTTAGCTTTTTTGACTGCCACTGCACATTGAGTGGATGTTTTCAGAGAACTATCTAAAATTACTCCAAGATCTTTCTTGAGTGGTAACAGCGAATTTAGACCCCATTATTTTATATGTATAGTTGGAATTATGTTTTCCAATGTGCATTACTTTGCATTTATCAACATTGAATTTCATCTGCCATTTTGTTCCCCAGTCACCCAATTTTATGAGATCTCTTTGTAACTCTTTGCAGTCAGCTTTGGACTTAACTTGAGTAGTTTTGTATCATCTGCAATTTTGCAACCTCGCTGTTTACCCCTTTTTCTGGATCATTTATGAATATGTTGAACAGCACTAGTCCCAGTACAGACCCCCTAGGGAATACTCCTATTTACCTCTCTCCATTCTGAAAACTGACCATTTATTCCTACCCTTTGTTTCCTATCTTTTAACCAGTTACTGATCCATAAAAGGACCTTCACTCTTATCCCATGACTGCTTACTTTGCTTAAGAGCCTTTGGTGAGGGACCTTGTCAAAAGCTTTCTGAAAATCTAAGTACACTCTATCCACTGGATCCCCCTTGTCCATATGCTTGTTGACCCCCTCAAATAATTCTAGTAGATGGGTGAGGCATGATTTCCCTTTACAAAAAAACACATTGACTCTTCCCCAACATATTGTGTTCATCTATGTGTCTGATAATTCTGTTCTTTACTGTAGTCTCAGGGCTGGTCTACACTGCCACTGAAAGTCAATATAAATTACACTAGTTAAGTTACATAAGTTTAGTAACGTAAGTCGATGTAACTTCCGCCTCCCGTTGAGACGGACAGGGCCGTCTCTAACTTTTTTGCTGCCCCAAGCAGCAAAAAAAAGCGCCACCCCGCCGTAACACCCCCCCACCGAGCGCCGCGCCGCCGAACACCTCCGTCCCCCGCGCAGCGCTGCACTGCTGAAGCCCCCCCCACCGAGCGCCGCGCCACGTTGCCCCCCGCCACCCCAAGACTGGCCGCCCCATACCAGGTGCTGCCCCAAGCACATGCTTGGTTGCTTGGTTGCCTGGTGCCGGCCCTGGAGATGGAGTAGAGCAGTCACAGGGAGCGTGCTCTCCTATCGACTTAGCGCGTCTTCGCCAGACCTGCCAAATCGGTGCCGTGCACTGATGACAGCGGTGCTGATTTAGCGCGTTAGTGAAGACAAGCCCTCAATTTGCCTGGTACTGGAGTCAGGCTTACGGCCTGTAATTGCCGGGATCACCTCTGGAGCCTTTTTAAAAAATTGGTGTTACATTAACTATCCTCCAGTCATCTGGTACAGAAGCTGATTTAAATACTAAGTTACATTCCACAGTTAGTAGTTCTGTAAAGCTGTAGGAATAAACCAACTTTCACCCCATCAGTAGGGCCCCAGATTCAAGCGTAGTATTGGTGCTGTTCGTTATACTGATTGATCCAGAAAAGGGGGTGAGCAATGAGGGGGCAGCATTTGCAGAGGAGCCAGAACTTTTCAGTTATTGAAGACTGAAGAGTTTCCGAGGGACCTAACCCAGACAGGGGACTGGTAACACAATGGCAGACGGTGATGACAATGGCAGGAAAGGCAGTAAAAAGCAAACTGACAAAGGGAAACCTTTACACATCGGATAATTAGCCTGTGGAACTTACTGCCACAGGATCTCACTGAGGCCAGGAGGTTAGTAGGAGTCAAAGATATCGATAATGAACCCCCATGTTACATTAGCTAGGAATCACATTCCTATATAGTAACACTCCTGCTTCAGCATGCAAGCAGCCATGAGCTGCTAGAGGTCAGGAGAGAACTTCTGCTTGGGGTCAGGCAATTCTTTAATTGTCCATTCTGGGGGTTCTGGCTCGTGCTGGCCCCAATCGGAGACAACGGATCTGAGCCAGTCTGGCCAGTCCCCTCGTGCCAATATGCTCATGAACTTGCACTTGGAACCAGGCTGTTCAGGTCCTTACGGCCACACCATACCCATCCTCATTCAGTCACTCTCCTCTCGCAGCCATTGCTTCAGCCTAAAGTCAAGGCCTGGCTCCCATCTGCTTCACTGATTTCAATGGAGCTGTGCTAAGGACACCAGCTGAGGCCCTGCCCTGTATCTCAGGCGACTAGCACAAACTCAGGACACACAGAGAATACGTACGTAATCAAGAAGGATGGAGTAAGGTGTTTTGGTGGGAAGGTGCATTGTACACTGCTCAAATGGGGCTGGGTAGAGACGTCTGAATGCATCTTGATAAGGCTCAGGTAAAAACTCTCTGGGCTCTATGGGAGTTTTATGTATTCGTCCGAAGAAGAATATCGCGTGCAGCATCTGGTAAAAAGCAGAGATGGACTCTGGAACAGGATTCTGGTGGACGCATGCTCCTCCCCTTGGTGACCCACCAGCCCACCTCCCCTCCCAGTCATGATCCCATAATGTCCCCATGGTCTCTCCAGCCATGGCTCACATGTAAAAGTAACAGCAGAAAGGATGGATGTATCTGATACTAATGCAATGTCCATTCCATCTCGCCTGTCCATCTGGTTCTCGCTGCTCTCCTGCATGCACTACTGTGCTGCCTAGGCCCCTCGCCACTCCAAGCACAGCCACCTGGTCCCATTCTCAGAACGCAAAATGTCCAGTAAGTTCTCGGACTGTCCTGAGCACAGCTTTTTGTTTCAGAAAGAGGAGACAGTAACCAGGGACAGCCACTTTAGACTTGCTCCTGACCAAGGAACAAAAAAGCGAACAGAAAGTTGGGAATCATTAGGAAAGGGCTAGATAATAAGACAGAAAATAGCATATTGCCTCTTTATAAATCCATGGTATCCGCGCATCTTGTATACTGCAGGTAGATCTGGTCGCCCCATCTCAAAAAAGATCTATTGGAATTGAAAAAGATACAGAAAAGGGCAACAAAAATGATGAGGGGTATGGAACAGTTTCCGTATGAGGAGAGATTAATGAGACCGGGACTGTTCAGTTTGGAAAAGAAACAACTACAGGGGGATATGATAGAAGTCCAGGTTCCAGCCCCAGCTTGCAGTGGGGGCTGGAGCCGTGCATCCCTGCCCCACAGCTTGCAGTGGGGGGGCTGCATCCGGGGCCATGTGCCCCTGCCCCGTGGCTTCTGCCAGGTACTGCAGTCAGGGCTATGCACCCCTGTCACGGCTTCCCAGGGCCATGCGCCCCCCCCCCTTCCCTGCAGCTTGGGAGAGGGCAAAAAGGCTTCAGGGTAGGAGGCAGAGAGGTGCGAGTAGCAGGGGGGAGCCTTGGTGGAGGGGGGCTAGCTGGAGCAGGGTCTGGGGTAGAACAGGGATGGAGCATGGGCGGGGCCTCAGGGGGGAGGATGCCAAGTGGGGGCATGGCCACAGACTAGGCATGCCCAGCCTCCCCAAATCTGGGGGATCAGGCTCCATCCATGGATCACGACAAATCAACTTAATTTTCTTCTTTGACAGGTTACTGGCCTAGTAGATGAGGGAAAGTGGTAGGTATGCTATATCTTGATTTTAGTAAGGCTTTTGACACGGTCCCACATGACATTCTTACCAGCAAACCAGAGAAATATAGTCTAGAATAAATTGCTATAAGGTGGGTACCTAACTGGTTGAAAGACTATACTCAGAGTCATTATCAATGTTTCATTGTCAAACTGGGAGGGCCTAGCTAGTGGGGGCCCACTGGGATCTGTCCTGGGTCTGGTACTACTGAACATTTTAATTGATGGCTTGGATAATGGTGTGGAACAGGGGTAGGCAATAGGCAGAACACGGGCCAAATCCAGACCACGAGACACTTTTAAACAGACTGAGACATCTTTTTTATGTATTTACTATCATTATTTTTATTATTTTTGTATTATTTTCTCTGGAGTCTGGACCATGCCTATACCTTGACCAAGAAATTTGGACCCTGACAAAAACAAATTGATGACTCCTAGTGCAGAGTATCCTTATATAATGTGCAGATGACACCAAGCTGGGAGGGTTGCAAACACTTTGGAGGACATGATGAGAATTCAAAATGACCTTGTCAGATTAGAGAATTGGTCTGAAATCAAGATGAAATTCAATAATGACAAGTGCAAAGTACTACACTCAGGAAGGAAAAATCAAATGCACAATTACAAAACAGGAAGTACTGTTTAGAAAACCTGTGAGGAAAGGTTACAAAATTGGGCCTGTTTAGTCTTGAGAAAAGAAGGGGGGGGGAACAGATAAGTCTTCAAATACCGTAAGTGCTGTTATTAAAAGGACGTGATCAATTGTTCTCCATGCAAGGGGCAATTTGGGTTAGATATTAGGACAAACTTTCTACGCCTAAGGGGAGTTAAACCCTGGAACAGGTTCCAAGGGAGGCTGGGGAATCCCTGTGATTGGAGGTTTTTAAGAACAGGTTGGACAAACTCCTCTGGTTCTGCCTCAAGGCAGGGGACTGCACTTGAAGACTTTTCAATGTCCCTCTCTTTCTGCCGCACATTTCTATGACTCCCCGCCAAACACCAACACACCACGGGTCTCCTTGTTCTTCTTGCCCCTGCACATTCCTCTTCAGGGGCCTGGCAAATCCGTCCCTGAGGCAGCTCCTGCTCCTCTCCTTTCCACGTCCCCCACTCCCCACCAACCAAGCAGGAGGCGGTGAAAAGCCAGAGGTGGGATTGCCGGCTGCAGGGAGCAGCGCTAGGTGGCAAGTGCTCACCTTTTGCAGGTATTTTTTTTGGGTGTCCTTGGGTGCATCCTCCGTTTCCTTCAGCAACTCCACAAATCTGTCAATGAACTGAAGCCCGCTCTTCACTAAATTGCTTCTTAATGTCTCGTTTCGCCGGACTATTCTGCAAGGTACCAGAAAAGCACGGGGTCCTGGGGTCTCTGGCAGGCAAGGCATTCCTTGCTAAACAAAGAGGGGCTACGGCTAGAGGCAACAACCCCTCCCTGTGGAGCTTAACTCCTCCCAACCCCCATGAGCCAGTGGAGTCCTTGCCCCATGCTCCCTCTGGGTGAGTGCCCAGCTCATCCCTGGCTGGGGTCAGATTTCTTGGCAATTCAACAACAAAACCCCTCAGCCTGGACTCCCTAGCCTTGGCTGTCCCTAGTGTTTCCCTCCAGGACCTTCTCTGCCCCAGGTCCCTCTCTCTAGAGCCGTCCTCGTCGCCCTTTCAGCCAGGCAACGTTCTGGAGCAAACAGACGTCAGCAGCCTTAACTCTGCCTCTTACCAACACGCCCGGCTCACTGCAGGACAGCAGAGCGCCCGCCCTTTTCCTGAAGCGGGTGGATGGGTGGGAGTTATGCTGTCCAGCTATATGAAGAGAGTTGCTGAGGACATGAGAGGGTCCAGTCCACATGTGGGGGGGGGGGGGTCTCAGGCGCAGAGGTGGGGGGCTGGCGAGTCCCGGGGCAAAGATACATTTGATATCGGAACCCAACCAAAAGCATCTTGAATTTGTCATATTTACTGTTATGATCATTTCTATTGCAGTAGCAGCCACAGACTCCGCTGTGCCGGATTCTGGGTGCAGTGGTAAGTGATGGCCCCGGCCCACAACGGACAAGGCAAGGGGGTAACGCAAACAAGCACATGGGAGGGAAGGGTAACAAAGTGACTCGGGGGGCAGCTCCTCCCTCAGCTAGTGTCACTCCTCATCGCACTGACTTCAGTGGAGCCTGACAGATGACACCAGCTGGGACTCTGACCTGGGCTGTGCTAGCACCACTCTCTCTTATGGCCAAGTGTCCTACAGGTTAGAGCACATGGACCTAGGAGCAGGTGGAGGGTGGGAGCTGAGAGGGGAGGAGTTGAGGCATTTCCTGAGGATCTGACAGCTGGGAGAGGAGTGGGGCTTGCTGGGGAGAGGGGAAGCATCAATAGGAATGTCCCATAAGACTGTGGTGCTGTGATCTCCCCCAGCGGGGCTGTGCTTCCTGCGCCGTAGCGCCAGCCTCCCCAGGAGCCGGCGGGACTGGCTGCTCTGGCCCAGGGAGGTGGGGTGGAAAGGTTCCTCCCCAAGGCGACACGTGGGGTGGTCCTGTGCCCCCCCAGCATGGGCAGCCCATATCGTAGGCTGGGTGAGGCTGTGCCTCCTCTGACAGCCCGGCGTGGCCTCGCCCACGCTCTGCCCCGAGGCCCCTGCTGCTGGCCCTTCCCCCTTGGCCCCAGCCCAGGCAGGCTGCTCTTTTCCCAGGAAGCCGGCTGGGGCTGGGGCTAGGGCGGCTGCCAACAGACTGTGGCCAGGACTTGCAGTGGCTGGGGCTGCACCGCCTGGCACTCGGGGGCTGCACGCCTGGCATGCCGGGGGGCTGCACGCCTGGCACGCCGGGGCTGGGGGGCTGCACGCCTGGCACTCGGGGGGCTGCACGCCTGGCACTCGGGGGGCTGCACGCCTGGCATGCCGGGGCTGGGGGGCTGCACCGCCTGGCACTCGGGGGCTGCACGCCTGGCATGCCGGGGGGCTGCACGCCTGGCACGCTGGGGGGCTGCACGCCTGGCACGCCGGGGCTGGGGGGCTGCACTGCCTGGCACTCGGGGGGCTGCACGCCTAGCGCTCCGGGGCTGGGGGGCTGCACGCCTGGCACGCCGGGGCCAGGGGGCTGCATGCCTGGCACGCCGGGGCTGGGGGGCTGCACCGCCTGGCACTCGGGGGGCTGCACGCCTAGCGCTCCGGGGCTGGGGGGCTGCACGCCTGGCACGCCGGGGCTGGGGGGCTGCACCGCCTGGCACTCGGGGGGCTGCACGCCTGGCACGCCGGGGCTGGGGGGAGGAGAGGAGGGCTGGCAGCCACGGGGAGGGGGCAGCTCTGGGCTCCAGCAGGGGAAGGGGGGTGGGAGGGGTGGGGCCGGCCAGGGACTAGCCTCCCCGAGCCCGGGGTTCACTCGCCGCCCATGCCCCCCAGTATCAGTAGGTACGAGTCGTCTCTGGGCATGGCGAGCCTAGTGGGGGCTGTGGAGAGGCTAAAGGAAGAGCTTCTCAGCTGGCCCCGTGGTGGGAGCCACCTCACAGCTGCTGCTGCATTTCCCTATGCTAAAGGCTGTGTCTGTGGGAATCCAAAGGGGCTTTGGGGGCACCCTGCCCCGTGGGAAGATGGGGAGAAGGGGATCAGGGGCTGCTCCCAGAACATAGGGGAGGATTTCAGGTGGTTTCCATAAATGCTGGAAGAAACAACTCCTGCCTTTACCTTTTATTTTTCCGCTTCTCCGGAGGAAGGTTGGGCTCATTCTGCAAGAATAAAGCAGATCGATCACAGCAGTCTGGTCCAGGCCAGTCATCCTGAGGAACCCACAGCCACAAGCACAGCGACCCCACCTGACCCACAGGCAGGGAGCAGAGCTCAACAGCTTCGTGCCAGTGCATCGAGCACCCTACAGACATACCCGGAAACACTAGCCTTTGTCTACAGCCGCGAGCAGCCAGTTACCCAAAAACCTGAGCAAAATCTGGTTCCATGCAGCAGTGGGCAGTGCTGGATGGGCAGAAATACGGTGTTGCCAACTTCAAAAATCATGAGGTGGACCCCCCTCACAAATCATGACATTTTAAACAAAGGTGACTGTGTGTTTTTAGGTCAGTTGATGTTTGAACTTCCCGTTCCCATGCCCAGGTGTGTGCATGTGACAATTGTGTTCCCCACTCACCCACATGTACTGGGTAAGGTGATTTTGGGCCCTGCTGCAGGAGCTCTCACCCCCACATCCACCCCTCTCCTGCCTAGCAATTAATCCTGTCCCCCAACCCCCCTTCAGTTCTGTCCTCCCCAATCCCCCCAATTCAACTCCCCATCAGTTCAGCCCCATTGCCCCCATCGACCCCCACCGCCCTCAGTTCACCCTCCCAGCACTCACCGTATCTGCTCAGAACCCACCATCAATAGAGACCCCCTTATCAGCGCTCACTCTCCTCCCTTCAGCCCCCCCCTGCAACCTCCAGTCTCACCTCTGCTCCTTAGGGTTCTTCACCCTCCCCAGGTCTGGGGGGGCTGCAATGGGGTCCCCCTCTCACTTCCCAGGCAGGCAGGGAAGCAGCCACCCAGGACTGACAGCCGGAGCCCTGGCTGTGCCTGGAGTGGGGTGGGGGATGGCTGACAGGATTTCTAAGTAAAATTAAGCCTCACTTTTAGAGCTCTCCAATGTTGGGATTTTTTTTCTTCCAGTTGATTCAATTGCTTATTTGAGGGCTGGTCCTCCCCCTTCTTTACATCTCACATGAAGTTTCTCTATCTTGATAGCTTTGTTTATCAGATATGTAAAGAAATTTGCATTGTCCTTCAAAATACTTTGGAAGTAACTGCCCAAGTGTCCAGTGGAGAAAACACATTCCTTTGTTGGGGGGGGGAGGCTCCTGTTTGACTGGAAACACATTTTAAGAATGTGCCATGGCTGGGGGGGGGAAATCCTGAAAGTTGAGAGTTCTATGATGAGTGAGACTTAATTTCACACAGAAATAGCAACTCTCGCAATTCATTCATGAGAGTTGGCGTATCTGGAAATACCAGCTGCAAGTGATGGGGATACAGAAAATCCCAAGCAAAATGCTGGTCACCAGGGTCTGTCTCATTGCAGCCAAAGGGCCCTTTGCAGAATTGTGTGTTCACAAAATCCCATGGATATTGGCAATTCCTCCAGAGAACCCCCCAGAACATCACAGCACCTGCAAATGCAGCACTCAGGGTACCCAACAACCACGCTTCTGCCCCAACACCGCAGGGACAGTCCCAGAATCAACATGCCCTGTCCACCCTCCCATGGGGACATCTCAGTGATCACAGAAACACAAACCCCTACATGTCAATCAAATCACACTCCCGAGAAACCAGGGCTCTCCTCAGTGCTCCAGGCTGAAGGCAGGGACTGATTCTTTCAGCCTCCAGGTCTGAGGCGCTTTATGCCAGCAGCTTTCCTTAAGTTTTACACGTTTAAGAGTGCTGAGTGGCAGGGGCCCTGCAGACCAGACCAGCTGCTGTGGAAAAGCTAACATCACCCTCGATGGCAGAGAGACTAGGTCTCTGTAACAGCGCAGCTGTATCAACCTGCGGCTAAATGCCTCAAAGCATCTGCTGGCTGGTGACCTGGCTGGAAGAAATGGACAAGTCTTGGTCCAGTCTCTGCTGGACAAAAGCACGACCCCCTGGCTCCACAGCTGGCAGCTTCAGCACAGAGCCAAGGGAACGAACGGGACATGGAGAGTGAACTGCTCTCTCAGTCCTAGAGCGGGGTGCCCCAGGTCACAGCTGGGCCCAGTGGGGAGGGGGCCTGTGCCCTAACCGTGTGGTACCGTGCATGGCCCAGAAGGCAGCACGGCTGTCAATCCAGCACAGAAAGCACGTACAGAAGAGTAAAAGGCTGGCAATTCTGAGACTCTCTTGGGAACTGGCTGCCGAGCCCTGTGCCAGGCAGCAGCAAGCAGTGCCCCCTCGGCTGCCCTCCCTGAGACGGAGGAGCTGATGCCAGCCTGGGACTTGCCGTGGGAGTCCTGGGGGCTCAGGTGGGTTGACTGACACTCACCGCTGCTGTGGTGCTGGGACCTGTGTGGCCATTCATAACAATGCTGTTGGAGAGCATCGTATCTCGGTGCTGCTGCCAGGCAGGATGGAAACAGAGCAGAATCAGAATCCACCTGCACTGTGAAAACCCCAGAGTTCACTGCGAAGAGGGGCTCGGGCCATCCCACCCGGTCCTGGAGCCCTGGTGCTGTGTACCCCATCCCAGCTCTGGGAGCCTCAGCGGGGTATTCCTGGGAGAGCCACACAGCTCCAGGGTGGGATTTGGGGGAAGTCTGTTCACTAGGGAAGTGCTTGCTAGCACCCCCAGCCTGTTCCGCCACCTGGAAAGGTCCCTTAGACTTTCCTCATCCGCCATCCCTAGTCGACCCCCCAGTGGAGCAGGGTGCTCTTTCGATGCTCCTGTACCCAGCACAGTTTCTCTCCTGATCTTACCCCAAGCTCCTCTCCCAGGGCACTGGGGGCTGGAGCTCACAAACGCTGGCTTCAGTTGCACACCCCTTTCCGGGATTCTCCAGGTGTGACTGTCCTGACCTGCACAACCCAGCCCAGGACCGCTCTCCTCCCACAGGAGAACATGGTCTCTTTTCAGTTGCCAGCCACATATGTCAGGTCCTTCACACAACCTAGAGCTCTACTTCCCACCTTCGCACTGCCCCTCTGGGCCTTGCCAGCCATAGATGCAGGAGGGGCTGCCCAGGGACACTGGGAAAACTTGACATTTAGCTGCAGCGGAAACTCAGAATTCTGGCTCAAATGCAGATCCCTCTCCCCAGAAAAAATACCCGGCCTTCCATCAGAGGGGAAGATGATGGCTAACCCCACGGTGCCTACGGGGAACCAGCTCCATGCTAGGAGCCTTGGCATGGTTCATCCCTGTGAGAACTCTCTGCCCAAGGGCCCTGGTAGAAGCAAGGGAAACAACCAGGCTTAGAAATACTACTGACTGCGTACAGCCCAGAATCTCTCCCCGCCAGGTTCTGGGTGAGATGTCCCCATGCTGCTGACGCTCTCTTGCCTTCACCTTCCCCTGGCAGCCAGTCCCTCGCTCTCAGCTCCCAGAGCAAACGTCATTAACTCTGCAATAATCGGTGAAACTAACGTGCAGCTAAAAAATACAAAAAGCATCAAAAGTACCTGGCTGCCGCGAAGAAACCAAGGAACCAGCTGAATTGCCTTCGGCTGCCGAATCACAGAATGAGCCTGAGCCGCAGACTTTACCGTATTTAACTGAAGAGCCCCATTTCCGGGTGAGCAATGCAGAGAACCGGCACGTACCAGGGCTCAGGCCTGATTTAGTAACGCTATCCATTGCTAGAACCAACCTGCCTGAGAAACAAGAGAGCTGAGAGGAGGTGGGAGATCAGAAAGAATATTAAAATAATGATGAACAAGGCAGTCCAGCAACCTGTAATCCATGGACAACAGATGGGTGATAAACCACAACCGTGTCCAAGAAAGGGCCTGCCAGGCTAATGGTCTGTCCAGCTTGGTAGCCTGCTCCTGCCAGTGGCCTGGCACCAGAACTCACTGGGCTCGCTATGCACATCTGCAGGAAGGAGTGACCCCTCCTGAGCCCTGCAGTGAGGCAGACTCCATGGGGTTTGATAATCCCTCTCTGAGCATACAGAACTAGAGATGTTTGGGTCATCAGTATGTCCAGTCTCATTTTTTAGCCAGTGACCCTGTGGGATGGTGAATCTCCCAGGCAGTCCCATTCAGCAGGAAGCAGCAGTCCCTTGCACTTTTCTAAAGGCCCGTACGTTATGGAACCAGCCCTTGTTGTGGTGCACAACCGGGGGAGTGGCCAGTCTTCACTGCATGCCTTAGAATATTAAGCCAGCACAAAGACCACCTGGAGGCTGTTTTCTCCTTCTGGGCTCTTACTGCAACCTGTGGTCATGTGTAAGCCCTGCCCCAGACCTCCAAACATCTTTGCTGCCCTTCTCCAGAGCTTTCCTACCACTGCCGGTTTGTTCTAGAGGTGAGGTGACCACCTGACCCTACAGCTCCAGAAGAGGGCAGGGTATCCTTGTCTGGTAGAGCAGCTCCTCCGCCCTCTGCTTCTGTTTGTCCAACCATAATTCGTGGAATTAGTGTCCCGCTGTGAGAGGCCCCATACACAGGCAGCGTAAGCCCAGGTGGGTTGAGGGAGGCAATCTAGGCTGCAATGGCTAAGCACTCCTCATCATGCGTACTATACCAGTCCCACAGCCAGTCCTGCACAGATAACGCCTGTCCCCAGGCACCCCAGAACTAGTCAGTTCAGCCCCCTAAAATAAAGTGCTCATAGTGTGTTCCTTTGAGATGCAGAGGGCGCGCGGGGGGCAGCCTCTGCATCTGCCCCTGGAATGAGCCACTTTCCCCAATTCCCACTGACCGTGAGGCAGTAATTGCACTTGGTTGAATACGGCGCTTTTCACCACTCCCTGTTCTGGGGAGAAGGTGGAGGCACATCTGAGGGGCGGGCTCATCGCCTGTAAATGCAGAAGAAGAAAGGGCCCAAAGGCTAAAGTGCAGCTCCGTATCCTCCCTTTCGTTTCTCTGTAGAACGAAACTGAGCCATTGCCGGAAAGCCAAGTGCCACGTCCCGGCCCCAGAGAACAGTCATTCATCACCGTGCCCTTGAGCAGGTTGCTATGTCTACAGGGCTTGGGCGCTATGCGGTTACAAACAAATAGAAGAGCCCCACCCTGAAGAGCTCACAGTCGGAGTTCGACACAGTACAAAGGACGGGAGATAAGCAGGGTAGTTGCATGAATGGGGGAGGTCGCTCCAGAACTGCTTATATTTGTTGTAGGGGAGAGACCAGGAGAGGGTGACTGATGGCCAAAGGTACTGGAAGAAGCCGATTTCTAGAAGGGGCGTGAAGTGACTCAACCCCTTGGAGCAGGGAGGCTGCTCCAGCGCAGGTGGCGGGCTACAAAAGGGCTTGGTGAGAAGGGGGGAGTTGGCCATGCACAGAGCAGAGCGAGAATTGAGCACACACACGGGCAGAGCTGAGGTGAAGGAGTTTGAGCCCACTATGGAAGGAGACCAGTAAACTGACAGCTAATATCCCATGAAGAGCATGGGCATGAAGTGCTTTCACAGAGCCGTAACTAGCTATTTTTGCGCCCCAGGCAAGAATATAAAATCGCGCCCTCCCCCCTCCATATAATTTCATAGTAGTTACTTTGTAAAGAAAAAAAAAAAAAAACGTAAACAACAAGAATAATGATAAATAGAACATTTATTTATTTTAATCATAAGATCTGCATACAAAATCAACTAATACATATAAGGTGCTTATCATAGTGCATCATGAACTGTGGGGGTCGGGGCTCGCAGCCCGGGGTCAGGGTCAGGGCTCAACACAGCCCAGGTCAGGGCTCACAGCCCGGTGCAGGGGTCGGGGCTCACAGCCCGGGGTCGGGGTCAGGGCTCAACACAGCCCGGGTCGGGGCTCACAGCCCGGCGCAGGGGTCAGGGCTCGCAACTTGCAGCCGCGCGCCGGGTTTGGGGCTCACTACCCCGCACATAACCGGGTCGCGACACCCAGTTTGAGAACCAATGCTTTATAATTACTGTAGGGTGTATTCTATTTATTTTCCATTTACATTGTACATTTGTCATGGCGCAATGTGCATATTATGTGATAATTTTTCATAAAATAATAAGAATTAAAAAACGTAATTTGTCTTTTTCTGCACCCCTCAGCTTCGCGCACCCGAGGCAAGTGCCTCACTCGCTCGCCCTTGTCACGGCACTGCGCTTTCATTGGTTTAGGTGCTGGCTGCAGCCCGTGCTGGGTGGCTTTTCTGTCAGTCCTAATTACAGCCTATTGCAACGCCCAGGCTAGAGGCGACCAAGGCAGGATCTCCGCAGCTAAGGAGGCATCCAGAGGGTGCAGGCTATTGTCCAGCTGAAGACAGAAAGAGCCTGTCTGGCCCTAGGGGCTCTCTGTGAGTTGAGGGGCAGAGAGAAATCTAGTAGGAGCCCAAGTCTGTGCAACGCCCTGACAAATGGCAGCCAGTGCTCTGGCGCTAGAACATCTCCATCCTGCCTGGAGTGAACCGGGGCCAGCTGCTTTTCATCCAGTCCAGGCTAATCTCAGACCCTGGGCCTGAGGAGGCAGAGTTGGCAGCGCAGGCTGTATTGCCACAGGGTCACCCTAGGAGCCCCACACCTGAGCTGAGACCAGACCCTGTGGGATTCCCAGGCCAGAGCTCTGTCATTACAACCCTCTCTTGAGGGGTGACCAAAGGCACTGTAAGGATCAGGCCTTCGTCTGCGGCCAGATTAAAACAGCAGCCGAGCAGCGGCCATGAGCTGAGAAGCAGGAAGTCACATCCTCACATTCCATCTACATGACATTCAACCGATGTCAGATCGGGCTGTGAAGGGGGAGACCCCGTCCGAATGGCCCCACTAGCACCAGACACAGAAACAGAGCTTAAGAGGGTTAAAGAAAACTTAGTTTGACAGCATCCTGTCTGGCAAGAAATCACTTATCAATAGTTGTAGTTATGAAATCCTCATTTCTTCATTGTTTTGTCATTACGGTCCCACTTCTCTCTTGTTTATCTGTCTGGTCTCTATCTGGTTCTTTGATTGTTTCTGTCTGTTACATAATTAATTTTGCTAGGTGTAAATTAATTAAGGTGCTGGGGTAGGATTGATTAGAGAATTTTGTTGCACTATGTTAGGATTGGTTAGTAAAAATTTAGTATCATGATTGGTTACAGTACAGCTAAGCAGGACTTAAATGTCACTATATAAACTGGGGTCCAAAAGGAAGTTCTTGGTAACCAACTCCAAGACACAGCCCAGGATCAGAGCTGCCAGACCTCAACTCTCGGCCAATGACGCCGTGCAGAAACTAGAGGCCCCCAGATGGACCTGATCCTGACTGGCCAGCAGGGAAAAGTTCATGTGTCTTATTGGGAGTGGTCAGCAATGTATGTGTCGCATGTGCAGTCTGGTTTTGGTGATTGTTAATAGAGGCTATGTAGTATATTACTGTGTAAGGCACTTTCACTGGTAAAAGGTCCTGCACACCTACAGAAGTAGTATACATCCGAAGCCCTACTTACTGGGAAAGGGGGTGGGTACTTACACAGACCAGGTTAGTTACACCCAAAGCCCTATGAATTGGGTAAGGGTAGGTGCTTTTCGCCTGGAGCCCTACGAATTGGGAAAAGGTGGGGTGCCCTAGTGTGTGCAGGTAACAGCATCTTAAAAGGACCTGACCCACCCCTGCCAAGCCTCACAAGTGAATTATCGGTGCCTCAATCAACAGCACTGAAACTGCCGATACAGTAGTTCTAACAGCATCATCATGGAGCACTGACCTCCGTGCGTAACTGTAAGATCATCCACCGCTGCCACCAGTTGCATCTCTAGGGCTGAGGCCAGCTTGCAAGGGATCCAGGATGAATCAGATGGTGCAGCCACTTTCCCAGCACGAGGAATGCAGTAAACAAATGCTCCAGAGAGCGCATCAGCTTCCTGTTTACATCAGTGCACTCACAAGTGTTGGAGCTGATCCATACACCCTGCACGGCAGAGCCAGGCTTCCCACCTTTCAGGACACCCATGTATCGGGCAGGGCAGGGGGTGGAGGTTTCCAGGGAACACCGCTCAATTGACGTTGGCGTGGATTCGGTCAGAGGACAATGTGACAGGGAAATTTCATAAAATCTTGCTCTGGTGAAATATATTTTTCTTCACTTGAACTAATTTTAATCCAAAGGGAGGCTTGGCCTTGTGGTGAGAGGAATGAGCCATCTTAGCCTGGAGGGGGCCAGGCAGCGTGCCTGTTTGCTCCCAGACCCAGAGTGGGGGCTGCAGAGAGACTGGAGCAGCTGCTCTTTGGAGGCTTTTGAAAAACTAAGGGAGAGGGAGCGAGCCTCCAGTAGCTTTCACAGGCAGCCTGTGTAACAATGCTACCAGGCATGTGGGCAGGGGTGAGCCACCAGCTTCCCCACACGGTCGGTGCCGCAGCCATCTAGTCCCTTGGCTTTCTGAGATTACAGCAGCATGCCGCATGCTCACTTCCTAGTCAGGGCCGGACTAACCTTTTGTGGGCCCTTCTGGGGAATGAGGGTAAAAGACAGGAGTTGTCTTTAACACAGCTCACAGATTTGAAGTTGCAGAAGGAGGTGGCTGTCACTAGCGCAAAAAGATGCTGGTTTATTTTGTACTGTTTCTTTGATAATTTGTTATGTACACTTGTGTGTGAAGCCACCTAACAAAAGCCAAAGCAGCCGTGTCCTGCTGCCACTAAAGGGACCTCCCCACTCGTTCACCCGGCACGGTTCTCATAGGAACGACCAGGGCTTGAATTACAGTTTTGTATGAAAACTGGGGCAGATTTAAAACTGTTTAAAACAATTAAAAAATAAAACATAAGAAAAACTTGAATACATTTTATTTACAGCGGCATTATTCACACTAGCACTGCTCGTCCTTCCCTCCAAGCAGAGCGACACAGAAACTAGGCATTACTTTATCAAGTTCTCACAGCGTCTTTATTCACTGCACCTGCTGCATCATCCCCCATTTCAGAGCTGGGCCCACCTGCTGCAGGAAGTCAGAGATCCCACATACAGCGAACGCATCACCTGGTAGCTGGGGAGGGACATGGGTTTGCCAGCGCCATACAATGGCAGGCACCTCAGTGGCAGACCTGTACCTACAGAGTGTGCACGCAAGTGGGGGGAGAGATGTAGTGAATGTTACTAATGGGTGGAATCAGGGGCACAACACATGTACTGATGGAAACCAGGGGAACCTCTATTACCTGAGAACTTCCACCTCTGAAACAAGGACTTGTCCCGATTCGTACTAAACACACAGGACAGTCGCCTGCTTATCCAACTCCAGTTACTTGCCTTGACTTAGTGTCCCCATGTCAGCTGGGAAAACAAGGTTTCAGTAAATGTGGAAATCCAGTGAAAAAAGCACGTGATATAAATAAGCAGCTCCAAGTATTAAGCAAGGCAAAGCAGCATGAAACCCTGTTCATTCCCACCCCACCTCCCACCCCCCGGCAGATAGGGATGGAACCCGACAGCCCTGAGGCAGGAAAAGACGCTCAGTGGGAAACAACACTACAAAGTCCTCTCTCAGCGGCTGGAAGAGGCAGCCCTGTACCGCTGGCAATAAAGGCCTAGCAAAAAGTCTGGCCACCACAGACCGAGTGATGAGAGCAGAAGCCAAACAGCCGAAGAGATTTCAGAGTTCTCCGTGACTCGAGAATATGCTTCTAGTGGTTTGTGTGGCAAGTCCCGCCAGGCGTTAGGGCTGGAGAAATACAGCTACTCAGCTATCCCATGCGGGGGTAAGAGAAACAGACACGCCATACCATTTGCTCAAGTCCATCCCCAGGCATCTTCCTGCAGGTTCTTCAGCGACTGATTCTTCTCAGGACTCTGGTTCCCAGCCATCGACTCCACTTCTCAAAGCAAAATTGAGAGTTACAGTGACAGAGCAGATCTCAGCAGAAGAGTCTCACTAGCTAAACAAGCTACTTTCGTTCCATTTGCCTGCACTGCGTTTCTCAGCAGAATGGGGCATGTCACACCCTTAGTGCCTGTGTCAGAAGCAAGCTCCGAGACCCCTCCCCCCTCCATTTAGAAGTTTCTCTTCAGAGTCCACTTCTGCTGTGCTGCCTATAGCAGATCTTGTTGATTTGTACAGAGAATTCTTTTTTTGGTCCATTCCCCCCCGTAACTTGCCTGTTAGTCCTTCGACTGTGGGCTTGGGACGGAAAAGTCCCTTCTCGTACTGCTGAAAGGCACCTCACAGTTTAAGGGCGCTATTGGAAACAAATACAAAGAATGATGATAATTTACGTGTCTGCGACGTGGGCATCACAGAGAACATGGGGAACACCTGGAGCAGTGGGGATTTTTATCTCTACCTTCTAGGACCATCTTTGGAACCTTCAACCTCTGCTGGTTCAGAATATTTACCACTTGTCAAGCGGGAGCAGCATCTCAGAATGCAAGTCGAGAGAATTCAGCTCAAGTGACCTGTACTGACTGTGGAGTTTACAGACCCCTTAGTCCCCATCCCCGCATAGAGAGAGTGAGTAGGGAGATGAGCTCTCGCAGCTTAGGCCAAGGGGTAGATCTGGCAGTCAATTAGGCCCCAGGGTTCCCAACAATAATCAGAACAAAAGGTTGATAGCAATACAGAGGTCCCCCACGGTGTCAATACAAGTCCAGATCGTGTTAGGGGGTCTGTTGGCACAGGGTGGTATGCCTATCCCCATCGCAATAAAGTGCACAGCTCTAGAGTCCATGAGTATACAATACTCCACATATTTCTTCGTTTGCAGTACACAAACATCGCACACCAGCTGAGCTCGGCCACTTTCCACTGTGGCACGCTAGTAAATTTCGAATGGCAATGGTGCTCAGAAAAGGAAGTTTTCTAAGCCAATGATGACTCTGAAACAAGGGGACTGGAGGGAGACAGACAAGAAGTGGAGGCTCAGGGCTGATGATGGAAAAGCGAAGTCCTGCAAATCACAGCCAGCCAAACCATGGCAGGCCCAGGAAAACCAGCAACATTGTTTCTGTAATAAGACATAAATTTGCCATGAGCAGGAGACCCAAGATATTCTCCCTGCAAAAACGGTTCCCTCAGGTTCTCTCCTCTCTCTGCTGCTGCTGGGCCGTATCTCAGGTGGGCTCCACACCTCGCCCCAAGAATGGTCTACAAGACTAGAAATATCACAGATTGCTAAGGAAATCCAGGTGCTTCCCAAACGCCTCTTCTTTACTCTTGATGAAGTCTCTGGTGCTCTGCCTGATTTGCTTGATCTCTGGGTCCTTCACCCACTCCTCTTCACTCTGCGAGAACAACAAGAACAGCTGTTAGAGAGCTGAAAGGAGAGGATTTCAACATCTCTTCTCTTAGGGATTCCTGCGCTGGGGGCATCCCCTCCCAGTCCTCCAGAATCCCCTGTAGAAGTGTTCTTAGCCCTTTTTGGTTACAAACAGTAACTAAGTAAGGGTCACAAGCCCTCAGGAAGCAGGTGAGCAGGGCTTGCTGTCCCCAGTCAACAGGTAAGCACCTGAACCAGAAAGGTTGGGTGACTTGTGCAAGGCCAGAGCAGGAGCCAGCGTGAAACGTTTCTGGCTCCCACTCCTGTGCTCCAACCACATCTCTCCCTCAAAGGCACCTAGAGCTGCCAGCGTCTCCCAGAGACAGCTATGCTGATGACTTACATTAGGCTCCAGGTCCTTTGCACATGCATAGACTTCCTGTCCGAAGAGCCATAGCCCGTCTCTTAAAAACTCCTGTAAGGTCTTGCCAACTCTGTGCAACAACTCCTCTTCGTATGCATAAACGCTGCCGTTGTCTGCAACAAGGATAACCAGCTGTTGTCCAGTGGCCAGACATGGCACATCATCCACGATGCCAAGAATCTCCATCTTCACAGGCTTCGGCAGGTAAAGCACTTCCCAGTCTTCCAGCATGTCCGACTGCCCTGCATAGAACGTCTCGTCCAGGTCACAAATGCGCAGCTGAAAGTCTTGCTGCTTCTCAAATGGAATGATTCTGCCCTTGTTTTCTTTCACAAACCTCGAGACCAGGTCCAGGCGTTGAGCTATAAGAGAATAAGAAATTAGCACCCAGAAGTGCCCATCCCCCCCACCACTCCCCACTCAGCCTCATCTTCATGATGTGGTCCCTCGAATACGACATGGAATTTGTAATCTGCTACAAATTTGTTATATTGGCTTGGGTGTATTTCCGACAACGCGAGGAGAAAGCGCTAAGTCCGAGTGGGTGGTATAAGCGTGGCAAGGGAATAAGGATGAGGGAGAACTCTGGAAATGAATAATTATGGATCTACTACCACAGACATCCTTACGTTTGGGCTTCCTAATGAAAATGTAATCTTGTTTTGGGGGAGCTTGACTCCAGTGGAACACCTGCCACCTTCATTCCTTTTTAAACACGTCTTTTTGTTGCAGTTTACTAGTGTTTTGAATGAGCACCAAAGTGACAATCGGGCTGGAAGATAAGGTCCAGGGAAGCGGAGCTTTGCTGAGACGTATGGAATTCACCAAATGCAGGGCTCTCGTCCAGCAGACTTTTGCAAGTCCACAGGAAACGTGTGCATGTGTTGGTGTGTTCTTATACCTGGGCGGATATAGGGTAGCGGATGGTAGAGGGGAAAGGGAGATGAATAGTCTTTCCCAGGCTCCCTCAATGCCCTTATAGCTTTCCTACAGTACCCTGCTTCTCACCCGTATCATTCTCCTGCCCACTCCCCTCCTCCTCCAGCCTCCCCTAACTACCCCCACCCTTCCAATGCAGGGCAGCACAGCTCCATGCCCCCCAGCCACCTGCCCCCATGCATGTCCCTCCCCGGTCACAGCCTCCTCCAGGAGTCGATAAAAATCAGGGATTCTCTTTAAAAAATTCATCAGCTAAATCAGATTTTTTTAATTTAAATTAAATACAGGCTGTGACGTTGTACTCTATATGATTTTATGAAAATATGCTAATGAGTTTAAATATAATGTAACTGGAATATCCTTCATGCAAAAGGTCTCTTGTAAAGTATCATTACAAAGCTTATAATCGACTGAGTGTGATCATCATATTTGTATAAATGTACCACTCTTGTATCTGAAACTAGAAATATGAAGTATTATTCTGAGGGTCTATTGTAATTATGCAAAGTGTGGGCCATGAATGGTGGTTTGGAATCTTGACTCCCATTAATCAGGACAATTGTCTGCAGATGGCTGTTTTACTGGTAAGTCTCCCTGTGTGCCGGCAAGTGGGTAATGAAGTCTTACAGTGACATGTGATCATGTCACCTGAACTGGAATCCATCTTTAGCCTGGTGCTTTTCCATTGCGAAGGAGGGGGTGGGAACCCACAGAGGGACAAAGGGTTCCCGCCTTATGCAAAAAGATATATAAATGGGTGGAACAGAACAAAGTGGGGAGCCATCATGAGAAATCCCCTAGCTACCAGCTGAGCTGGAACAAAGGCTGTACCAGGGGAAAGGATTGTGCCCAGACTAGAAAGGCATCCAGTCTGTGAAAGAAACTTATTGAAACATCTCTCAGGGTGAGATTTTATCTGTACTCAGTTGTATTACTGTATTAGGCTTAGATTTGTGTGTTTTATTTTCATTCACTTGATAATTCACTTTGTTCTGTCTGCTACTACTTGGAACCACTTTAATCCTACTTTCTGTATTTAATAAAATCACTTTTTACTTGTTAATTAACTCAGAGTATGTATTAATACCGGGGGGGGGGGGGGGGGGGACGCAAACAGCAGTGCATATCTCTCTATCAGTGTTCTAGAGAGCGAACAATTTATGAGTTTATTTGGATTTATTTGGGGTTTAGACCCCATTGGGAGTTGGGCATCTGAGTGTTAGACAGGAACACTTCTGTAAGCTGCTTTCAGTTAAGTCTGCAGCTTTGGGGCAAGTAATTCAGACCCTGGGTCTGTGTTGGAGCAGACGGGTGTGTCTGGCTCAACAAGACAGGGTGCTGGAGTCCTAAGCTGGCAGGGCAGGAAAGCAGGAGCAGAAGTCGTCTTGGCACATCTGTTGGCAGTTCCCAAGGGGGTTTCTGTGATCCAACCCGTCACACAAGCTTTTATTTTAAATAAACCTATTTAAAATTGAAATTGACAACCGATATTAAGACCTAAACGTATGATCATTATTAAAATAATTTAAATACAAAATATAACATGTTTGCTGACAAGTTTTAATGAAAGTCAACCCACTAAGCTGGTGGAAGCCACTGGCTAAGCACCCGGAACCTGAGTTTGCTAAACTGTTAAACCAGCTTTTAACAGCAGTAACCTCTTCTGCAGGCGTAGGGAGACTATTTTCTTCATTTCAGTTTATTCATCTAATTCACTTTGGTGACTAGCTTTTTCATAGTAAAGAAACCTTCTGGGAGTTGAAAAAGCAGGAAGGCTTGTTCTCCTCTTTCAAACCTAGTTTTTATTTATAGTCTGAGAGATGAGATCTACTAGTTCTAAAATCGTGAAGGGCATGGGGACCAGAAACAATCCGTTCAATTCACTAGTTACAGACGATATTTCCTTAGTTTTAAACGCAAAGTATGTTTTGATAAACTTCCTTCTGGCGTATCCAGCACATTTATGATAATTTTGTTTAATAAAACACACTTTAAAATGTTGTTTTTGTTCAAAATTGAATTTTCATCCAAATAGAGATTGAAAGAGATCATAAGTAAAAACTTAATAATCATCAACTAGTAAATATGAAATGCAGTTACCATTTTATAACATAATAAAAAATTCTTAATTTTTGAATCTGAAAAAATGTAAATTAAACAATATAGTTGCTTAAATAAATGTGTATGGATATGACATAACCTCTTGGCTACCAAAAAGAAAAACTGAGTGGAAAGGTTACGTTTAGTTGTAAAGTAACATGTTTTAATGGTTACCAACCAATAAGAATTAGTTATTTTTCTAAAGAAAAGTTAAGCTCAAATGCAAAACACAGTTAAAATTGGTGATTTAAATCAAGGTTTCCAGCCTGCCAAATAAAATTGGTGATTTAAATGAGTCGACACTGGCCCCCTCCCAGATTCCTGGCCCTGCACATTCACCCTGTCACCTCCACAACCATGCGTGGATCAGTGTTATTTGTATTTACAAGCATATAAAAATAAATGTAGATCTAGAAATGTTTGAAAGTAATTGCAAAATTTGCTCTGCATATACGCACGAAAACAACTGTGTGCGTGATCGCATAACACCAGCCAACATTTGAAAGCGGTAACTGGTTTGGAGAGGACAATAAAGGTCCATTGGACTAGGAGAGCCTTCCAGATGGAAGAGAGTGAAAAAATATTTTGCTTAGGAGGGAAAAAAAACAAAACAGAACAAAAAGGGACGTTGCCTGGGATGAGTGGAACATGCTGGCACTAGCACACAGTAACATTTTCAAAATCACCTGAGTGACTTGGAGAAGTGTTTTCAAGTCACTTCGGAGTGCGCTGCTGGCAGTGGGTAAAACTTTCCAAAAGCACTGACATGGGACAAGCCCAACCCCCAGCTCCTACAACCCTGCACAGTCAGCTAGGAGGTTGGAAAAGATACTCACGTTTCATGAGGAGGTTATAGGACAGTTTCTTTTCAGCACTAGACTCCCCGAGGTTGTGCTCAGATTCCACTTTCCTTAACAAAAAAATGATCTGTATAAATAGTCTAAATCCAGAAACAGTAAAGCTCAAATCATGAATTTCACTCAAAGCAGGGCAAGAACCCAGGATGGAGTCAGGTCACCAGATAGTTCCTTCCCATCTTGCCCCAGTGACATTTTGAGAGACCTCTATGAATGGGGGAGAGCTCAGGGATATATTTGAAGGTGGGAGTTCAAATTGGTCTTTGGAACCCAGAACCTGTTTTGATCCACCCACCCCAGCAAAGACTCTGTCAGGTCCAACGGGCACTGGCTCAGGCCAGAAGAACAGAGGCTCAAGGCGTTCTGAACACAACAGAGCAAGGCACAGAGTCCTCAGGGCTTTCTGCCTCACTATGAGGGACGAATACACAGAGTTCAGTGAGGAAGCCCTAAATCTACTCCCAACTCTGCAATTCATGTCAACTTTCTGCCTAAGTTTCTCGATTTGCAAAACAGGCAGAACATTACTTATCTGGTACCGAGCTCATACAGGTGCTGTGTGAAGCAACGGTGACAGCAGAAAGAAACCTCCCTCACATACCAGTGCCCTCCGTGCATATTGCCTGTTCGTGGACAATCAGCAGCCCTGAGCTGCCACTTCACAACAGAAGCTGCCCTGTGGTACTATCAAATGACCATGGTGACCCATTTCTTTTCCCTCCTGCCTGTCGTGGCCCCAGCACGCCCTTCCCTAGCAGAGGAAGTGACTGAGGTCTGGAAGTCAGGCTCTTAGGGCTTGCTGCCATTGGCTCTTTGGGAAACCTTATTTAGCACAAAAAGCGCAGGGGGAAAGTTTCCAAATGCTGAAGTGACTTAGGAGCCTAAGTCCCATTTTCAAAAATGATGTGGGCACTTCAGAGCCTCGTCTCTGAGATTTAGTCTCCTAAGTCACTGAAGTGTTTTTGAAAATGTTATCCTGTCTGTGTAGAATTGTCTAAGGAGAGATCTAGCCTCCTACCCTGGCGACCTTTTGTTTCCTCCTATACAGGAACTTCTGCTGTGCTGCCTACAGGGAATCTAGTTGACTCGTATGTTCTTTTTACATCCCTATTTGTTTTTCCCCTTCGCCTAACCTCTCCACCCATCTGTCCGTCCTTAGACTGGGATGGAAGAACCTGTTTTATTCTAAAGCTTTCCTGTAGCTCTTTTAAAGGGTCTCTCATAAATCAGCATCATTAGGTGCGGGCACTTGTCTGTACTTTACCTTTTGAGTCCAGTCTCCGGAAGTCTCCACACACACACAGCTTTCATGGCAAGGTTCAGAACGCTTCAAATACAACTTCCTGGGTCTTTTAAAGCAAGAAAACCTGTGACACTGCGTCCTGGGCTAGCCCGGAAGAGCTGCACCGTCAGTTGATCTAGTTAATCTAGTTCAACTGGTTAAATGCAGCTTTATTAGGGGTTTGCACCAATCTAACCCTGGCTCCGCTTGTCTGGCACTGGCACGCGCGGAACCGATTTAGCCAAAGCTCAAACCAGCAGATTTCGTTAGGGCGGAACAGCCTCAAGGGCGCAGGCGGCCCGGTCCGTGGCTGGGTTGTCGGGCTGGAGCGAAGCGAAGTCCGGTGCACCTGGCGAGGGAGGAAGGAGACGCGTGATGGCGCCTGTTCGGACCAGCCCCGGGGAGCGGCAGTGGGGCAGAGCCCCATGGGGCCCATCGAGCTCCCCTACCCCCTTGGGGGCCCGCACCGGGCTCCCCCCACAACCCATTCCCCGGGCTCCCCGCCTGCCCCGGCCACGCCACGCCAGGGGCGACCTGCTCCGGAACGCGCACCTGAGCTGTTAGGGGTTCTCCTTCCAGCCCCCCCCCGCAACCTCCCCTGGACCCCGTCCAGCCCCCTCCACACCGCATCCACCCCGCCGGGGTCTCCGCCCCGCATCCACCCCCCCGGGGACCCTTCCCAGCCTCCCCGCCCCGCATCCACCCCCCCGGGGACCCCTCCCAGCCCCCCCGCCCCGCATCCACCCCCCCGGGGACCCCTCCCAGCCCCCCCGCCCCGCATCCAGCCCCCCCGCAACCTCCCCTGGACCCCGTCCAGCCCCCTCCACCCCGCATCCACCCCGCCGGGGTCCCCGCCCCGCATCCAGCCCCCCCCGCATCCACCCCGCCGGGGTCCCCGCCCCGCATCCAGCCCCCCTCGTCCCGCCCCGCGGCCCCCTCCAGCCCCGCGGGGAGCCGGGAACTCACCGATTCCGAGCGCTCGGCAGCGGCCCGCGACTCTGGCGCAGGTGACGGTCTGTGCGGGGGCGGGCGGGGCGCCCAGACAGGAGGGACCGCGCCCGGCCCGGGTCCGGCCCCTTCCGGGTGGAGCCCCGCCCCCTTCCCTGGGCGCCCCGCCCCCCCGGGTCAGGGACCCCCCGGGGGGGCTTCCAGAGCAGCAGCACCTCCCACGCCACCCCCAGCCAGGGTCACCTGAACTGTGCCAACCCCCCCCCCCCCCGCCAGGGGAGTCTGCCCCCTTCCCCCCCACTCCTCTCCCACTGCCAGCCCCCCCCCCAGACAGGGTCACCTGTGACAAACCTGCCCCCTCCGCCAGGGGAGTCTGCCCCCTTCCTCTCATCTGTATCCAGGGAGGAACCTGCCCCTCTACCTGCAGAGTGACGCAGAGCCTGGGCGTATGGGTGGGTGACCCAGCCCGGGATGAGTGCTTGTCTACACTGGCAAGTTTTGTCGCCAGAAACGGCCGTTTGCGGACAAAACAGCAAGAGCGTGCACACTGGGTGCACACTGCACTGGGACTTTTGTTGTGACAAACACCCAGTTTTGGCAACAAAAAACTTCCACCCCCAGGAGAGACTTTTGTCTTTTCCCCTCCCTTTATTGTCGCCAAGGAGCCAGTGTAGACACTGTTGCTCAGGGCCACCCAGAGGATTCAGGGGGCCTGGGGCAAAGCGGGGTAGCTGTGGCGCTTGTACTCACCTGGGTCTTCGGTGGCATTTTGGCAGCACTGAAGGACCCACCGCCAAAATGCTGCCAAAGACCCGGCGCGACTGAAGGGCCCCCCGCCACCGAAATGCCGCCGAAGACCCGGACTGCCGCCGGGCCAGGGCTTGCGGGGACCCCGTGGGCCGGGGCCTAGGGCAAATTGCCTCACTTGCTCTCCCCTCTAGGCAGCCCTGCTGCTGCTTCCGCCAGTATCCCACAATGACTGCCCTGATCGCTCTGCTCAGTGTTTTGATCTCTGCTGCCCTGCAAGCAGGCGCCCTCAGGGAAGTATCTGTGTGCTGCTCCCTTTGGGAACCGACAAAGAGCAAATCATTGGCCTGCTCCTGTTCTGCCCGGCACTAGGGACACAGTGGCTGGCACGGCAGACTGCTGGGCTGCTTTGCCATTCGGAGAGCTCACAGAGCTACTCGTGACGCTGCTCCCGGCAGCGGAGGGGGCTGTGGGAGAACTCGGAGAGAATCCCAAGATGGGCAGTGCTCAGCTCTACCTTCCCACAACACTGCACTGTGGGATACAGACCCCGGTGCATTGCTCACCCTGTCCATGAGGGTGTCCCCAAAGTGGACGTGATCTGTCGACAGAGGGAGCAAGCGTGAATGCCCTTTGGCGATTTTTGTTTTGTCGACTTTTGGGTGTCGACATAAGTTTTGTCAACAAAACTTGGTAGTGTAGACAAGCCCTGACTTTCCAGAAGCACATGTCCCTGGCCGGAGCAGGCACTAGCCTCAGCATTCATGTTCTTTCTGGCAGCATCTTGCTAGGACCCTGACCTGCACCACGGCCCTGGCCATTTACTGGGTCGCTCGATTTGGGCCACAGCTGTTCTGGGAACTCTGGATGAATCCATTTAACTTCTCGCAGCTGGTGCTGAGTCCTGCCAGGGTCTGTCTCTCCCATACCCTGTGTCAGGAAAGTCTTGGCATAAGCTAAGAACAGAAGACTGGCCACGCTGGGTCAGACCAATGTCCATCTAGATGGATACTCTGACTTCCACCAGTGGCCAGGGTCAGGTGCCCCAGAGGGAATGAACAGAACAGGGCAATTATCAAGTGAGCCAACCCCTGTCATCCAGTCCCAGCTTCTGATGGAAGGTATGGGATACCCACCGCATGGGGCTGTGTCCCTGACCATCTTTACTAATTGAAATTTATGGATCTATCCTCCAGGAACTTGTGTAATTTTTTTTTAACCCAGTTATAGTTTTGGCCTTCACAGCATCCTCGGCAGAGTTCCCCAGGCTGACTGTGTTTTGTGAAGCAGTGCTTCCTTCGTTTGTTTGAAACCTGCTGCGCCACTTTCTATGAATTTCACTGGGTGACCCCGGTTCGTGTGTTTTGTGAAGGAGTAAATTCCACATCCCTCTTCATGTTCTCCACACCAGTGAGTTAATGCACTAACAGGACGCTGCATTTTACTCAGCTGATTCGAACGGTCCCTTGCCCCTGTCGCCCCAAGACAATGCGCAGTGTCAGTGCAATGGCGGCTGTTTGTGTGAAGTTTGCAAAACAGGGAAGCTTGCAGTTGTGTTGACAGGCATAGCCCATACCCTGTGCACACGGCCCCAGGCTTGCACACGGACCTGACAACTTCCGAGAAGACAAGACACCACCTGTCTGTGGGGAAAGAGCTGGCTGGGCAGGAGCCAAGTCACACAGGGGTTACTCACATGCCTCTCTGCCATTTCACAAGGATGGGGGAGGGGGCAAGTAAACAGCAACAGACAAAGCCAGGAAATTCCCAGGGGTGGGGTAAAACTCCTCCCCGCTGCCTGTGCATGGCCCTGACTCACCCCCTTCTTCTTGTGTAACATCCTGGCACTCTTCCCATGAGTGAGGCTTGATGCCGGTGTGGGCTGTGGCCTGTGTGTAGTGCCCACCAGGCAATGTATTTGCTGGGGGAGGAGGACATCATGCAGCCAGGTAAGCTACCATGGAAAGTGGTTGTGTCAGGCCAGCGAGGTGAGGAGTTCCCAGAATGCGTCCTCCCAATCCTCAGGCACAATGTGACCCTCGTCCTTCCTCTGCTTTGAACACATTTGAAATCAGAGGCAGTGGAGGCCTGGAGTCTTCCCTGGAGAGATGATGCATTTTAATAGGTACTTGAAGCCTACAGAGAGGGTGACATGGTTCCTCTCCCACTGGCTAGGGCATTGACCTTGTGACACTGGCAGACCAGGTGCCAGCTAATGTCAAGGCCCCTGGGTCCCAAGTGAACACTGACAAATGCAGAGCTGGAACCAGGCTGGCTGCCCTGTGTGTTAGGATTGTTAATGCAGGTATTAGACTTATAAATGTGCTTAGTGTTCAGACTTTATTAAACGCATGTAACTTGCTGCCTGCATTAATCTCACTTATCCCATGTTATAAGTGAATACTTACGGGTTTGCTCTGGAACTGTAAATCACCAGGCAGGAGAGAAGCATTAACAAACATGAAATACCAATTGCCCAGGAGGTGTTCTCTCCTCCCCAAGGAAAGAAGGTCCATCAACACCAGATGAACCATTGTGGGACATCAGAGGACAAAAGATTTGTTGATTGCTCCCCCCACCGCACCCAATGAAGAGGAGATGTGCAACTGAATTCCTCCCAACCGCTGGACTTGGAACTCCAAACTCTAAGAAGGAGAAGCTGGATCTTTATGTTGCTTGGACTTTGAGGGGAAGGGTTACTAAGCAGAAGCAAAAGATCCCCAGGGCTTGGCTGGGTTAGCCTTAAAGAACATACAGAACTTACTTATTATAGAAGCTTCTATGACTTTTTGAAACTTGAAACTGTCACGTATGTGTGCGTGTTCCTGCTTTAACCTGGTAAATAACTATTTCCTTTTCCTAGTTAATAAAGCTGTAGATAATTTATTATAGAATTGGCTACAAGTGTTGTCTTTGGTGTAAGATCTAAAGTGCAATTGATCTGGGATAAGTGACTGGTCCTTTGGGACTGGGAGTAACCTGACTATGATGATTTTTGGTGTAAGGGACCATCTATCACTAAGGCAAGCTTGCCTAGGTGACAAGATAGATTGGCGTGCCCAAGGGGACTATCTGTGACTCCATGTTAAGGCTATTTTAGTGCCTGAGGAGTTCACACTTGATACTTGGCTGGTGAAATCTAAGTCTAGAACTCCCAGACAATGTGGGGTTAAGCCCAGGTTCCTAACAGTCTGCCCTGAAACTGGCACTCATGCTCCTGCCAGGCCCCAGGAAACAAAACCGTACTTGACTGCTCAGCCCTAGCATGCAGTAATCGCTGTGGAGTTTGCTGAGTCCATCCTTTTCGGCCTGGCCTGCCTCTGCGAGGAGCCGTGCTCAGCCAGCGAGATACAAAGGCCGGAGGTAGTTAGTAACTGCCAGATGCCCACGAGCGGAGCCATGGGTGACCACCAAGCTGTCGGGACAGGCTGCTGCCTCACCCCTCGTAACTGTGACAGCAGATTTTGGAATTTCCGGCTCCTTAGGGCAGACTTTCTGGGCAAAGGCTTGCAGGGGAAGGAGAAGCCCTGGTCAGTTCCGAGGAGAGGGCTCCTCCCCCACGCCTGCAGATCAGTGAATGTTAGAATGAACGGCCACATGAGCTCCCGCTTTTCACAGCCATGTGGCAGCAAACACTCACCAGCAACCAGCTGGGCCAGTTACTGAAGAACTTGAAAACAACAAAATAAATGGCTGTGCTATTCACACTCCTAACTCAACGGGGAGCTTAGAAAGAGGGAGCGTGGTTTTAATAGTAACAGAGCTAACATGTCCCCAGGGGAGGGGCTTCCTGAAAACCACCCAGCCGCTGGGACAGCCAGGTTGGGGTTCGGTGGCTCCGCAGACACCAGCGGAAGGCCAGCAGCATTAGACGAGAGGCAGGTTTGGGCCCTCACTGTTAGAACCCGTTGGCACCAGGTGTGCTCGGCTCCAGCAGTGCCTGACAGCCTGCGTGGCTTCTGGACCCTGTGCCCCAATGGAAGGCAAGGTCTCGGCAGCCTTCCCCGGAGAGACAGAGTTACAAGCACCAGTACATGGTAGGAGTGGAGGTTTTTGCCCACGGATAACGCGCCAGTGCAGCTGTTGGGCAGGGCCCGGGTGCCAGCACCAGCAGGAGACTGGTTTTCTCAGTGACACATCTGCATCTCTCAGCGCAGCCCTGTAAAGTCCGGCAAATCTTCTCTGGCCGTTCAGAAGGTGCTCGGAGAGGCCAGGGTCCATTCCCAGCTCCGGTCTCTCCGGGAGGCTGCGGCCAGAGAGAAAGTTCTGGTCACACATTCAGCTCTTCCAGGGGGCTCCTACAGCACAAAGGGAGCGCTTC
The DNA here is from genome assembly GCF_027887155.1 of Malaclemys terrapin pileata. NCBI lineage: Eukaryota > Metazoa > Chordata > Testudines > Emydidae > Malaclemys > Malaclemys terrapin. The sequence continues at coordinate 899,185 of NC_071517.1, forward strand.
AGTCATTATCATCAGCAAATCTTTAGGCTCCTATAGCGTCAAAGGCTCCTCGGGTCCTGGCTCCCGGTGTGGGTGCTGCCCAGACACACAGGGAAATGGTCCCTCGCTCCAGAAGCTCACAGTCCAGCCTCTCTGCAGACTCTGGTTCCTGCACGCCCCCCTTGCCCCGGGATTGGATGGGGCAACTTGCGCCCTCTGGTGTCCTCGCTGTGGAACAGCAGGGCCAGGGATTGAATGGCCGGGGGGGTGGGGAAAGGGTTTCCCAGTGAACGAGGCATGAGCAGCCATTCATTCCCTGTGGTGGGTGTGGGGCCCGGTCTGCCTTGGTACGAAGTCAGCCGGGAACATTGTACCTATTTGCCTCTGCCATAGGAAGCTGAGGCTGGTGTGCGATGCCCATCTAAGTCCCTGTTGCGGCCCAGCAGCTGTGGTAGAGATTTCGCTCCTCTGCAGTGGAGCGTATCCGGAGACGCTCAGGCAATTCCCTGCAGTTTCTGTTTGCCCCCCCGCCCCCAGACGCCCTTTGCTTTGCTGCTCTCGCTGCTACCTGCACAGCCCGGAGCTGTCCTGAACTCAGCTGGGCGGGGACAGCGGAAAGGACACCCTGTCACTCACAGAACAAGGCATTGGATGAATCCCCCCAGCATTTCCCTCGTCTCCTTGGAGCATCAACTTCCAGGCGCTTCAGTCCGACTCCTTCCCCAGCCCACCCTCATCCACGCTCTGAGCCTCACCTGGCGCTCAGGGGCGGGTCTCTTGCTTCCCATAAATGCACTGCAGCTTCTGAATGAGAAATACCTTATCCTCCCCTTCCTAGAACAGAAGAGACACCACCGTGAGCAAAGGGGGCAGAACAGGGCCATGGCCCCGGGCAAAACAAGCCACTGCAGTAGGAGAGATGGAGAAACTAGCGCTCAGCTGTTATGGCCAAAATCCAGCGGGAGCTGCAGGTGCTCAGTGCTCCTGAGAACAGGCCACTCATTCGGGTGCGTAAATGTGTGTGTCGGTGTCTAACGTTAGGCACCCATTAGAACCCAGAGTTCCTGGATCCCAGACCTGTGCTCTGTCCACTAGACTACACCTTGCCCCTCCCATCACCTCCCTGAGCTGTAAGCAGGGGGTACAAGGAGCCAGTGTCAAGCCATTGGCTCCTGTGAAATCTATGTCCCCAGTTTTCCTTATGGCTCCACAGCAGATTACCAATAAGTACCACAAATCCTCTCTCCTCATAAGAACGGCCACACAGGGTCAGGCCAAGGTCCATCTAGCCCAGTATCCTGTCTGCCGACAGTGGCCAATGTCAGGTGCCCCAGAGGGAATGAACAGAACAGGGAATCATCAAGTGATCCATCCCCTGTCACCCATTCCCAGCTTCTGGCAAACTGAGGCTAGAGACACCATTCCTGCCCATCCTGGCTAATAGCCATTGATGGACCTATCCTCCGTGAACTTACCTAGTTCTTTTTTAACCCAGTTACAGTCTTGGCCTCCCCAACATCCTCTCTCCTCACACCTTTGGTTTAAACCTTTGCATGTAAAAGGCACTTCTCTGTGCCACGGTAGGGCCTTCTGTAAGGTCCTGGCACAGAAGCTGGCCCAGTTCAGCTGGGTCCCCAGGTCCCGCACATAAGGCAGTAAGAAGCAAGCAGCATGCAGAGGCCTCATGAACTCACATGGGCAATCTGTTCCTTCAGCAGGCGGATGATTCTCCGATGGCCTTTCACCACCTGGATGTGGAGGTAGATCACAGCTCTGCAATGGAAGGACATGAATTGCAGGACTCAGGGTCTGACGCATGCCAGATGCATGGGCTAGATCACCTGCTATTCTCTCCAAGCCCGAGGGGGTGGAGGGGGAGAACTAGGCTGGCCCCAGCAGCCAGTCAGAGACCTCCTTTCTCACACACCCAACCTCCCCTTCCAACGAGTTTCTCTGTGCTCAGCCACTTGGTTCACTGCCTCAGGCGCACAGGGAGTCAGGAGTGGGACACGCACTCCGCAAGCAGCCCTCCAGCTCCACCCAGTGGCGATGCAATGCGCATGGTGGTGATGTCACACTGTGCTTCACTACTTCAGTGGGGTGACATGTCTGGCCTCCCGAGACTCAGATCAGGACCCCTCTAATGCAGAAGAGGCAGCTCCACTGCTTGGTTCAGGAAAGCTGCTCCATTAGCTGCCGGAGCAGCAGCACCCACACTAGGGTGACCAGACAGCAAGTGTGAAAAATCGGGACAGGGGGTGGGGGATAATAGGATCTTGTATAAGAAAAAGACCCCACAATCAGGACTGTCCCTATAAAATCGTGACATCTGGTCACCCTAACCCACACCTTCTACCAGGCTTCCACCCGTGGGAGAGTGAGACCGTGGTAAGGAGAAATAACAGCTAGGTTCAAAGGGCCGTGCCAAACGGGTGCAGGACCAGTACTGCTCTCTGGGCCAAGGCAGGAATGCTCCTGGGTGACACTGTCCTGGCTGACCAGGCAGCTCGAAGTACAAGGACTGAACCCCTGGGGAAGTGACGGAGCGGCTATTCTCAGCTACGGGGAGTCCAGCCTTGTGTGTTTGCCTGTCGTTTTCAGGCTTGGATTCTGAATTCAGTCATACTCACAGCAGGACTCCAGACACAAAGAACAGGAAGAAGGTGTTTTCCACCAGGTGTTGGTGGATCCAGGTGAACCAGGTGATGTTTGGGCTGGATTTCTCCAGCTCTTGAATCCATGTCTTCCCTGACTCGTAGATGGTCTCCTGCGTCCGGAATGGGCCACACGCTCTGGATGGTCTCACTCTGGGCAGACAAAGAGCAGGTGAAAGTCAAATGGCTCTTCCAGCTGCAATTCACTTGCTCCCAGAATCACCACCTGACCTGGGCTTTGAGCCTTCGGGGTGGATTCTAGATGCTACCTGAAGAAACAACACAGATCCGATTTCCATGCCACCTGGGATGGGCAGCCATGTCCCAGGAAAGACGTCCTCAAGCAGGGATTTGATCCCAGGCACCCTCGCTTCCCTGCCCTGCCCCCAGCAGTGCACAGGTGTTTAGAAACCGCAGGGCTGAGTCAGAGGCAGGTGAATCCTCTGCGGAAATATCCCCTGGCTGCCTTTATTTGTTCAGTGCTGAAGCACGCAAGGACTTACAGGCAGCTCCGAGACAGGCCCAGCCCCGAAGAGTGGACGGGACACAAAGGCCGACTGGGACCAAAGCACTGGGAAGCTGGGGGGGGAGGGGGAGGGAAGAGCAGTCAGACCCCATGGCTGGTTGGCTCCATTCGCTCGGTAGGCTTGGGCGGGTCTCATTACACAAACCATTTACTCACGCCCAGATGGTGTAGGAGAGGAAGATGGCGGCGCCCAGGAATGAGGGGAAGCACAGGAGGGTGATGAAGACTGTGCTCATGTGAGATGCACACCACAGCTTGCTGGGAGACTGGCAGTTCTTCATCAGGCTGGTCTGGGGATACAGAGTTAAACCAGCTACGTACTTCTGACCGGAGTGTAACAACCCCCCATCGGCCGGCACACAGGACAGATGCTCTCTGGGCCCGGGGAGTCCCAGGTCACCACTGCTACTAGAAATGGAGAGGGCGAGAACTGGTGCAGGTGCGGAACGCCCGCCTGACCCCTCCCCTCCCTTCCCAGGGAGCTCTCCCCCATTTCTGGGCAGAGCTGAATATAGAACCGGGCGGGGACCTTCCCCCATTCCAGCCTCTAGATCTCCGCTCTGGACAGCGTGATTGCTGCTGGGAACAGCAGCTGGGAGCCAAAGGCCAGTGGGCGCGACAACCGTTACCTTCTTGATGTAGAACAGGAGCAGCAGCTTGAGGATCTGGACGGCTGGGAGGAGGGGGCAAAAGAGAACCCCCAGCCTGAAAGGAAGATGGAAAGATACAGTAAGTTGTGAGAGCCCGGCTTCCCCCCGCCCCCCTGGAGCCAGTGGCCCAGCCATGGGGCAGCATGGTCATTGCCTTGTTCCCTCCCGCTGCGGGGCTTCCCAAGTGGACAATGGGCAGCTGCAGGGGAACCTCCGGGAGCTCAGTGGGGCAGGACAATGCGCTCTTGTCCAACGGCAGTGGAAGCCCACAAAGCCACAGGCTGATCCGGCCTGCCCAACGACGCGACCACCCTGCCGCACCCACGTGGCATGGCCCAGGGGCCCGATCCGGTCTGCCCGACGACGCGACCCCGCCACGCCGTACCCAGACAGCGCGGCCTTTCCAGGTTCCTTTTCCACACAGTGAGTTTCTAGCCCTTGTGTCTACAGAGAAAATCGGCTACATGTGAGCGGAGTGCGACCGGTGCATGGTGCCTGCGTGGCTCAGACGGGGGAACTCCACTATGAGTCTGGCTGGAGCGTCGGCTCGGACACCCAGTGCCCACATGGGCTGGTTGAGCAGCCGGAGGCTGGGAACGGGGAATCGCTGCAGGAAGGAGATGCAGGAGGAACAGAGGCGACTCGGAGAGAAAGGAGGACGGGGGGAGAAGAAAAACCAGGATGGCTGGAACGGGGCTGGATGTAACAAGCACGGAACGAATCACAAATAAGGCCTTGTTGCTACACGATGCCTTGTTCCGCCACTGACACAAGTCCTGCTGCGGGTTGCGAGGGAATCGTAATCCTGGCCCCCAGCGCGTGGCCATTCATGCACTCGCCCTCCTTCCACGCACGTTCTGTTCTGCACAGGTTCCTGTCCCGCCCGCAGCCCTGCAGTCGGGCACCGTCCCGCGTGGGGCGTTCTCGCTCCCGGGGGAGCTGCGTGTGCAGGGGGGTTAAAAGATGCACGCTGCTCTGTGTCTGAGCCCCTGTCTGATGCAGCCAGAAGCACCCGTGTGATTTAGCAGCAGCCAATCGGTTTGTAAAGCTGATCTGCCTCTCCTGGCTCCAGGAAGAGGCTCTAGCTACACGGGATAATGGGGGTGGGGGAAGCTGCTGAACCACCGGCAGCAGGAGATGCCTCACCAGGTCAGGGTCTGCCCATAGATCAGCTCCAGCACGTTCCGGGCAATGTCAAACTCAGGCCTCTGCTTCCTCATCAGCTTCTTCTCCAAGATGAGCCTAGAAGACAGAGAGAGACTCTCAGCCGCAGGACACTCAGCCCCTGAACTTTCACTCTAGCAGAGATCCACCTTGCAGGCAAGATGTGCCAATGTCCCAGCAAGCCACAGCTGCCTCTGCACGGCGGAGCGGGGTGGCCCCAGCACCAGGGATGGGCACCGCACGACCGTTACCTCCAGAGCAGCTCCCCAAGGAAAGTGTCCAGGAGCGTGAACATGAAATCCATCACCACAAAGCGGTACAGCTCCTGCCCCACCGACGTCTCCCAGCACTGGGAAAACACAGGCACAGATGGCATCAGGGAAGGAGGTAGAAATGGCTCCCTCCTCCCACCAGCTCTCCTGTGGCTCCAAGCAAGGTCTGCGAATACCTGCCCTGGGATCTGCTCGACCTGTGGCTCCCTCAACAGTGGGGCACTCCCTCTTGGCACCCGGCCCGCTAAGGCACTCTTCCCATGGCAACTGGTGGGTTGGCAACATTCTCACTCGCTAGCCAAACCTAGCCACTGAGCATTCAGACCACGGCACTCTGCCTCTTCGAAAGGGGAACTCGGGACCTTTGCTACGCTGCATTGTGCCATCCCCTCCCATGGCAAGGGCAGCAACGGTCACAGAATCGCAGGACTGGCAGGGACCTCGAGAGGTCTCTAGTCCAGTCCCCGGCACTCGTGGCAGGACTAAGTATTATTTAGCCTAGGGTCTCCAACCTTTTCACGCCCAAGATCACTTTTTAAATTTAAGGGCAACCCAGGATCTACCCCTTCCCTTCCCTGGGGTTCGGGGTGTGTGTGTGCGGGCTCTGGGCTAGGGCCGAGGGGTTTGCAGTGTGGGAGGGGGCTCCGGGCTGAACCTGGGGCAGGGGGTTGGGGTGCAGGAGTGGGTATGGGGTGCTGGCTCTGGGAGGGGGCTCAGGCCTGGGGGGGTTGGGGTGCAGCCTCCCACTGGGCGGCACTTAAAGAGAACAATTTTTCTCCCTCATTCTTTTAACAACCTTTTATGTACTTGAAAATAGTTATGTCTCCCTCAGTCTTCTCTTCTCCAGACTAAACAAACCCAGGTTTTTCAATTTCCCTTCATAGCTCATGTTTTCTAGACCTTTAATCACTTTTGTTGCTCTTCTCTGCACTTTCTCCAATTTGTCCACATCTCTCCTGAAATGTAGCACCCAGAATTGGACACAATACTCCAGCTGAGGCCAAATCAGCGCGGAGCAGAGCGGAAGAATTACTGCTTGTGTCTTGCTTACAGCACTCCTGCTAATACAGCCCAGAAGGATGTTTGCTTTTTTTGCACAGTGTTACACTGCTGACTCATATTTAGCTTGGGATCTGCTCTGATAATCCAAACCCAGCACAGCAGGGGTGGGAGATTGTCCCAACATCCCTGGGCCACTGGAGAGCTGAAATGAGCGCTCCTCTCTTTGAAGTGTGCAGTCGGGCCATTCAGGAGCTCCGAGTAGCTCTTGTTCCCTCAGCATTCACAAAACCCATTTAACCCTCATTTCTGCACAGCCCATGAGCGTGGGCTGGGTGCTGAGGCTCAGAGCTGCAAGGGTCCAGCTCTCAACAAGCAGAGGTTGCAACCAATTCAGACTGACCTTGTTCTCCGAGGAGTATCCCATCTTCCGACTCAGCCAGTGGTAACACAGCAGGCCCAGGACGACCATCTTCAGAATCAAATTCCTTAAGACGAAAGAGAAAGGGAGAGAGGGACATCAGAGAGCGAGCGATCCCATGCCAGCAAGAGCAGGGCAGGGATGGACAGAGAGCTCCAGTGGGCAAAAGCATGTGAGCTCGCCTGCTCCATTCAGCTGCTCCGAGATCCCAGTGCAGAGTGCCTGGCGGTGGAAGGCACCAGCTGCATTCCTCGCCATTGTCCCTCTGGGGCAGTCCCTGGCCAGCCCCAAGGGCAGCCCAGGCCTGCCCCGGAACCCACAGGTGCGAAGGAGAAGGAGGAAGACGGAAGGCCTATGGCTCACTGAGAGGGGTGCTCAAGCCCAGGTCCTTCAGGGAGTCCCGGGCTCCCAGTGCTGGATTTCTAGCTGTAGCACAGCAGCCAAGAGCGAAAGAAAAACCTGGAGGGAGAGGAGTACGCCCCACCCCCACCGCCTACCTGCAGATGGCCACGTACACCTCCAGCGCTGGAGACTCCTGCTTCTCCCAGGCTGCCAGCAGGTTATACAGGTACGGCATCACCAGGTTGATCAGAGACACCACCATAGGCAGAACCAGCAGGAGGGCTTCCTGCCGGGCCTCGCTGCTCCCTCTGTCTTGGCTGTCCTGGTGCACCTGGAAAGCAGGTACCAAGGGGATTACTGGCCTGCAGACCACACACAGGCTCCTGACTCACCTGACACTGGACTCTGACTGCACCAGAACATCCCTAGCCTCTCGGGAACAGTGCTACTGCCCATGTCTCAGCAGTGCCCAGCCCAGCGACTCAGCCCCCTCCCCGCTAGCCTGGGCTGCCCCTCCAGGCAGAGATGACAGCCCCTTCTGAGAGAGGGCCCAGCACAGGGCCAGCACTCACCTGGAGCATGTGTTCGGCGAAGTAATACACTGCGACGACACAGCCTAGGACGGTGCCCACGGACACTGCCCAGGCCAGACTGAGAACCACCATCCTGCCCAACTTCCTGCACAGGCTCATTGGGTGGGACTTAGACCGCCGCTCTCCTAGCAGCTCCTGCAAAACACCAACGTTACAGACTGTCCTGACTGGTACCGATGTTGCCAGGCAGCCTCCAGTGGTTCTGGTGCTGACAGGGAGGCCCAGCGTTGGCTGGGAACAGGCTGCAGGTCCGGAGCGGCGAACGGCTCCCCGGGAAGGAGGGAGTGGTGGAATGGATCCGGGAAGCAGCCAAATGGTTCTGCAGAGGGGAAGGACCCAGGGCCTTTGGACGCACCGAGGGAGCTGTTGTCCCAAGGGGCGGAAGAGGGGCTTTTCCAACACTAGGGCAGGGGTCGATCCTTGGGCAATGGGCCAGGCCCTGGTGTAACACACCCGTCTTTCAGCGGTGGGGATTCAGGCTCAAATCCCGCCTTGGGTCACAAGTGAAAGTGACTTTTGTGGCTTCAATTTAATCCCCAGCTTGCCCAGTCACAAGCCACCATGGTGGTCATTCCTGGCCCAGGAGCAGCCCAGGAGTAAACCAGCAGGACAGAGAGTGCAGCGCAATAGTGAGGAGCACCGGCAGATCTGGGGGGGCAGGGGCGGCTGTGAGTCTGGGCTGCAGGGCACCGGCAGAGCTGTGAGGGGCAGGGGGGGCTGTGAGTCTGGGCTGCAGGGCACCGGCAGAGCTGTGAGGGGCAGGGGGGGCTGTGAGTCTGGGCTGCAGGGCACCGGCAGAGCTGTGAGGGGCAGGGGGGGCTGTGAGTCTGGGCTGCAGGGCACCGGCAGAGCTGTGAGGGGCAGGGGGGGCTGTGAGTCTGGGCTGCAGGGCACCGGCAGAGCTGTGAGGGGCAGGGGGGGCTGTGAGTCTGGGCTGCAGGGCACCGGCAGAGCTGTGAGGGGCAGGGGGGGCTGTGAGTCTGAGCTGCAGGGCACCGGCAGAGCTGGGGGGGGCAGGGGCGGCTGTGAGTCTGGGCTGCAGGGCACCGGCAGAGCTGGGGGGGGCAGGGGCGGCTGTGAGTCTGGGCTGCAGGGTACCGGCAGAGCTGGGGGGGTAAGGGGGGCTGTGAGTCTGGGCTGCAGGGCACCGGCAGAGCTGGGGGGGGCAGGGACGGCTGTGAGTCTGGGCTGCAGGACACCGGCAGAGCTGGGGGGGGCAGGGAGGGCTGTGAGTCTGGGCTGCAGGGCACCGGCAGAGCTGTGAGGGGCAGGGGGGGCTGTGAGTCTGGGCTGCAGGGCACTGGCAGAGCTGTGAGGGGCAGGGGGGGCTGTGAGTCTGAGCTGCAGGGCACCGGCAGAGCTGGGGGGGGCAGGGGCGGCTGTGAGTCTGGGCTGCAGGGCACCGGCAGAGCTGAGGGGGTAGGGGGGGCTGTGAGTCTGGGCTGCAGGGCACCGGCAGAGCTGGGGGGGGGGCAGGGGTGGCTGTGAGTCTGGGCTGCACGGCACCGGCAGAGCTGGGGGGGGCAGGGGGGGCTGTGAGTCTGGGCTGCAGGGCACCGGCAGAGCTGTGAGGGGCAGGGGCGGCTGTGAGTCTGGGCTGCAGGGCACCGGCAGAGCTGGGGGGGGCAGGGGGGGCTGTGAGTCTGGGCTGCAGGGCACCGGCAGAGCTGTGAGGGGCAGGGGGGGCTGTGAGTCTGAGCTGCAGGGCACCGGCAGAGCTGTGAGGGGCAGGGGGGGCTGTGAGTCTGAGCTGCAGGGCACCGGCAGAGCTGGGGGGGGGCAGGGGGGGCTGTGAGTCTGGGCTGCAGGGTACCGGCAGAGCTGGGGGGATAAGGGGGGCTGTGAGTCTGGGCTGCAGGGCACCGGCAGAGCTGGGGGGGGCAGGGACGGCTGTGAGTCTGGGCTGCAGGACACCGGCAGAGCTGGGGGGGGCAGGGAGGGCTGTGAGTCTGGGCTGCAGGGCACCGGCAGAGCTGGGGGGGGCAGGGGCGGCTGTGAGTCTGGGCTGCAGGGCACCGGCAGAGCTGGGGGGGGCAGGGGGGGCTGTGAGTCTGGGCTGCAGGGCACCGGCAGAGCTGGGGGGGGCAGGGGCGGCTGTGAGTCTGGGCTGCAGGGCACTGGCAGAGCTGGAGGGGACAGGGGCGGCTGTGAGTCTGGGCTGCAGGGCACCAGCAGAGCTGGGGGGGGCAGGGGGGGCTGTGAGTCTGGGCTGCAGGGCACCGGCAGAGCTGTGAGGGTAAAGTCTGCACAGTTTGTTCCCTAACAGAGGAACCGAATCTATAATATGATCAGTGATATTGTTATAATTGGGGTAGTGCCCACAGGTCCCAATGCACCAGGTCCCACTGAGCCCAGGGGTCCCTGGGGCTAAGTGCTACCTGTACACTTGGAAAAAGAGTTCCTAATTCCAAGTGCTTCCCAGCTCCCTAGACAAGCCAGAACAGGCAGTGTTGCCCCCTGGTTTTAACAGATGGGCACCGAGGCACAGAGATTAAGGGACTTGGCCAAGGTCCCACAGGGAGAATGTGGCAGAGCCAGGGGCCAAACCCACATCTGCCAAGTCTCAGGCCATTGCCTGAACCTGTGGCCAACCCAGGCCCTGTCTCAATGAGCCTGGAGCCGGGTGGAACTCCTCTGCGCAGCGCTCACCTTCAGCTGTGTGCGGATGTTTTCGTTCTGCAGCCTGACGAAGCGTCTCTGGATCACCTTGTGGTCCCAGGCGCAGAACACTTTGATGGCAAAGTCCCCCGACGTGCTGCCTATGCGGTAACTCTCACCAAAGGATCGGGACATGCTGGAAGGAGGAGCAGCCAGGGAATGGAGATTGCAGAGAGAAGGGAAGGAACGGGGGGCATTTCCAAGCCATCAGTGGGTGCCGTGGGGAGCGTGGGGCTGGGGTAAGTCAAGGGGCAGAGGTCATACAATAGCCCAGACAGGGTGGGCCTTGTGCCCAGAGGTCAGGCGGGGTTGGGGGTAAGGTGTGCAGATGAGGGCGGCTGGGGGAATAATGCAAGGCACAGCCAGCGAGCAGGGAGGGCTCCTTACCTGTACACCAGCAGGATGCATGTCATGAAGAAGGAGACCCCAATGGTGAACACATAGGCCAGCGGCATGTTGTATGGGAGATGGCCTTTGTCAGGCTGGCAGCTCCTGCTGCTGGGGGTGCAGGGGTCGTTCAGGGTGAAGTTACTGTAGTAGCCGTAGTACATCAGAGTCTGAGTGAAGTAGCCCTGCAGGGAGAGGACAGGACTGGGTAGCTGCAGAGCAGGGAGAGCCTGCATGGGCTCCCAAGGGAGGTGTGGATCCCCGTCACTGGAGGGTTTTAGGAACAGGCTGGACAAACCCCGGTGGGTCTCGGGTTTCTTGGTCCTGCCTCTCGAAGTCCCTTCCAGCCCGACGTTTCTATAATCTCTGGGCTCCAGGCACCGTGCTGTTCAGCACTGGCAGTGCCACTCCCCTCTCCCGCCCGGCCGATCTCTGGGATCCAGCCCCCGTCCGGGCTGAAGAAATCCTGTGCAGGGTGCAGGCCCCATGCCCCATTGCAGGGAGGGGGGCGCCCGGCACAGGCCATTGCCAGAGGCACCTCGCTCTGGGCTGGAAACACAGCTCCGGCTGAAGGGGGGGTGCAGATCCGGTCTGTGCCTGAACGCTGAGCAGGCAGGGCATGGGGCTGGGGGACGCAGACCGAGGGAGCTGGGAGGAGGGTCTCTGAGGTCTCGCCCTCCAGCGCAGTACTCACCGCCCCAGTGAGGAGCTCGAGCCCCGTGAAGAGCCTGCTGTTCTCGGCGGCCGGGGGGTATGCAGCCTGCGTGGCTACCACGAAGATCAAGAGAGTCAGGAACAAGAAGACGTTGAACGCGAGAAGCGTCTTGAGGAAGAGGAAGTAGGACAAGACACTGGAGCCGAAGCGGCCGCTGATCTGCTTCAGGGAATGATGCCAGGGCTGGAGGGAGTGGAGGAGGGAGAGGAACCCATCCCAGAGACTCCGGAACCCCTGGAGGGGAACAGAACCCAGGTCAGAAAAGGGGGCCAGGGCCACCCGTCTGAGCCAGCCCTGCAGCCCCTCCCCTCTCAGTTGTGGGAATCACTGCAGTGCGCATGCTGCCACCATCTCGCAAGGCCCAAGTCTGCCGTGCTCCCCTCTGCTGCTCCCGGCCCCTTCGCCTTCCTTCCGCTCAGCTACTCCAGCCAGGGCTTTGCTGAGAGGCCCAGAGGCGCAGACGGGACGGACAGAGATGTACCACGCCTGGCGGCTGTGACTGGAAGAGGTGTGCGTCCTTTCAGCATCCCGCTGTTTGGGCTGCACTGCTGGAGTCACCGGGGGAAGGGATGTCACCAGCTGGGGGCCTCTGTGCCCCTACCAGAACCGGGGCCCCCCCACCATTCCCCACCAGCGCCAGGGCTCAGCCCGGGCAGGTCCTTGCCCAATGCCAGCGACAGCTCCAGGCAGTGAGGACTCAGCGTCACAAGGAGAGAAGCCCCAGTGGCATTAACAGAACCGCCCCGGCCAGTGAGCGCTGGGCTAGACCCTTCCCAGCAGAAATCCCCAGCCTTCAGCTTCCCGGGACACACAGGGGCCAGGCAAGGCACCTGTTCCCACCGACACTGGAGCCCCCCAGGGCCCCCCTCCCTGGGGGAATTTATCTGAGCTGCTTCATAAACAACTGGGGGGAAATCAGCCGCTGTCTCGATTCCCAGCGAGAAACAGGAGTGCAGCAGGGCCTGGCGCGAACCGCAAGACTCTGTCAGGGGCCACAGCCTGGGCGTGGGCAGTGCGGGGAGGGAGAGGCGATGGGGGCTCCTGTCCTGCAGCATGGGGCTTTGACTCCGTGAGAGGTAACCGGTTTCTCCAGACAAAAATCTCCTCCACCCCTCCTGGCCCCGTGGCCGGTGCTGGCACCTGCCGGGGAGGGGGGGGGGAAGGGGGGCAGACTTACTATGAGGAAGCCATGTTTGAGTTGGCCACAGCAGGACAAAGGCCTCCTGGTCCTGTCAGGTTTCCTCAGGATGCTTCTGTATCCACCCAACTCCTGCCTGCAACACACAGTCCCGTCACTCCACGGCTCAGACACCACGCGGGAGGGGACAGCTCTGCTCTCGGGGGGCCCCACGCCGCCCGCAGGACACCGGCCTGCTCTATTCACCCCCACGCTCTGAGCCCCCACCCCACCCAGGGTCCTCAGGCCAAGAGACTCCACTTAGGTGAGGGGCAGAGCTGGCACCTGCTGCTTCCCCGGGGGGGGGACGGACCTGATGCTGCGTTTCTCTGCCAGGCTCACGGGCATCGCCTGCAGCATGTGGCTCCTCTGGGTGCTCGAGAGGCTCTGTAGCTCCTTCACCAGCAGGCTCTGTGTTTCTGTGTGGGGAGGAGAATCGCAGCAAGGATCACGCTGGGCAAAGTGGGGCACCCTTGGCAGAAGACAGGCTGCAGGGACCGGCCCGTTCTCAGCCAAGGGGGGGGAGCAGGGAAGGAGACAGGGCAGGAATTCCGCTCCAGACCATCGCCCCAGCTCAGCGTGGCTGCCATCCCGAGCGGGGGCGCTGGACACATTGCCCCCCAATCCCAAGGGGGGGAACTGGGATGCCTGGCCCTGCAGCCTGCGCAGTGCATGGCACTCCCAGCACCAGCTCCAGCAATAGCGACTCACCTTTCTGCTCTGCGTGGCCGGAGTCCAGCTCCAGGTCGTACTGCCGCAGGCTGGGCCGTGCAGAGCGGGACATCTGGTGCAGCGGCGGCCGGCTGCTCCGGCGGCGAAGCTTGGCTGTGCGGCTGTAGAACTGCGAGATGATGGCCCCTCGGCTGCGCCCTGGAACACACGGCCAGCACGCTGGGTGCGAGCGAACGCGCGCTCTCTGGCGCAGGGAGCTAGCGGGGCCGGGCCATCGGCAGCTGGCCGAGCTCAGGGCAGCCTCTGGAACCGCCAGCTCCCCAGTGACAGGTCTCCTCGCGGGCTGCCCCGGGCAGAGGCATCAGGTCCCCCTCCCCACAGCTTTGCTTCCATCTGCCTCATGAAATGCAGATCCCAGCTGGGGGGGGTTGGGCTGCTCCATTTCCTACAGTGGGGGTTGGGGCTGGGTGGGGTTGGTAGTGTTGGGGTGGGGGGCATAGCTTGGCGCAGGCGGGTGCAGGGTGGTGTTGGTGGAGGTCGGGGGGCTGCAGCCTGGGGCGGACAGGCAGGTGATGGTGGGATGATATTGGGGTGAGGGCAGGGTGGTGTTGAGGTGGGGCTGGGTAGTATTGGTGGGGCAGGGGCAGGGGCACGGTTTGGGGTGGACTGGTATTGAGGCGAGCTTGGGGCGAGCAGGTGGGGGCAGGTTTGGCCCTTGGAGAACCACTGATCTGCCCCGGGGCCGCTCCAGCTGGGTCGGGAGGTACGACCAGCCGGTGCCTGAGCCATGCAGCCATGAGCAGGCCCAGTGGCTCTAGCCCCCTCAGCCCACTCTCTGTACGGGGATCAGGCCAGGCTGGGGGCGGGCAGCAGGCCTGGGGCTGGGGCTGCGTGGCTGGCTTCCTGGGGCTCACGCTCACCGATGGTGCGGCTGGGCATGTTGGCAAGGATCAGCAGCGTGGCTGAAGAGAAATCCGGGTGCTCTCCCCTCGCCTCTGGCTCCTCCCAGGCCTCGGTGCGATCGGATGCCAGGTTCTCTGGGAGAAGGGGAGGAAATGCACTGAGCTCTGCCTGTCGGGATCAGAGAGGGAATTCCCCGCGGGCTCCCGGGGACGAGCCCTCAGCTCCGTGCCTGGGCTCCCTGTACGCCTCGCTCAGCCTGCACCCGTTCAGAGCAGAGGCCTGGCCCCGAGATGAGCTGCTGGCCCCTGTGGGGCATCTGCAGTGGCATTGGCCAGAGGGCCCCACAGGGTCTGTGTGTTCCAGCACCCGGCCCGAGCTCCCTGGGCCCCTCCTGACAGCTTGGCGACATAAGAACATAACTGCCAACTTTCTAATCGCACAAAAACAAACACCCTACCCCACCCCTTCCCCAAGGTCCCGCCCCCTGCCAGGCCCTGCCCCCCACTCACTACATTCCCCCTCCCTCGGTGACTCAGTCTCCCCAGCCCCCACTCATTTCCATGGGGCTGGAGCAGGGGGTGGGGGTGAGGGCTCTGACTAGGGGTGCGGGCTCAGGGGTGGGGCCAGGGATGAGGGGTTTGGGGCACAGGAGGGGGCTCAGGGCTGGGGTTGTGGTGTGGGGTTACCTCCGGCGGTCCTGATCAGCGGCACAGGGGGATGGGGTGGCAAAGACAGGCTTCCTGCCTGTCCTAACTCCACGCTGCGCCCTGGAAACGGCCAGCAGGTCCGGCTCCTAGACGGGGGAGGGCCCAGGAGGCTCTGCACTCTGCTCTTGCCCGCAGACACCGTCTTCAATGGCAATGGGAGTGCGGAGCCAGTGCTCGGGGTGGGGGCAGCGCATGGAGCCCCGTGGCCCCGCTCCGTCTAGGAGCCGGACCTGCTTCTGGGGCACAGCGCAGACAGAGCGAGGGCAGGTAGGGACTAGCCTGCCTTAGCCGGGCAGCACCGCAGACCAGACTTTTAATGGCCCAGTCGGCTGACCGGAGCCGTCAGGGTCCCTTTTTGACTGGGTGTTCCGGTCGAAAACCGGACAACTGGTCACCCTACTTGGCGAGCGCTTGGAAGATGGAACGTTGTACAAGTAAATGTCAGAAAGAGTCTCGGGAGCACAAACGAGGCTTCGTATCTGAGCTATAACCTGTCCCCTTCCGTAGCACACACAACTTCTTGGGCTGCCAAGCGCCCCCAGATACTCCCGTGCAACATGCAGCAGGTCACTGCTTTACCTCTGCCCCCAAGGGTCAGCTCCTGCATCTCCAGCTCCTCCCCCTCCATGCTCTGCTCCTGGAGGAGCTGCTGGAAGGAACTGTGCACAGCGCCCTCATCGCACGGGCTCAGATCCAGGCTGTGGGAAACACGGAAGCCAAGACTGTAACCCGCTGCCCTTGGGCTCAGGACAGGAAGTGGCCAGGTCACAGGTTTGTAAAGATGCCAGATTCTAGCAGCATCCTCTTGTCAACTCGGCGGGGGCGGCGCTGGGACACAGCACCCCTGGCTGAATCCCAGAAGTACCCAAGGGCCCTGGCCTTGGATGTGACTGGGTTCCAAGGCCTGCGGAGCTGCTACCGCGCAAGGTCACAGAGCCCATGGGGCCACTGCCCCAGAGCAACTCCTGAGGGGGGTCACACTCACTGCCACCCCAGGACAATTCTGTCTGCACAGGGACGTGCTGCAACAATCTTCCCGTTTCCCCTCGGTATCCCCAGGGCGGCGGGTTCTGAGCTGCACGGACCCCGTCCCATGGGGTGGGCAGACAAGTGCCCCACAACGGAGGCTGCTGCTACAGCAGCCTCGCTCCACCAGGACACTCTCCTGGCAGGGCCAGCGGGAGCGTCTCAAGGGCCAGGGTGGATGGCTCGGGCTGGGAGGCTCCCTCCCACCCAGGCTGGGAGAAGCCTGAGTGCTGCCGTGTTAAGGACACGCTGCGATGGCTGTGTCTGGACAGGTTCCCCAGTGGAGTGGGCAGAGTCCAGGGCCATGCCCCTGGCAGGCAGCAGAGTGGGGCAGCAGGGACTACTGGACTCTAGACACCTCGGTGATGGGCACGTTGGAGGTGCAGGTCTGGACAGACAGAGTGCTCCCCTCCCAGGCAGCAGAGGGGCAAATGGCCATGCAACTCACCTGGCACCGTCCCTGCTCTCCAGAACAGCAAGGGTGACGGAGAATGGCTGGGTCATCTCGGGTTCTCAGCCCTCCAGCGGCTCGTCGCCCAGATCCAGACAGCACTGGGGCCTGGAGTTCTCCAAACAACACGCTCTCTCAGCAGCGCCCTCTTCTCTTCAGCTCCCACTTGTCATTTCTAAAACAGGCCCCACCCCAGAGCGTGAGACATGGGACGCCTGGGCAGAGTACCACCAGTGGTTCTGGCTGGGCGATTCCCCATCCCATTCGGCCCAGTAAGCAGGGGCTGGCTGCAGTCGGGTCCTGCTGCTGGAGAAGGGTGTGCTAGGCTCTGCTACCTCCCAGGCGAGTCCCACGGAAACACGCGGGCTGTGCTGAGCCGAGCCAGGCAGCACGGCACAAAACACAGAGAAGAGGAAGGAAGAGAGAAGGGGACCAAAGCTGCGATTCTGTCACACACCAACCCTGCTGTGCAGATAGTGCAGATGCAGCAGCGAGTTCAGGGGCTGCAGGCCCAGAGCCAGCAGATCCTGCCCTAGGGGGGTTATTTTCAGGTGTTTCTAACGTGCCCATCACTGTGGTACCTGGGCACCCACAAAGTTAGGTCGAGCAGTGACTGGAGCTGCCGTGCTCTGTGACTCGCTTGCTGGGTGAGCCAACCCACAGGCTCAGGGCTGCAGGCGAACGGGTTCCAGCCGATGCCCAGGGATTGCCGGGTTCAACAGGATGAGGCCAGTCCAGCTCCGGAGAGATCAGTGGGGCTGAGGCTCCCTCTGCTCACAAGATGCTTCTCTCGGAGAGTCCTACTCGCTTGGGAAGCCCCACAGCCCCCGTGGCACTGCCTGTAAGGCAGTCAGCAGGGCCCTGGGACAAGGCCATCAGCAGCGCCTGGGTGCAAGTGGAACTACTGAGACAGGCTCTGACCCCGGGGAGCTGCTGGGGAGCTCCAAGTGCTGGGCACAGGCTAAGCTGTGCCTGGGCCAAGGCGGCTTTGCTCTGGGTTTGGATTATTAATGCAGCCCGGTGCACACTGGGGTGGCCCTAGGCTCACAGCTCAGCAAGGCAGCGGCTGCTCAGACTCCCCGGCCCCGTCCATCAATGCTGCTACATCCC